>NW_022111307.1:5612421-5665558 GCF_000313985.2 Echinops telfairi | reverse complement strand
CTAAGCCCCCTCCACGAGGACCATCAAGCCTAGCTGAGGTGAGCTATGCTACCATGAATTGCGTCTGACTCCATTACTTGACTCCATCCTTTAACTCTCATGCTCTCTATGACTTTACTATAATCTCTGCTTATTATCGCTGTACAATTGCGCCTACCAGACATGTGATGTTTTGTGGGGTTCCCTCTTCCCTTTAACCCCACAGGTTCATTCTCCGGCACCATTGCTGACAACGTCTGCGTCCGCTCAGTAGGCCTTCACTTTCTGACAATGTTTGAAGCGATGCTTCAGCAACGAGGACCTCCTTCATCCTCGGTTCTTAGTCGGAGGCTCCACTGAAACCTGTTCACTTTGGGTGACCCTGCTGCCAACCGAAACACCAGTGACAGAGCTTGCACCCTCAGAGCAACACACGAACCCCCACAGTTGGACAGACTGACAGACGAGTGGTGGTGTGCAGAGGTGACAGCTGAGAAAGGCCTGGAGGACAATCCTGCTCTTTCCTTTAGGCTCGCGATGGGTTGGAATTGATTCAAGGGCACCCGACAGCAGCAACTCTCCTAGGAATCAGAGCCCTTGAGTCCCAGGTCTAACTAGAGTCCGAATCAGATGTTTGCTGAAAACCATGGGTTCAGAGAGAGGGCAATCAGAGTCCATGTCTGACAACTGACCCCACAGCCATCCAGTCGATTCCAACTCATAGCAACCCTTCATTTCCCAAGACTCAATCGTCACTGGAACAGCTAGCCTCATCTTTCTCCCATGCAGTGGCTGTTGGCTTGAGATGCTGGTATTGTGGTTAGCAACCCACTGCTAACCCAGAGCACCATGAGGATTCCAGTCCGACCTCTATGCCTTTGATGGAGTCCTGGTAGGCATGACTCTTACTTGCTTCTGCCTAAGGTTGAGGCAGAAGCTACAGGCCAAAGCTCTTCTCCCGAGGTTAGTGTTTGGATATATTCACTCAACTTTTCCCCCCAGGATTAAAATTTCTTGGGTTCCATGGTTGACCTAGTCCCTGCTGCTTATGAACTTCTTTTGCGCACAGGGGCCTCTTGCGTTCAATCAGGTTAGAGTACAGTCTGAGTATGGGCAGGCTTCCAGTCAGATGATGTTGATTTAGTGATAGAATCCTCACCGTCCATCTGGAGTTGAGTTTTTTGTGTTGCTGTGATACTCGGCAGGTCTCAGTGGAGCTTCCAGATGAAGAGAGACGAGGAAGAAAGGCACAGGGATCTACGTGGAATCTACACCAATGAAAACCCTGTAATAGTCTGGGTACTTTGGAGAAACACATCCACACCACTCATATATGAGAGTTTTATGTAAAGAAAGTGTGCATCATGAAAACATCCCAACCCAATGCTGCCCAAGCCCACAAGTCCAACATTAACCCATTAACCCAGCACCAGTCCACAAAGTCCTCCACCTCACAAAACAGAGGCAATGATGCCGACTGCAGGAGGAAAGCTGAGTCAGTGAACGAACAAGCATCTCAGCACTAGCAGGGGTCTCCACATGGCTGCTCCAGCACCCAGGGCTGCATCAGGATAGGTCCATGCGGCTTCTCCTTGGGGATGTCTTGTAGGAAGTCAATCTTGCAAGCTGAAGCAGGGAGCTGCTAAGGCAGCTGCACCCTGGTGCGACCATCACAAAGCAAGAGACCCGAGAACTAGAAAGGCGAGGCTCACCACCCATTTCTCCCTCCGCCTTTCAATTAGCCCCACATGTGATTATCGGCCAGGCTGGCACAATTAACTCAAACCCCATGGATCATAATGGTCTCATCCCGCGGTGCATGATGGAGCCATGCTCCAGGGCCAGCTCCCTGGCAGCTAACAACAACAAAGATGATTTTAAGGATGTTGGTTGTAATCCTTGAAAGGCTTGGGAATTCACAGTCCAAGGAGGAAGAGAAGCATGAGCAGATAACTAAAGCTCAAGACACTAAGGCTGATGGAGGGGAGCAGGGAGTATAACAGGAGCTCAGAAAGAGATGTGTGGTCGTATTGGGAGTGGGAGTATCATCAGGAAAGCCCCTCTCAGGGACATCTGAGCTGCTCTGAAGGATCCAGAGGACATGACCAGGCAGAAAAAGGATGCATGTAAACCAAGTCATGATGCCTCGGAAGAATTCCCAGCAGTTCATTATGGGTATAATAGACTTCAGGTATACTGCGGAAGATGGGAATGGTAAAAAGAGACGAGGCCTTTGTACCAATTAGATAAAAAGGTGTCTCTGCAGGTAAAGGGCTTTCCCAGGTTCCTTTGCTCTGGCTGAATGTACGCACCTCAGCTAGAGGCCTTTGTGCATAAACCCTATCATCATCCATCAGGCCCTGACACAACATGAGGAAGGTGTGGCATGGTCTGGGGGATTCGGATGTTGTTCAGATAATAGTCAGAACCTGGAAGATCAGAAGGGTTTAAAACAAGGTAGTGGAACAGTTGTCACTGGGTTGGAGAAAGAATACTCTGAAAGTAGTGAAGGTGATGGGTTGGCAAAGAGAGGGAGAAAGCTGGGGCAGGGGGTGAGGGGGAGGCAATAGCAGTACCAGGCAACATACATCAAGGGCATCTGTTGAGAGAGGGGAGAAGGGGGGCGGGGAGATGGCTTTTGGAAATCCTTGAAAATTAGTGTGGTGGTTACATAATCTCCGGTATTTCCTCCTTGGAGGCAGGAGACACTCTCTCTCTACTCACTCCCTGGGAGACATTTCTGAGGAGAAGCCACATGAACCTACCCTGATGTAGCCAGAGTCCTGGGAGCCAGAGAAACCATGTGGAGACCCCGGCCAGCTCTGAGATGCTTACAGCACCACTGGATCCACAAGACTTCCCACCCACTGGCCTATGATCTTCCTGCATTCTGCATCACTGCATGCATTTCATGAGTCTGAATAGGACTTATAGACTGGTATTGGACATGTGGGCTGATATCAGACTTATGGACTTGATCTGGACTGAACTGGGATGTTTTCTCAATTTATAATTGCTCTTGTATATAAAACTCTTTCATATACACATATGTGTTGATGAATTTGTTTCTCTAGTCAACCCAGACTAACACAGGTAGGATTTTGTAACCATCTGGATCTAGGAGAAGAGAGGAAGCGGCAGGATTATAGCTGGTTCTTAGCTTAGAAGAGTCCCTTTGGATTTGATAGCAAGCTAGCAAGCAAGCGAATGAGAGCGAAAGAGAGGGGAGAGAGATTAAACTGCATGTTGGCAAATCCCTTGTGAAGAGCCACAAGAACAACATGTCAGGGAACCCTGATATTTTACAAACAGGAAGAATTGGCTGAGGGTAGAGAGGAAGCAGAGCCAATGCCAGCCTGCTGGTCTTTCTTTTTCTCATTAAGTGAGCGCTCTGGCTAGAGATCAGTGTGTGGTGGGGTCTTGAAGAAAGGGAGGAGGACACAGCTGCTGTGGGGAGTGGGTGAGGGAGTTGACTGGGGACACAGAGAGGACTGCCAAGCACGGATTGTTTTCTCCTCGCCTGACAGCTGCTCTTGTTAGCCGACCAGATGGAATAATGAGGTAAGATTCTCCCAGCACAGAAGCTAGACCCTGGGAGTGAAGCAGGTACTTTGGGATGCAGACTATATTTTTCTGAACCACTAGAGGAGCTACTGAGCCTAATGGAGTCCTTTGCTCATTAGAGTACCATAGAGCCAAACCGAACAAACCTACTGTGCCAACTCTGTAGGTAAAACTGCCTCTGAAGGTTTCCAAGACTCTGTTTACGGGAGTAGAAGACTCCATTTTTCTCTCATAGAGTGGCAGGTGGTCTTGATCTGCTGACCTTGCAGCTAGCAGCCTAACGTGTAACCACTATGCCATCAGTCTACAGAGGCTCCCAAATGACAGTCACATGCCGGAGCAGGCCTGCCCTGGACAGTTTCAGGTTTGGAGAAGAGTAGAAGTGGGGGGCCCCATGTCAGATGTCTGGATGTTTACAAACTATAAATGTAGCTATGCCCACGGCCAGCCTACATTCCCAGCCAGGGCCTCGTAACCCATTCCCAGACATCGTTGCAGAGGCTCAAGCCCACTGCTGTAAGCTCAGATCAGCTGGAGCAGGACCACGGGCCAGAAGCTGGGCCCAGGATTCGCCGCTGGTGAGTGTGCCCCCTGCACCCTGGAAAGGGACCAACCCAATCGAGGGCCTCAGGAAACCAAGGAAACCGGGCACCTACCACCTCGCGCCTCCACACCCATCATCCCACCAGCTCAGCACACCCGGCAGTTGTGAGCACCCCAACACGGCTGCTCTAAGGAGCAGAGAGAGGGAAAGAGCAAGTGCTCTGGGGGTACTTTTGGGATTGACGCCCACTTCGGGTGATTTGAAGCAACTATAATCAAAACAGGTCCTCGGGAAGCACCCTGAGTGTCTCTCCATTGTGGGTGGGAAAGAAGCAATGCATAGCACAGAGTACTGGGACTCTGCACTAAGAACCAGCTCAGAGGTACGCCCCCACGTGGGGTGGGGGTGGGAGTATATTAGTCTGGGTATTTTAGAGAAACAAATCCACAGAAACTCATGTATAAGAAAGAGTTTTATATAAAGGTGAAGTGCACATCAAGAAAACATCCCAACCCAGTGCCGCCCAAGCCCACAAGTGCAACATTAGCCCATTAACCCATAGGTCCAACACCATAAATACATAAATAGAGAAGGTTTTTAGACAGAGAAGTCAACAAAGGTTTTGTATTTTGGAGTTGGTGCCATGTTTGTTCTTGTCAATGTGTGCTTGAAGTTGATTGCAATCTCCTGGCTGTTGACGTGCCCTCAGGTCAGTCCTGAAACAGCACGCTATCGACAACGGAAACACCGCTCCGTCCTGCACCCTCTCTATCATCGCTGTTGTGTTTGAGATTATTTTCCCCCGTCCCTCTGCTTTACCAAGCTTTTCCCAGGGACTGGTCTCTCCTGATAGCGTGATCAAAAGTATGAGATGAGGTTTCACCAGGCTCTCTTCTAAAAAAATATTCTGAGTGTACTTCTTACCAGATGCCTTTGTTTAGTCTTCTGGCAGTTCATGGTCCTCTAAGTAGTCTTCATTCACACCATCTGTAGTTCAAGTGCATCAGTTCCTCTGCGGTCGTCCTTATTCTCTGTCCAGCTTTCCCACGCATACAAGGAAATCTAAGGTACCATGGCGTGGGGATGGGGCAGGGGGAGAAGTGGAAATGGGGAGCGGATAGCATTGATGATTTTACAACCCCGCTCGATGGAACTGAACAACAGAATTGTATGTGAATGGATATACTGGATTGTGTAAGATACGGCAATAAAACGATTATTTTAAAAAAGCAAAATACCATGACATGGGATTAATTAATCCCCAAAGTTACATCTGTGATTTTAACCCTTTAAAGAGGTCTGTGCAGCAGATTTGACCAATGTAATATGCTGTTTTGCTTGTTCCATGAGCACTGATTGTGGATCCAAGCAAAATGAACTCCTTGACTACTTCAGTCTTTTCTCCATTTATCGTGATGGTATCTATTGGTCCAATTGTGCGGTTTTTGTTTTCTTTACACGGGGTTACAATCCATACTGAAGGCTGCAGTCCGAATCTACACGAGTAAGTGCCTGGAGTCCCCCGTGATTTCAACGAGCAGCACCGTGTCATCTGCATGTCGCATGATTGGAGACTTCATTCGATCCTGATGCCACATTCTTCTTCATATAGTCCAACTTTTTAGATTGAATAAATCTAAAAAGGATACAAGTCTTATACACACCTTTCCTGATCTTAAACTATGCAGTTTCCCCTTGGTTTATTCAAGCAACTGCTTTGGGCCCACGTACAGGTTCCACATGAGCACAGTGAAGTGTTCTGGAATTCCTATTCTTCTCAATGTTACCGTAGTTTGTTATGATCCACACAGTGTAATGCCTTGGCATAGTTAAAACACACAAGTAAACATTGTTTTGGTATTCTCTGCTTTCAGTCAAAATCCATCGGACAGCAATGGTATCCCTCTTGCCACTTCCTCTTCTGAATCTAACTTGAATTTCTGTCAATGTATTGATAAAACCCTTCCTGAATTACGTTCAGTAAAATTGTGCTTGCGTGTCATATTAATAATTTCCACTTTCTGTTGGGTCACCTTTCTTTAGAATGGGTACAAATATGGATTTCTTCCAGTCAGTTGGCCAAGTAGCTGTCTTCCAAATTTCTTGGCATAAATGACTGAGTGCTTCTGGGGCTTCATCAGCTTGTTGAAACATTATATTTGTGAGTCCATCAATTACTGAAACTTTGTTTTTGGCTAATGCTTTCAGTGCTGCTTGGGCTTCTTTGTTCAGTACCACTGGTTCTTGATCATATGCTACTTCTTGAAATGATTAAATGTCAACCTTTTGGGGGGGCGTTTACAATGACTGTGTATTCCTTCCATCGTCTTCTGATATTTCCTGTATTGTTTAATATTTTGTTCATAGAATCCTTTAATATTTCAACTCAAGGCTCGAATGTTTTTCTTCAGTTATTTCCGTTTGAGATATGCTGAACATCTTCCTTTTTGGTTTTCTAATTCCAAATCCTTGCATATTTCACTATAATACTTTGTCATCTCAAGCTACCCTTTACATTTTTCTGTTAGGCTCTTTTGCTTCATCAATTCTTCCATCTTAGCTACTGTATATTCAAGAACAAGCTTCAGTCTCTTCTGAATTTTCAAAAATCTCTTCTTTCCTATTTTAAACAACTTTTTGCTTGTTTCATGTATGGTATTTTTGGTGCCATCCCACAGCTCATCTTTTTAAAATTAATGTTCAATTCATCTAATCTGTTCTTGAGATGTTCTCTGAATTCAGGTCAGACACCCTCAAGGTTCTACTATGGTTTTCTTTCATTTTTTGTTAAATCATTTTATTGGGGGCTTGTACAACTCTTATCACAATCCATACGTACAGACATTGTGTCAAGCACATTTGTACATTTGTTGCCATCATCATTTTCAGAACATTTTCTTTCTACTTGAGCCCTTGGTATCAGCTTCTCATTTTCCCCCTCCCTCCCTATCCTCCCTCCCTCACAAACCCTTGATAATTTATAAATTATTATTTTTTTCATGTCTTACAATGACCGATGTCTTCCTTCACCCAGTTTTCTGTTGTCAATCCCCCTGGGAGGGGGGTTATATGTAGATCATTGTGATCAGTTAACCCTTTCTCCCCCCACCTTCCCCTTACCCTCCTGGTATCACTATTTTCATTATTGGTCTTGAGGGGTTTATCTGTCCTGGATTCCCTGTGTTTCCAGCTCTTATCTGTACCCATATACACTCTCTGGTCTAGCTGAACTTGTAAGGTAGAATTGGGATCATGATAGTGTGTGGGGAGTATTAAAGAACTAGAGGAAAGTTGTATGTTTCATCGGTGCTGGCTCGTCTCCTCCCTGAGACCTTTCTGGAAGGGGATGTCCAGTTGCCTACAGATGGACTTTGGGTCTCTATACTGCAATTCCCCTCATTCACAATGATATGACTTTTTGTCCTGGGTCTTTGATGCCTGATACCTGATCCCATCGACACCTCACACAAGCTGGTGTGCTTCTTCCATGTGGACTTTGTTGCTTCTCAGCTAGATGACCACTTGTTTATCTTCAAGCCATTAAAACCCCAGATGCTTTATCTTTTGATAGCCAGGAACCATCAGCTTTCTTCACCACGATTACTTATGCACCCATATTGTCTTCAGTGATCATGTTGGGAAGGTGAGCACCATGGAATACCAGGTTAATAGAACAAATTATTCTTGCATTGAGGGAGTATCTGAGTAGAGGCCCAATATCTATCTGCTACTTTAATACTAAGCCTATAAATATTTGTACATATATCTATTTCCCCGTTGTCATATATAAATATATTTACATATGTACATGCCTGTATTTAGCCTCTATAACTACCCTTTGCCTCCTAGTTCTTTCCTCTATTTCCTTTTATATTCCTCTTGTCCTACTATCATGTTCAGCCTTCATTTGGGTTTCAGTAATTCCTCTTAGTTACATTGCCCTTGATCAAGCCCTAGCAGGCCTCCTACACCCTCCTCACCATTGATTTTGGATCACTTGTTGTTCCCTTGTCCCTGGGTTTGTTAACACCCACTTTCTTTCCCCCACCTCTCCCTCTCCCATGTCCCCCTGAACCGTAGGTCCCGTTGTTTTCTCCTCCAGATTTGTTTATCCCACCTATCT
Source organism: Echinops telfairi (assembly GCF_000313985.2). NCBI lineage: Eukaryota > Metazoa > Chordata > Mammalia > Afrosoricida > Tenrecidae > Echinops > Echinops telfairi. The sequence continues at coordinate 5,657,348 of NW_022111307.1, read as the reverse complement.
TATCTAGATAGACCTGCAGAGATAATAATATGCACAAAAACAAAGCAAAACAAAGCAATAAAAGAAAACAAACCAAGGACCAAAAAAAAGCCTATAAATAGTTCCAGGTCAGTTTGTTGACTGTTAGGAGTGTTTTCCAGTTGAATCTGATGGGGTGCCAGGCCCTGGCCCCAAAGTCTATTTTTGGTATTCCCTCAGGACTTCGTTGCTCTGTTCCCCTTGCTGTTCTGTTGCACACCCATAGTTTTTTGCCTCAGTGTGGTGGGGTCAGATCGGGCACAAATCCTGCACTGTATCTCCAGTGTTGTCCCCCATAGCACTATGGATTCATGGGGGATGTCATGTCTCATAGTGGGGACAGCCCTATGGTCCTCTCTGTGCATTGGCTCTCTGAGCAGCAATATCATCCTCAGGGCTTGGTGGGCCAGGATGTGCTCCACTCTCTCTTCCTCCCCCTTCATTTGCTCCTGTGTGCTCTGATCAGACATATCCCTCTCCTAGAGCTGTAGCTTCAGTGCTGTCCTCTGAAGTGAATTCTTCTGGAGGGGAGGGGAGGCTGTCCACGTAGTTCGGATGGGGCCGGCCCTCTACTATGGTTTTCATGAACTTCTTTGAGCTCCTCTATAAACTGTTTACTTTCCTTTTTTTGGATTTTTGTTTTATGCTTTTAAATCATTTTATTGGGGAGCTCTTACAAATATTATATCAATCCATAATTCAATTATTTCAATCAAACTTGTACATATGTTGTCATCATTTGAAACATTATTTTTCTACTTGAGCTCTTATTATCAGCGCCCTTTCCCCCCTCTCTCCCCCACCCTCATGAACCCTCGATAAATTATATATATATATATATTTTTTTTTTCCCCCATATCTTACACTGTCCCCTTCACCCATGTTTTTGTAGTTTGTCCCCCTGAGGATGGGGAGCTTATCCATCCATCATTGCTATTGGGTCCCCCTTTCTCCCCCCCCTCCCCTACCTCATGGTCACTATTCCCATTACTGTTTCTGAGGGGGTTTCTGTCCTGGCTCCCGTGTGTTGAAAGCGCTTATTTGTACTGATGTGCATATTCTGGGTCTAGCAGGATTTGTGAGAGAAAACTGGGGTCATGACAGTAGGGGGCAGGAATCACTAAAGAACCAGGGGAATGTTGTGTGTTTTCTCAGTGTTATACTATACCCTGGCTGAATCATCCCTTCTGTGTGGTCTCTCTGTGAGGGATGTCCAATAGTCTGCAGATGGGCTTTCAGTCCCCGTTCTGTCCCCTCTCCTTCACAACGATATAATTGCTTGTTTCTGGTCTTCTGATGCCTGATCCCATCAACACCTTGTGATCACACAGGCTCGTGTGCTTCTTCCATGTAGGTTTTTGTTGCTTCTGTGCTAGATGGCTGCTTGTTTCACTTCAAGCCTTTAAGACCTGAGGGGCCATATCTTTTAATAGCTGGGAACTTTCTTCACCACATTTTTTTATTCACCATTTTTGTCTTCAGCGATTATGTCGAAAAGGAGAGTATCATGAAATACCAGGTTATTAGAACAATGTGTTCTATTGTTGATGGAAGACTTAAGTAGAGGCCCAAAGTCCACCTGCTACCTTAATAATTTAACATATAAATATATGTACTTAGATCAATACCCCTATCCTTATATATTAATATATTTACATATGTGCATGCCTATATATGTCCTGCTATATATGGCTTTTGCTCTCTAGTTCTTTCCTCTGTTTCCTTTCACTTTCCTCCTGTCTCACTATCACGTTCACCCTTCAATTGGTTCTCAGTAATTCCTCTTGCTACATTACAATTGATCAAACCACACCAGACATGCTACACCTTCCTCGAAATCGATTTTAGATCCCTTGTTGTTCCCTTGCCCCTCAGTTTGTTGGCTCCCCGCTCCCTTTCCCTAGTCTCCTCTCCCATGCACCACCACCCCACCCCACAACCCCACTCTGCCGCGGAACCATCAACCCTGTTGCTTTCTCCTTGGGATTGTTTATTCTGCCTATCTTATATAGATAGACAGATAAAAATAAATTCAAAAAGAAAAAAAATCCTATAAATAGGTCTATCTGTTGACTTTCATGAATGTCTTCCAACCAGGTCTGATGAGATGCCAAGTACTGCCCCCCAGTCAGAAGTCTATTTGGGGATTCCTCGGGGACTGAGTGACTTTGCTGCCTTTACTGCAGATTCCTGTGTTTGCGCCATATGTATAGTCACTGTGTGTATTAGTTAAGATCCAGTATTTGCAATGAAGACGTTGTTGGTCTTGCCGAATTCTATCATGTGACTTCTAGCTGAATAGCTACCACCAAGGCCAGATTTTCTGACTCTTGTCCCTTCTTTTCTTCTGAATATTGCCCTGTTGGTCTGGGTAAAACAAATCCGTAGAAATTCATATATATAAGAGAGAGTTTTATATAAAGGGTACATTAAGAAAGCATCCCAACCCAGTGCTGTGGGTTTATAGATGGCCTCAAACTGCTTGGCGGTGGATGGGAAACTTTTTCTTCCTAGTCTGCAACTAACCTGCACACAGACCGCTTTCTTCCTCCTCGCCCTTCTCTCGCCTCCTGTTCACGGGAACACAACCTAGAGCTTCTCTCTCTGCTTGAGTTCTGGGTGCAAGCCTCCTGGCTCCCACTGGGCCGCCAGCTTCACGGTGAGCTCCTGCAAAGTCATCCGAGTGTGCTCAGAGGCATGGCCGTCAGCAGCAGAGCCAGCCCGGCCAGGGTGCTGGCCCCACGGTTCAGCGGACAGGCTAATGGCCTGTGCAGGGAGGTGGGACGTAAGCCATTGGAACAAAGCTGTGCTCCAGGCGGCAAAGTGCTGGCGAGGATTCCCCTGCGAACTCATCAATTCCAGGAGCATCCAGCCAGGCTCTGAGCCCCTGTGGTCGTGGACTCACAAAGGGGCATATCTGCTGGGGGTGGGGGGTGTAATTGAAGGGAAAGGGAATGAGCTCAGTTAGTTGTGATAAGAGAAGGCCAAGGAGGAAGCCTTTCTCTCCAGGCCTGGCCCTGCCCCAGCAGAAATGAAGTAGAGCCCCTTAACTAACTCCCCATGCTGTGCAGGGGGGGGGGGGTACTTCCCTCCACTGTACAGAGCCTCTGGCTTCCTGTAAGCCCTGCCCTGTCCCCACTGCCCTGCTCAGATCCCACCCCACCTGCTCTCCACAGGAGGGCTTCAGAACCACCCACAGAGACCGAAGGCATCCATTACCATGAAAGCAGAGAAAGCCTAGGAGGCCGCCAGCCTTGGGGGCCAACTTTCCCACCACCAGAGACTCCTCCCACCCCTCTGCCCTCAGGGAGCCAATGTTTTTGAAGATGTTCCAATAGTAAGGTGCTTTTGTGGAGTACCTACCCCTTTGGGTCATTAATCGAACTAAGGCTTTGTTTCCCTATTAGTTCATCTGATACCAACCATACCTTGGGGAACAATGCATAAATATCTCTGCTTTACCTATGAACAAGCTAAGCCTACAAGAGGTTGCTTTGCCTCAAAGCTCACCTCTCGAAATCAGGAGAGCCAAAACTGAGTATTTGCCAGTGTGGCTCTAAGTCTCCTATGCTGTCAGCATTTAAGAATAGCTCATGTGCCCAGCAATCCCACTCCTAGGCATATACCCAGAGAAACGGAAACATACACCCACACAAAAAGTGGTACACAGATGCTTACAACAGCATTATCCAAAACAGCCGAAAGATGGACAGAATCTGAATGCCTATCAACTGCAGAAGCAGAAAAATGCTATATAAAGCGAAATGTGGTTGAGCCATGAAGTGGGATGAAGAATGGATACAGGCTGCAATGTGGATGGCCCTTGACAAAGGTATGCTGAGCTGAAGAAGTCAGTCACGGAAAACCACAGGTCGGCTGATTCCATTTCTACCCTGTTTCCGTGAAAATAAGACAGTGTCTTATATTAATTTTTGCCCCCAAAGATGCTCTAGGTCTTATTTTCAGGGGATGTCTTATATTTCCATTTTTATTGTTTATTGTTTTATTAAAAAAGACCTCGAACTTCCTGTCTGCTCCGGCTGCGCTGCTGCCAACAAGTGAGCTGCTCAGAGGCTCCCACTGTTACGGTCTAGAGTCCAGAGTTCCGGTAGCTTCGGGGGGCCTTATTTTCAGGGAGGTCTTATTTTCAGGGGAATGCCTTATATTTCCGCGAGAGGCAAAACTGAAAGTAGGTCTTATTTTCAGGGGATGTCTTACTTTTGGGGAAACAGGGTATGAAGTGCCCAGAACAGACATATGTAGAGAGTGAGTGCAATTGGTTGGTAGTTTCAGACTGGAGGGAGGCAGGAATTAAGATGGTGATAACCATCTTATAAAGGAACTACGTTTCTTTTTAAGGTGGCGGGAATGCTCTAAAATGGACTGTGGTGATGGGTACACAATTATGTGTGAATACACTAAAAAGTCCGTGCTGTTAGTGGGTGGATTGTGTTAAAACTCTTTAATGAAAAAGAAAGGAAAGAGCTCATGCTCTGACAGGGTGGCACGGTTCACTCTCTCAAAGGCTAAGAGAAGTCACATGAGTCACGGGAGGGAACAGCGACTGGCCCTGGCTCTACCATCACCCCCAGGATGAATTAGCTATGTGATCTTGGACAAGCTGTTTCACCTTTCTCTGCCCTGGCTCCTCGTCTGCAAACGGGCTAATAAGCCCTATCTCATCAAGTGTTTAAGAGACAGCATCCAGCATCTTGAAAGTCGGAGGCTTGAAGGACGAGGCAGAGGGGGTACCAACACCGAGTACAGAAGAAACTGTTCTGAAATGGAGTGTGATGATTGCACCACTCTTCTTAGTATGACTGAACGATTAAATTGCGTGATGTGTGAAGTGTAACGGCAATAAAGCTATTTTAAAACACAGAGGAATAGGTGGGTGCTAGCACACGGAGACCCTACCCTCCTGTGTTTCCAGAGGGGATCAGCCCCCGGGGCAGGCAGGAGCGGTTGGTGGTTTGCTGCCTTCTCTCTCCTAGGAAGGCCTCCCTGGGTGGTATGAACTACGGAGAGGCTTATGGGAGAGCTAAGAAAAGGCCAGACTCCTATGAGAGTGAAATTTGGCCCTTTGTAAAGGCAGTGGGATAGGGGGGATGATTCAGAGATGTTTTCCTAAAAACAATTGGGAGATGGAACGAGATAAAAATTAAAAAGCCAAACACATAAAATGTTAGGGGAAATAAAACAAAACACCACAGTTGGTAATAGAGAGGTGAAGTCAATTCCGTCTCAACTCACAGCAATCCCATGCACAGTAGCGCAAAGCTCTGCCAGTCCTGCGCCATCGTCACAGTCGGTGTGGCCGAGCCATTGTTTCAGCCACCGTGTCCAACTCTTCTTCACTGACCCTTGACTTCACCAACACAAGGTCTTGCTCCGGGGAGTGATCTGGCACCAGCATGGGAACCCAGTTGGTAAAATACAGGCTGTGTACTTTTCATACATTATCTCATTTTAATGCTCCCCAGAAGGCAGGGGGATGTGGTAACCCTGAAATTAGAGTTTCAGTTCTTAAGAAATGGGATCCAGGTCTTTATTTGGGCTGATGGGAGGGCTCAAGGATTGCTGGGTCTCCATGAGACTTGGGCTCTTGTATTTGCAGAGAGAAGGATCCCTGGAGGCACAGTGGGGTAAGTGTTGGGCCGCTCTCTGCATGGTCAATGTTCAAACCCACCTTCTTTCTCCTAGGGAAAAAGATATTGTCTGAGAAACCCCAAGGATCAGCTCTTCTGTCCCGTAGGAGAGCTGTGAGTCCGAATCAATTCAATGGCGGCAGGTTAGGGGGTTTGGGTTACAACTGAGACAGGAGGTTCAAAGAACTGACCATAACCCTTCAGCTGTAGACTAGAGCCAAAGGGGAGGGGAAGGGTAGCGAATGTGCAGCCCCCACAGAGGCGAAGATCAGGGTGGGAAAGACTCCAGGAGCCAACTGCATCTAGAGAGAAACCAGGGAAAAATAGGGGTTGTGGCGCCTAGAAATGAGGAAGCCAACTGGACCAATAGATAGAGATAGCACTGCTGGTTGAGCGCTGCAGGGGCAGACCCCGGCTCACTGCAAGGAAACACCTGAACCCATGGACAGGCAAAAGATTGGAGATGCATTGTCCGCAGGCCAAATTCATCGGGGGACATGATTTGTGGCTTATGGTGTTATTTTCTTCCATTGTATTTGAATGTCCTTCTGAGGCACATGCGCTCCCATTAGGCCCCACCTCACACACCACCACCCTCTGCTTTTACACCTCCACCCAGTGTCATCTGTAACTTGCCTTTCTCTGAAGCAGCGTTGTTAAATTTAGCTAAAAAAATCAATAGGACATTCAGTTAAATTTTGATTAGTATAACCAAGGAATATCTGTATGCTACTTGGGATGTACAAATGGGGTGTGTATTTAGTCTGGCAACCTGCCCTGGAGGTATTTCAATGGGAACCCCTGGTTCTACATTTTGAAGAGCTAGGCTCACATCTGGGAGCAACTCAAGCAGAGACTTATCTCAGAGGAGCACTTGGGTGGACACTGGGATGTGATGGCTTCGGGTACCCTGGCTTGTTTTCTCCGGGCTGCCACTGCAGAGGGGCACTTGGGAGAGGAAGAGAGTGAAATCCCAGGTGCTGGTGCAGGTGTGGGTGACAACTGAGGCAACTGTTTCTTGCCCTAACATTCCAGTCAAAGTTCTACTGGGAAAGCTAGGATTGACTGATGGATGAGGATATACAAATGTTCTTGACACTTAACGTCCATTGCTACTAAAATTTGTTTGGTGCGCACTGATTGATGTGGCTGTCTGTGGCTGGGGAGAATAGTGTGACCTCTTTGTCTCAGGACATGTACCAAGGGGTACAGGACACCCCCAAATGATAACCCTCCTTTCAGAAGCATCTCTGCTATTGTGATGAGTCCTGCTGCCAGACTGCTTCTCTGGTTGTTCTGACCAGCCGGGGACCCACTCACCAAGGAGGAGATGTAACACGGCAGCAGGTGATGTGTGAGAAGAGGGGGGACTGGTGCCCTCTGCTACCACAGCCCCCATGGAAAGGGAGTCATGGTCTCTGGGATCGCTTTCAGAAAGTGTGCCTCACAAAGTGGTGTCTAGATAGAGTGTCTTTGGTTATCAGGTGGTCTTACAGCATCTTCCTTCTGACCCCCAGAGGACCAGAATGTGTTTGCTAGGCCTGAGGGACCATTCGTTCTGGGGATGAGGAGCATTTGTCTCACAGTGCTGGGACCGAGCTCCGTGGCCTCTCTTCTTTCTTCTCCATCCTCGGTGTCTCCCTCCCCAACCTTCACATATTGTCCCAGAGCCCTTCACTCAGACACAACCCCAACAGGCCGGGGACGAGAAGAGCACGAAGAAAAACACAGCAGGGAAGTACGCTGAGTCAGCCTTCCTCTAATATCAGGGATTTGCGAACTAATTTGTTAATTTGTTAAATTTGAGGAATTCCACGGAGGTCACGGGCTTTGCCGTCACTTTTAAAGAACGGGGCATGGGGCCACCCGGCCCGCTCGGATGCTCGACACATAGCCCCGGTGACACTGCGTGCCTGGGTTGTCCGCTTCCTTGTGGAAGTAGCTGAACCCACAGGAGTGACTCAGACGCAGTCAAAGCTCGTTGTAATTCACGTGAAGCGGGGGCAGCCGCTTAGTGTGTCCCTGCTTTTCACAGAGCGTCTGGGGGCTGAGAAGGGATGGCACAGACGGGGGCTGGGTCTTCCACCAAGGCCTTTGGGTGTCCCGTGGCACCACCCTTTCCAAGTGAGAGCTGTTGGCCCTGACAGGCCCTCGCTGAAGGATGGTCAGCCTGTGCCTTCCCCCTGTAAACATCCCCCCCCCCCCAGCTTGGCCTGGTGCACATACCTCCTCAGCCAATGTGTGCTGCACGAACGAGTTACACAGCCAAACCCACGCACTGCCATCGAGTCAATGCCGACTCAGCAACCCTGCAAGGCAGGTAGAACGGCCCCTGGGAGGGCCCAGACTAACTCTGCCGGGGTAGAAAGCCCAGCCTTTCTCTGGCAGAGAGGCTGCTGGTTTCCCACTGCTGAGCTTGAAGTTCGCAGGCCAACACGTAGCCACTACAGCCCGACGGGCGCCTGTGAGTTAGAAGTAAAGAAAAGGGGACAAGGGTCTGAGAGGCAGAAATAATCTGGAATAAACTCGGGCCCCTCCACTCATCAGCTGATGAATTTGGGTAAAATTTAAATGTAAGCCCGTTTCCTTATTGGCAGACCAACCACTTCCCTTAGCGGGTGGCTGTGAATAGAAATTGGCATGATGTAGGCACTCGAGCAATGGCGGCCAGCATTGGTGTGGCCGTTGAATGGATGCAGAGCCTAAGGACAGAGCCGCTCGACACGACGATGTTTCCAACGTTTTAATGCAGCCCCATTGATTCGGCACAGAGCTCTAGACTGGCGATCTGAAGGTGCACTGTCCAGTGGGGGGAGTCAGGACATTATCGACCTCTAGAAGCATTTAAGGGAAGGCAGTGGGAGGCAAAAGCCCATTGCTGCATGGGTTGCTGTATGACGCCTGTTTGGACCCCGAGGCCAGCCCCCAGGAAGACGTGTGTGGCCCCACGTGCGTCTTTACTCCACGATGCGGCGGAAAGACTGCGCAGCCGGGGACGCAGCGCCCCACTCGCTGGGCTTCCGGTACTCCTTCTTGTCCAGGAGGTACTGGCGGCCGCGGTAGTTGGGCAGCTCATAGAGGATCCACGCCCCCTCGAGCACCTTGCAGGAGTGGATCTCCCGCAGGTGGAACTGCTCCAGGATGGAGGGGCAGTCCTGAGTGGTTTCAAACATCTGCCCATTGAAGTCCCCTTTCTCAAAGACCTGGAGTTTAGCCTGGGCGCCGCCGGACTGAAGAAAGGCAGAAAGCAAAAAGCAAAGCGTTATGGAATCCACTGGAAGGTCAAGAACTGAGAGAGCCGAATGGGCCACAACCTACAAATCGAGGCGATGTGAACTCCCCTCCCCATGTGCACTGAGCCATCTGACGTTCCCACTGAGAAATCATTTCACAAAATATTTAAGAGGCAGAGAAAATACTATGGAAATAATTAGCGCTTTTAGTCTTGGGATGAGCTGCTGCAAGATTTCATTCCCACCTCAGTAGCCACCCGAAGAAAGGTACCATTACTGAAAACCACCGCTGCCCCGTAGGGTTCCCAACGTTGGCATCTTTTTAGAAGCAGATGGCCACAGCTCGGTCTCCTGCAGTGGCTGGTGGGTCAGAAATGCTCACCTTTGGGCGAGTCGTTGAGGGCTTTAAACTGTGCCACCTGGACTCCGTGGGCACACATTAAGGCTTGGGAAACCTTAAGAGAACCCTTTCATGGAAAATGAAGAAGGAAAAATGAAGAGAAGGGGGTTGGAGGGAGACTGCCACCCCCACTCACCAGGTGAACCGCCCTGCAGGAGCTGAGGCGGTCGTTGATGCCCATCCAATGCTGGTATTCCGGGTACTCGCCCCGAGGTAAGATGTACATGTGCCCGGCAAAGTTGGGCCTTTCGTACACCACCCAGGTGCCTCCTTCTACTCGAATGGAGTGGCAATGGTTCAGGTAGGTGTGGAAATCCGCACAGTCGCCGTCGCAGGCATAGTGGCGACCTTGGAAGTTTTTCTCTTCGTAGAAAGTGACCTGACGGAAGGGCAAGTGAAGAGCAGATGAAAACCAACGTTGGGCAGAGACTTCCCTGTGGAAATGGCTTTCTTCTCTGGAAAAGAAGGAGCCGTCATTAGACCTCACACCTGGAGCCTTGGCGGGGTAGTGGTCCTGAGTCTGGCTGCTAACCCTCAAGGCCAGCAGTTTGAATCCCCAGCCAGTCCACAGGAGAAAGATGGGCTTTCTATTCCCGTAAAGAGTTAGTCTTGGAAGCTCACGGGGGCAGTTCTACCCTGTCCTATAAGGTCGCTATGAGTAAGAATCTACTCAATCACAGGAATTTGTTTGTTTATACACCTCATCCCAGAACAATACTTGTTTTCTCAAAGACAACGTCAGTTCTCAATATGCCTTAGTGCTTTCTGAGGGCTTAAAGCCAAACAGAAGAGTGTGCGGACAGAAGCAGCAACTGCCAACTCAAGTCCTTTGCCGCCTCTTTCCTGTTTCCACGGCGCTCTATACTTAACATAATATATTACAAATCTATGTCCTATCTCTTCCACCAGATTTCTTCTAAAGGCAAGGACTGAGCCTTCTTCAGCGATGGGTCCCCTGCGAGTGCTCACCGGGCCCTTAAGTCCTCGATGAAGATGAAATTTGTTCCAGGTGTAGAAATCCATGCAAGGTGAGATGGAAAATAGAGAAGACTAAAACACAGACTTTACAAGGCTTACTGTAACCTAATATAGAGCAAACACACGTGAAAATGTAATATGTTCTGTATTATGACTACTGCCAGCATGAGTAGTTGCAAAGAATCAAAAGGACAAGAGCATGAACATTCTTTGTTTCAAACGCTTATTATTCTTTCTCAAGTTTCTATCACAACCCCTCTGGGACCAGTGAAGGTGGCAAAAAAAACGAGAGCTGCTTCTCCACACCCGCCCTCCTCCCTCCGCCAAGTCCCTTGCCAGGTGTCAGCAGCCCATTTGCAAAATGAAAGGGCTGAACTAGGGTAGAAGCCAAGGCGTGGCCGTGAAAGGAACAAAGCCCAGAGCTTTTCTGGTGGAGACAGGGGATGCGTTCCCAGGATCACCTAGGGCTTTATGGAGCAATTTCTGGAAACAGCTAGACCAAAGGCTCTGGAGTCTGTCCCTCCACGCTCCGCAGTCCCACAGTCCGCCATCGTGTTAGCTTGCCCTGTAAACTAAACGGTCATTTTCCTGGCATTATGCTGCCACCTTGTGGCTAGTTTGTTTTATTGGTTTTAAAAGGTGAAAACATGAGTCTTTTAAACTTTTTTTTTTTTAAGTATACAAGGGTGGGAAGAGCTAATATCAAGGAGTTTAAGAAGGAAAAGAATGTTTTGAAACTGATTGTGGTAGCCATTGTACAATACTGCTTGATGTGATTGCACTATAGAATGATATCGTATGTGCACCAACACCCAATAAAATAGTCTTGAAAAAAGGAAAATAGAAATCAAATCATATATTTCAGATTGGGCAAATCTACTCCAAAAGCTTTCTTGAAAGTATTAAAGGACAAGATGTCCTTTTGACGACTAAGATGCGCCTGATCCAAGCCACATTCTCAATTACCTTAGAAGCATGTCAAAGCGAAACAGTGCGTCAAGAATACCACAGAAACTTTTTAAAAATAGACACATGCATACCCAAACCAAACCCCCTGCCAACAAGTCAAGTCGATTCCAACTGACACGAGTCATTTCTGACCGGGGGAGTGGAGTCTGGTAAAGCGTCCGGAAGGAATCGCTAAGCTGAGAAGTGAGGGATACGGAAGGGGCCACTGTGGTAAAGAGCTGGGCTGCTAACTCACAGATCCGGGGTTTGAGCCCACCAGCCCCTTCATGGGAGACGGCATTGGCAGTCTGCTTCCAGACACAGTTAGAGCCCTGGGGACGCTGTGGGGCAGTTCTGACCTGGTTTACAGGGTTGTTGGAATTGACTTGCTGACAGTGAGTCCCTTTGGTTGAAGGATTTCAAAAGGCAAAGGGAAAGGAAGGACAAGCTTGATCAAAAGAAGAAAGGAATGAAAGGACATGGCCCACCAGAGGGTGATAAAGTGTTTGCGAAATTCATTAAGACCTGTGCTTTGGGGGCATGTGGTGACACACAGGGGACAGAAAAGTGACACAGGAGCCACGCTGAATCCCTGTGGTGATTGTGTGAGTGGCACAATGAAGTGGCGTGGGCCTGTCAACATGGGGTGCAGTGGTCCAGGTGGGGCTGCCGAGGTCCACCTGAAGGCAAGGTCAACGGGAATCACGTCGGGAATGAAACTGAGGATTTGATGACTAATCGCAGGCGGAGCCAAGAAAGCCCACAAAAGGGCATGCGTCTCATTCCCCTCTACCCAAGTTGGTTCATTCGGAGTAGTAATATATTAACAATTACTTCCTTCCCCTTCCCCATTTCTCTTAACCCTTCCACTTCCTATTCCCTAAAAGCGTCCTCATCTATGTTAGTTCCTTGTTAACACACACACCATTTCTCTACCTTTTCCAGCTTCTATCTTAGCCTTCCCCTTGCCACGGCGGTTGGGCCAATTCCAGCTCAGAGCGACCCTATAGGATTCCACAGATCTATCTGCCCCAGAGGGTGTCTCAGGCTGTCAATCTTTCTGGAACCTGACTGGCACATCATTTCCTGCAAAGCAGCTAGTGGATTCAAGCTATGGACCTGTTGGTTATGAGTCAGCGCTTCATCATTGCACCATTGGGGCTTCTCATCCTAATGCAAGGCGTATTGAGAGACACAGTATCCCTTGCGGAGAGGGAAAAAGGAATTGCTTGAATGAAGGGGATATGGAGGATTTAATTCACCTTCCTAGTCCACCCATCTTGGTCATCTAAAACATCAGGAGTTGAGGCTTAATTTCACAAAACCTTCTTAAATGCACACCAAAGTGTTCCAGTCTACCTGATCCACTTATCACTATGTCCTCTTCCTGTAGAGAAACAGAATTTCTGCTACTGAACGAGCAGACACTGACATGATATTTACATGTTATTTGATTATTAGCATAGCAAAACACAAAGCTAAACTATTAATAAAGTGTTGGGAAACCCTGTAAAAAAAAATATAAAGTACCAAACCTTTCCTTTTAACCCCCGTTTATTCTAACGATTATCATACTCACTAGGCAAAGAGGCAAGATCTTTTCTCCTGGCAGAGCAGGAGGGGAAAAGAAAGCAGTCTAACCATTTACTCACCTTGGTTCCAGTTTTAGACATTTTTGGCACGTAGATTGGCTTCCCTGGTGCAGAAGGCAAGCCAGGAATCGCTGCCGAGAGTTAGCGGTCTGGAGACAACATTTATAACGGGCTGGTTTCAAATCAAACATTTGCTTGGTCATGAGAATTGGATCCAAAAATTGAGTCAGTCATTTGGAGGCTATTGATGGTTTCTAGAAAAACAATTGGGATTTTGAAATAAAGGCAGGCTTCAGTACCCCCTGTAATGCTTACCAAGCTTTTCTGCACTGCACTTTGCTGACTCAACACATCAACACCCAGCCAACGTTTTGAAAATTAAAAGCACAAAAGTCCCACTTCCCAGGGCAGTTTTCTCATTCACTAAGCTGCCCCTCTGAGAGCTCTCATCTTTCTGCCCTTTAACAAAGCTCATAGGAAGCAGGAGTCAAAAGATCACTGATCATTCTCGATGTAGAACAGAAGTGACAGGTTCCAAACACCACTCAACCTGCCTGTTAGGGGCTGAATTGTGTCTCCCCAAAGAGGCAGACTGGAGTCTTAACTCCCACTACCTGCGAACGAACGTGGCCTATTTGGAAACAGGTGTGATCAGTTAGGTTAAATCAGAAGTCACACTGGAGGACGCTTGCCCTAATCCAGCTGGTATCCTTATCAAAAGACACGGAGCAACTAACACAGTGGGAGGGCAGTCAGGTGAGGACAGAGGCAGAGATTGAAGTCAAGCAGCCAGAGCATAGGAATGAAGACCCGGGCCGGGAGAAGTCAGGAGGCAAGGACAACTCTTCCCTTAAGTAAGGCCTTCCGGGTAAGCGTGACTCTGCCCATAACCTGAATTCATACGTACAGGTCCCAGAACTAGGAGCCCTAGTGGCAAAGTGGATACTTGTTGGGTTGCTAACTGCAAGGTCAGCAGTATGAAACCACCAGCTGATCCTCGGGAGAGAGGTGAAGCTTTCTACTCCCATGGGAGTTAGTCTTGGAAATTCATAGCCAGTTTTGGCCTGTCCTATAGGGTCACTGAGATGCCAGTGGGTGTGGTTTGGGTTTTAGCTCGCAGAGCTATGAGAGTAAACTACTGTTGTTTTAAGCCACCCAATTTATAGTACTCTATCAGCATCTATAGACAACTGAGAACATGACAACAAAGGGCATTTGGGGGATGATTTGTAGAACTGTTCACAGGGACTGTATGTAACTCTGGATAGTTGTGTTGTTGAAGTTGGCTGCAGTGGAGCGGGTGTGGACTCAAGGCTACCTTCAGACGACCAGACTACAGAGCCTGGTGCCGCATGACCCTCACCGCGGTCGACTGTGTTGGAGTCCATTGTGACAGCTATTAACGGGAAGCTTCCTGAATTTGATTGGCTGTCCTATGATCGAATAAGACAATGTCATTGTTTCTAGACACGCGATAACATGTTTAAAAGTCCATGTCTACCACCTACTCTCAAGTTGCTGCACAAAAAAATAAAGCACTACGTTGTTCACCCACATTGGGTTGGTCCTTGCCTCCTAACTACGCCCCAGTCCCACATCAGACTGTTAGGATCTAGAGGGGTTACTGGATGGTTTTTTGAAGTAGAGCATGGCAGGACTTCTTCCTACTCTTGTAGCCTGGCTGTGCCTCTGAATCTGTTCAGCACAATGATATGCAGGCCTTCATTGACAGGTAGTGGCCAGCACAGGTAACTGCAGTGCACTGGCCAGAAGGAATTGAAGCGGTCTCTTGAGTGAAAGGGAGAACTCTGAGCCACTACGGGCCCTAATACTCACTGCCATTGAGTTCATGCTGACACATACTGACCCTATAGGACAGTGTAGGACTGCCCCTGTGAGTTCCTGAGATCATAACTTTACTGGCATAGAAAGCCTCGTCTTTCTCCATCCCAGCGACTAGTGGTTTCAAACTAGTTGGGTTAGCAGCCCAACGCATAACCACTAAACCCCTAATATTAGAGAGTTATAAAGTAAATGTGTCAAAATGTGAACTACTGGATTTAGACAGATGAGAGTTCATTGTCTTGAGTCTTGCAAACATTGTAGAACTTTGACTTTTTTTTTTCCAAGACAAAATTTTAAAGAGGGTTCTAAACCACAAGAAAGGCCACCACTGTATGTAGCCCAGGAGATGGAACTGTAGACTGCTGGGCACTAACCAAAAGGGTGCCAGCTCGAACCCACCAACTGCTCCAAGAAAGACTTGGTGGTCTGCTTCTGTAAGATTCCAGCCTAAGAAACCCCACAGGGTCATTGAGCCCAAACTGACTCTCCAGCACCGGGCCTTAGATGTATCTGTGGATGTAATCCCGTTCGGGAGCAGGGGAACAGGGTATCTTTTAAGTATGTCGTGAAGTCACACCAGTGTGGGGTGCATCACTTCTAGACGTGAAGGGAACAAATGAGGAACAGAGAGGCTGGCACACTTGGTGGGGGAGACACGTGCCCTGTGGAGATCCCCAGAGTCAATGAGTGCCAGGCCTACAGAAGGTAAATCAGCTCTTCCTCCTGACCCAGCAGAGAACGCGAGCCTTCCCCGAGAGCTGGTGCCCCGAATTTGGACCTCCAGTGTGCGAAACGGTGAGAAAATAATCGTATTCTTTAAAGCCCCCATTGTGGTATTTGTTGTAGCACCACCAGAACACTAAGACACAAAGTCAAAGAAGAGCAAATCCATCTTTTCCATGAACATTTTCATGGTCAAGTGTATTCTTCTCAAGTGTCCAGCTTCATCTTTCCACTAACAATGCTCTTCAACAAAAATTTATAAATAGGATATCCCCATGATGGTGGACATTCACAAAATGTCAAATATGTCTTGATGTGAATGAACCGATTACTGGGAAGAAAAGTGTTGTTATATGCTTAGTTTTCTGAACATTGTTTTTTTTTTAAGTGCCTAGTTAATATTTTGTGTATTGCAGACTTTATATGTTTTTTTTATTAAATACTTTTAAAAACGTTTTTTGAGGGCTCTTACAGCTCTTATCATAATCCATACATTCATCCATTGATTTCATTAACCATTAGCAATTAAAAACAAACAAAAACATTTCCATTATTGTTTATTTGGTAACGCTCTTTGCTTGCTTGAATTTCATCTTGAAATAAAAACTAAGAAGGTCTGAATTAGAATGAACAAACACATTTTGAAGATTCATTCTCTCTGTGGAAACAAACCAGAAAGTCATTTGTCACCATCATGGCTAATTCAGTGATTGGTGAGCAGATGAGACAGTGCGCATCAGCAGTCAGATTCATTTTAATATTTTCATAGTTTTTTTTTATATTAACAAGGCTTTCCCAACAAAATATGAGCTTTATTGCAGTATTGACTTCAAGAATGATGTTGGAAACCTTTTATAAAATTAAAAGTAAAGCTTTATCTTCTATCAAAAGGAGAAAATGACCTTTTTTTAGAGTTTATTGAAGTTTGAAGCAGACAACTTGAAAAATTCTTACGCAATTTTGTTATGCTTCATACTTTAATGGCTAGAATATCTATATAAAACTATTTCTGCTATATTTATACACCAACAGATTATATTTTCATTCCAATATTTTTAAAGCAGTAGCAATTACCTTTTAAATAGTTATTTAAAAACTATAAAATTCTTATTTAGCTCTCAAAAGGATGAAACTATCAAACACATTCAATCTGTATCACTGGCAAATCTATACCCAGTCACTTAGTGTTAATACATATACAGCGTGATGCCTTCACCGACTTCTTCATGCTGGTTTTATAAGAGAACCCTTCAAATGCCCATCTTCCATTCATCCTCATGTTTACAAGGCCCTGAAGATAACACAATAAAAATGAATATTAATAATTTAGTTTTCTTTTGGCTTCATTCAAACACTAAGGAAAAAATTGAGTTGACAAAGTCACACCCATCAAGGTTAGATAACAGTTCACAATGATAAAATGCATAACGTTTAAAGCTAATCTCATTCCTTTTCCTTAGTGCCCATCAGTTCAATATAAGCAATACGGGTCCATCTAAACTAAACTCTTACGCCCTTCCAGCTTCCAGTTCCTTTGTATAATCTCCATCACATGTCTAATTCTTAATATCAGCATTTATTAACTAATTTTTTTAAAAATTTAATATTTGTTTAAAAATACATATTTTTAAAGTGTACATCTGCACAGTAAGTAATAAAGAACGTTTCTGTGGCTCTGGAAAACAGCCTGCAGCCCCTCAAAGAGTTAGACCTGAAGTTCCCACGTACACTTGCACGTCTACTCCTAAGCAGAGTGAAACTTACAAATGCTAGACCTGTATCATGATTCAGGGACAGTACATCTTGTAGTGGGGAAGAAGCAAAAAAGACAATTTTTTTTCTTTTAAAAATCATTTTATTGGGGGTTTGTACAATTCTTATCACAATCCACACATACATTCACTGTGTCAAGCACATGTGTACATTTGTTGCCATCATCATTCTCAAAACATTTGCTTTCTACTTGAGCCCTTGGTATCAGCTCCTCATTTTCCCCCTCCCTCCCGACCCCCTCCCTCACAAACCCTTGGTAATTTATAAATTATTATTTTGTTATGACAAAAGGCAAAATTTGAAGCTTATATTTGACCATAATTCTAAGGGTTCCGCTTGAAAACTCTGGGTGGTCTTTTCACTATAAAATGTGGAGAGAATAGGTATGCATATGTCATGTGCTGGTAGGAGTTGTACAGGAAAATTGGCAATGGTTAATGTTGTGGGTTGACGTGTATCCCCCCCCAAAAGACATGTCCAAGTCCTAAGCCCTGGTACCTATGAATCCAATTGTATTTGGAAATAGGGCCTTTGCAGATATGGTCAAGTTAAAGTACAGTCAGACTGGATTAGAGTGCTCCCGCTCCAATGACTGGTATCCACCTACGAAGGACACTCTGACCCAGACACAGGCACACAGGGGAGAAAGGGTTGAGAATAGAGAGGCAGTGATTAGTGTGATGCTGGAAGGGAGGCCTGGAATAGATTCTCCCTCAGAACTACAGGAAGAAGCAAACCTGTGGACCTGGATGTCACACTTTCAGCTTCCAGAGCTGTGAAAGGGTAGCTTTCTGTTGTTTTAAACCATACCCAGTGTTTGATGGTGCGTTATGGCAGCCACAGATAAATAACACACTTAGTCACAGAAGATTTTGTGCACTTTTGAGTTTGTTCAGAATGTTTCCCAAAGTGACACGTTTTTCCGTGTCTGCATTGTAAATGCCTACCTGCCCTGCGTTCCGATGGAGGCGTGCTATCCCGCTGCTTGTTTGGAGCCTGCTGCGGGGGGCACGAGGCTGTCGAGCTGCTGGCGATGCCCTGTGTTAATCAACCACTCATAGAACTTGTTCTCCACCAGGACCTGGAACTGCTTCCTCTGATCCCTACAATTGCCATCGAGAACAAAAAGAATGGGAGAATACCAATTCACATAAATTTTACTAGAAGCCAGCCATTATAAAATGTTTTTGAAATAACATTAAATGATTCATGATTCCTAGTTATCATTTCTTTGTTTCAAATACTTTCTCAGTGTAGAGGCCATTGGGCCACTACTGAAACAGTAACAACAACCAAGCTTGTAAAGATGCACCGTCAGTCGTCATATTCTGTTTTATGGCGGTGATTCACTCAACAGAGATTTATTGGGGACCAGCTGTCTTCCAGGTAGGGTCCTGACTGGGAGAGAGAAAAGAGAGACAAAGGCTTTTTCTAGGCAGGTTGCAATGCACAACTCCACAAGGCCCCAGCCACAGTAGGGTCCACCTTGTCTACACCCCTTGTGACGCTTATATTCTAGTAGGGAAGACAAGTAATAGGAAAAGTAACTTATATGTGCCTTGGGGAGAAAAAAAATGAAGCAGAATAAGGAATATATGAATGGAGATTACTGGAAATGAAACTTTTGGAAAAAATGGGCAGAGAAGTTGTCTATGAGACACTATGAGAACAAAGGTCTGAATGAAGTGCTGGATTAAACACAGTGAGTGACTGGAAAAGACCATTTAGGGAGAGGCTCAAAAGTCAGAGCATCCCAGCAAGTTCAAGGTCAGAAGAGTCGCTCCTGGCAGCTGGGAGCTGAGCTGGCTCTTCACTGTCAGCTAGGCCGTCGGGTAGCTGGGAACTGGCCTGGCCGGGGTGGTCTGCTGAGCATCAACAACTCCACAGAGCAAGTACCACTCTGTGATCGTAACAAATGAAGACAAGAACAAGATTACTGCATAAGTGAGTCTCAGTCCAGAAGAAAACCAAGGACATTTTGTGGTCCGAACCACACACATGGCTAACCCTACTCTTTCCTGGCTGAGTGACAGCTGCTTCTGTATGCACAATGTTAGCCCCATTGCATTCCCTGACTTTGAGATAACAAGCGTTTTTTTTTCTTCAAAGGAAGTATATATTTATCTGCTTTGTAAGTGGCAATTTTAATAGCAAGCATCAGTCATATGATTACAAGTAGTCATTCAGTAAAACCATTTATTGTACACCCCTAGTATACAGATGTTTATAAATACCATTTGAATTAACTAAATCTAAGCACTCATATTTATAAATATTCCCAGTTAACACACATTAACCTAAGACGGTTTAGCACACATTAAGAAAACTAGGGGTTTCCCCTCCCTGTTTAAATGGCTGTAAGACTGTTTAGTGTTACCAATGTAATGCCTTCTGAGTAAAATAATTATTTTTTTAAATCTTTTACACCAGCATTTTATTTTTTTTTTTGAGATTTTTTTTTCCATTTTATTGAGGGCTCGTACAATTCTTATCACAATCCATACATACATTCATTGCGTCAAGCACATATGTACATTCGCTGCCCTCATCATTCTCAAAACATTTGCCTTCTACTTTAGCCCTTAATATCAGCTGCTCATTTCCCCCCTCCCCACTCCCCCGCCATGAACCCTTCATAATTCATAAATTATTATTGTTTTATCATAAGTTACACTGTCCAACGTCTCGCCCCACCCTCTTCTCTGCTACCCATCCCTCAGGAAGGAGGCTATACGTAGATTCTTGTAATCGGTTCCCCCTTTCTACCCCACATTCCCTCCACCCTCCAGGCATCGCCCCCCTCGTCCCTGGTCCTGAAGGAGTCACCTGTCCTGGATTCTCTGTGTTTCCAGTTGCTATCTGTACCAATGTACATCCTCTGGTCTAGGCGGATTTGTAAGGTAGAATTGGGATCATGATAGTGGGGGGGGAGAAAGCATTTAAGAACTAGAGGAATGATATGTTTCATCGTTGCTACCCTGCACCCTGACTGGTTCATCTCCTTCCCACAACCCTTCAGTAAGGGGGTGTCCAGTTGCCTACCGATGGGCTTTGAGTCTCCACTCTGCACTCAGCCACCTTTACAATGATATGATTTTTTGTTCTTTGATGCTTGATACCTGATCCCTTCGACCGCTCGTGGTCACACAGGCTGGTGTGCTTCTTCCATGTGGGCTTTGGTGCTTCTGAGCTAGTTGGCCGCTTGTTTATCTTCAATCCTTTAACACCCCAGACGCTATATCTTTTGATAGCCGAGCACCATCAGCTTTCTTCACCACATTTGCTTATGCACACGTTTGTCTTCAGTGATCATATCAGGAAGATGGGATGTGGTTTTTTTCGTTTTGTTTTCAATCGCTTTATTAGGGGCTCATACGACTCTTATCACAATCCATACATACATGAATTGTATAAAGCACATTTGTATATTCATTGCCCTCATCATTCTCAAACCATCCACTCTCCACCCAAGCCCCTGGCATCAGCTCCTTTTTCCTCTCCCTCCCCGCTCCCCCCTCCCGTGTTTTTAAGATATGAAATCACATAGAGTTACCTTCACTCCTTCACTCCTGGGTGACATCCAATGCAGTAAGACCTCGCTCCCCACAGCCCTTCCTACAGTCAACTAACACAAGCCAAAATGCAATCCACCCCTTTCAGAGGTGAAACACAGTCCCACAGACTCCCCAACCCCTTGCTGAGATGAACCCCAGTTCTCTCCTTCCCTGCACTAAGATCAACAAAACCCAACTTGGTTCAGCAGCAAGGAGGCTATGCAGCAGGAGTGGCATGAAGGAGGGAAAGAAGGAGTGGACAGGCACAGGAAAGACTTTGGCTTCTATTCCAAGTCTGAAGGTTCAGCCGGGACAAAGTCATGATCTCATCATCTTTAAATGATCATTCTGGTGGCTTGTGTTTTCAAGCTGAGCAATCACTCTGTCATCTTCCTATTTTCCCAAAGTGGGCTGGGCTGCTTTCATTGTTTCTGGTGTCATTATGGAGCTGTTTGAAAAGGCTATGAGAGGGAGTTGCCATTCGCCAAGTACTTACCTCATTCCACCTTCTGCACCTGCTTGTGTGTGTTTGTCTGTGTGTATATAGGCTTTTCACAAGCCCAAGAGAAGTTAGCATCTAAATATCAGGAGCATTCAAAAAATAGAATTGTTTTTAAACGATGTTTATTCAATCATGGTCTATTTTTAAATCACATGGTTGTAAAGAACTATGAGGGGGCTTAAAAAATCCCAGGGAAAATGGAATGAAAAGATAATGGAATTTATTCACAAAAGCCCTTTTCGAAGGCCTTATGAACAATAGTTCAGAGAGAACAATAGGCATTGGAGGCTTCAGAGTCCCAGCCAGGGAACTAGGCTGACTAGGTGTGACTCCTAGTTCCGTTGTGACTCTGAGCAAGGTCATCTCCCAGTTTCCTCATCTGTCGTAGAGGACTGTTACAAAGAATGAGAGGATGCATAGAAACGTGGCACAGAGAACATGCTCCATGCATGTAACCTGTTACTGCTGTCATCATCATCACTACATGACGGGAGACTGCTTTGTTGTATTAGCATCTTGGGTGACTCCATTCATGAGATACAGATCAGTTCAAATGCTGTGATAGTGGACTCCCAGCAAAAGTACACACTGTGATTATTATTCATCTTTGTGTGTTTTGACAGGTAACAACTGTCTTTGTTAGAGTCTGAGAGCTATGTATATGTATTTCATTTCTTAATCCAGATGATAAAAACCATGAGAATGCACCCTGGCTACATCGAGACTTTTTCAATTACACCATAATCTTAGAATGAAGTTAATCTAACAGGTCAGGTCTCAGATCTTGGAGTGAACAATCTCACTGGGAAGCGGTCTCTCACCCCCACGGCACAGCTCACACCATACGGCACTACACAGTGTCTCATACACAGGGCTATTATGTGCATATGCCGACCGGGCTGAATCTCCACATCGATCTAACAGGGTAGAAAATATATGCTCTATATGATAAAATTAAGAACCAGGGAAGTTAAACAACACACTTAGTGTCACACAGGAAGTGACATGGTCTATATGCATTCCCAAGTGTGAACCTGAGCACTTTCCCGTACCACAGAGATGCTGCTATCCAAAGAATACTACAAAGCTAAGTAAAGTCTAGCAAAACTTAGGGATGCACTTAAAAAGACAGGTGGCAGTCTGGATCATTGGAAATAGAAAAGTTTGGAATGGCTGCAACTTTAAAAGATATAATGACTATGAGGAAAAACAGTGATAGCCTCAGGAACAAGAGCCCTACAAGGACTCCCAACTCCTCTGAAAAGGACCACATGAGAAGATCCTGGGGAGAGCGGGAGAAAGGGTGGTACAAAACCCAAGTCTGATGGTGCCCGGCTATCAAAAGATGTAGTGTCTGTCTGGAGTCTTAAAGGCTTAAAGATAAACAAGCAGCCATCTAGCTGAGCAGCAACAAAGCCCACATGGAAGAAGCACACCAGCCTGTGTGATCACGAGGTGTCGAGGTGTCGATGGGATCAGATATCAGGCATCAAAGGAAAAAAATCACATCATTGTGAATGAGGAGGGAGTGCGAAGTGGGGACCCAAAGCCCATCTGTAGGCAACTGTGCATTCCCGTACAGAAGGGTCACGGGGAGGAGACGAGCCAGTCAGGGTGCAAGGTAGCAATGATGAAACATACAACTTTCCTCTAGTTCTTTAATGCTTCCTCCCCACCCTCCACCCACTATCATGATCCTAAATCTACCTTACAAATCCTGCTAGACTATAGGAACTGGAAACACAGGGAGTCCAGGACAGATGAACCCTTTAGGACCAGTGGTGAGAGTGGCAATACCGGGAGGGTGGAGTGAAGGTGGGGTAGAATGGGGGAACTGATTACATGGATCTACATATAACCTCCCTGGGAGGACAGAAAACAGAAAAGTAGGTGGAAGGAGACGTTGGACTGTGTAAGACATGACAAAATAATACTAATTTATAAATTATCGAGGGTTCATGAGGGGGTAGAGGGAGGGAAGGGAAAAAATGAGGAGCTGATACGGCCCTTAGTCATCCTCTAGATCTCAAAGTAAACTCATCCCGGTTGTTCAATTTGTATCTAAATAATAGATTTATAAAACGAAAGGTAACACTAGGGAAGCACACACTCTTTAGAGCAATCAAGCACACAAGCTCAGAAGGGAGGGCAGCATTTGCCCAAGGCTAAGGTTCAGAAGGGATGAAGGGTTAGAAAAGGGGGAGGAATGTAACCAGGAAACACAGGGAGGAAGTGGGAAGAGTTATATTACATCGTGGGGATTGCAACCAATGATGTCAAACAAAATGTGCATAAGTTGTTGATGGAAACTGACTTGCTCTATAAGCCTTCACCCAATTCACAAGTTAAAAAAAAAAGGCAGGGGAACAGTCTCGAAGTGAGGTTAATGATACTTTCCAGCCAAAAGGACATTATGTTTGGTAAAGCAGACAGTCAGTGAAAAGATGACACTCAACAAGATGGATTAATACAGTGGCTGCAACACTGGCCCCAAAGAAAACAATTCTGAGGATAGTACAGGATTGTCCAGCACTTCTCGGTTACATTGCCCTTGATCCAGCCCTGCCCTCTAGATCTTTAATGTTTCCCCCCTCCCGCCCCACCCCACTATCATGACCCCATTTTTACATTACAAATCTGCCTAGACCAGAGCATGTACATGGGTACAGATAAGAGCTTGAATCACAGCGAATTCCGGATAGATAAACCCCTCAAGACCAATAATGAGAATAGCGATAACAGGAGGGCAGGGCAAGGTGGGGGAGAAAGGGAGAACAGATCACAATGATCTACATATAACCCCTTCCCTTGGGGACAGACAACAGAAAAGTGGATGAAGGGAGACATTGGTTAGTATAGGACATGAAAAAAATTTTTATAAATTATCAAGGGTTCGGGAGGGAGGGGAAAAATGAGAAGCTGCTAACAAGAGCTCAAGTAGAAAGAAAATGTTTTGAAAATGATAATGGCAGCAAATGTACAAATGTGCTTGACACAATGTATGTATTGTGATGAGTTGTATGAGCCTGCAATAAAATGATTTGATAATAATAAAAATAAAAATCTTAGTTTGTTTTCTCATGGGATTTCACACAAAAGACAATGATTTCAGGAAACACTCACTTTGTCAAACGAGCCTCCTTCACAGTTTTCTGCCAGATCTGTATCTTCTGTTCTCTTTGGCCCAGTGCTTTCTGGTAGGCAGATGGAAGGCCCCCAGGTATCTCTGTTGTGTCCCCCTCCATTTCAAAGGGAATAATAAAGACATAGAATTCACATGGTGGTAAGAGCCGGAAGACACTCACGTCGCTGTGGTCTCTGCACACAATCATCGGGTTATCCCAATAGTTAGGCACTGTGGCAAGGCCGGACCTGGCCATATGATCCTCCAGCATTGGGTAATGGGTATGAAAAGGGGCAAAAGTGACAGTCTTGTTGCCGGAGAGAATCAGCGGGCGTGTGGGCGTCAGAATGTGTAAGACACAGCGTGTTGTGGACGAGATGGATGAGCGATGGCAGACAGCAATGACTTTAACATTGTCACAGCTATGAAGATGAAGAGCAGTCTGGACAGGGCCCAAGACAAAGGTACTGTTCCTGCACTTCTCAATGGTCACCGATCTGAAAAATGAAGTAAACACCTCTGAATGAGTTATTTCAACAATATTTGACCAAAATATTATTCTCATAGGCAGAAAAAAAAAGATCAGTCTGAGTACAAAGAAAACGTCAAAATGTCAAGACATGCTGAAGACTGAGCTTACCGCAGAGGAGAAAGCAGGTAGATGAAAGACTCATTGCAACGATGAATCTTTACGTGAGTCCCCACCAGAGTATCTGAGCTCTTAGCCAATGTCTGCTTGTACACCTGGCTCATCACCACCATGCGGTGCATCCTAGGGGCCACATGAGTATTACATGCAATCTTAGCTCGTTTGGTCGTCCCTTCCACTGTTTAAGAAAGCACATAACAAATGAGATGAAGTTTCAAGTCAGTGAAAATCAAGCATATAAGCTTATAGCTGTTTGCATGTCTACAGGTCTACAATCAGATACATGTAAGAGAAAGTTACGCCCAGCTGATGAGTAAAGAAGTGACTCTTCACTGTATGCTGCAATACATCATAATTTCATGATTGGAAGCATATAACCCATTCAAGAGTATCTACAAACTAAATCATGTGCCTAAAGTCATCTGGCTAGTAGGCAGCAGAACTGGCCCAACTCAAGATGCCCTACTTTATCATGCTAACCATAACCTCTCATTTTACTACAAGAGAAACACAGTACTCCTTGCAAGTCACTTGCCACATCACCCAATGAACTCTACATGGGTTCGTGTCTTTTTTCACAGAATCACGAGTAGCTGGGGGCTTGTCTTCCTAGCACACACAGCCTTACTCATACTGATACTCAAGGGGTATGTAGCACAGTCCTACCATTGTGTGACTGGCTTCATTGACTGTACTTCCCTGCAAGCCTTATCGACGCTTGGTATGGAATATGGCTATAATATGGAGAGAAGGTCACCTAAGTTTGCTATTATTCTTTTATTATATAATACATGATCATTGTAAAAAAATTCAAGGATCAACAGTAAAAAAAAAAAGCATTTGTAATACGTTTATCACCGTTCACATTTTTATATAATCCTGAAAGACTGGATCTTCTTATTATCCTACCAGTGCCTATCCTAACAACTATCGAACTCTTACTTGGACCTATACTCCTTTATCACTATCAAGAATGAAATATTTTCAGAATCTTGTTCCCTCTCCCTAGTCTTAGTTTGGAAGCTCCTATGAAACCTTCAACATGCGGGTATTTGAAGTACCAGGAACATAGCTTCTAGGATCATTAAAAAAACAAATTGACTGCCATGGAGGCGAGTCTGACTCACAGTAACTACAGAACAGGGTAAGACTGCCACTGTGGGTTTCCGAGACTGGACCGCTATGGGAATAGAAAGCCTCGTCTTACACTTATGGATTAGCTGGCGGTTTTGAACTGCTAACCTGTAGTTAGCAGCCCAACACATAACCATTACTGACAAGATGATTGGTCAAAGGATCATATAGAATCCCTAAGAATTTTACATATTGAAAGTTTTCACTCACATACTGGTATAGTACTTTAATGGAACAGAGAATTCTTAGATCATAATACTTTCAGTTGCTGAAGATTTTTAAAATATTCTTTATCTGCTTTTTAGAACTATCAAAATTTGGGTAAATCTTTAACACTTCTATGGAACCTATTTTTTCTGTACCTTTGAAATTCAGAGTTGTAGTAGTAGATTCTAGGGCGGCCCCCCCCACCTCATTAACTGTGCCTGGCACTTACCTTAGTGTAGCTACCTGCCAAAATGTGTGCTCTTCTCTCCAAACTTACACAGGGCCCCACACCAGAGCCTACCCCTTTAGCCTTAGCTGGAGAATCAGGAACAGATACCCAGGGCAATCGGGGCCAGTTCTCTCTGCTGTCTATTTAAATTTCCAATTTAGAAGCATCTCGTCTGCTTGTGTCTACACAGCTCGAAGAGCCCTCATCTATACACCAGGGTCTCTGGGGTTGTTACTGTGGGATGGCTCAACTTTGGTCTATTGCCCCGAACACAGGAAAATCTCAAGCAAGTAAGCATGTGGACAGTGAGGACGAGAGGGAGTCGGAGAAGAAGAAAGGGAGGACTCACTGTAGTTGGAGCGTCTATGAACTGCGACTGAAATGGACCTTAACCACCAAATGAACCCCGAGACTGTTCCTGCCTTGAGAGAAAGTCACATACAAAAAGATACTGTCTTTTTTTAAAGTAGAAACTATGCACACACATATTTTTAGATTACAACGATGTGTGAATATCAATACACCAAAAAGCAATGAGCTCCTTAACTTGTGATTCAATTTAATATGCATTAAAAACTTTGAAAAATACCTTGGTGAGCCCAAGCCAATTTCTTGCCAGACTTGAGACACGCAGATGTACCAAACGGATTCCCAGTCAAGCAGGCTTTCAGCCAGGCTTCCAGCTTGTAGAAGGGGAAGGTCTTCGAGACCTTTGAGAAGCCGTTTTGGGCGTGCAGGGGCTGCCACAGCGCCAGCTCGTGGAGCGGATAGATCTTCCTGGCTCTGCTCACTGTGCCTTCGATTAGAAAGCTGAGTGCCACCACGGCTTCTCGAGAGATCAGGCTACTGCGGGTCGGATGAAAGGATGCAGGGAGTTGTTCTGGCTCTAAAAGCAGCTCAAGGAGCTCTGACAGGTGATCACAGACAAAAGCCTGGTGACTGTAATCATTCCAGTTCTGGAAAAAATCAAAAGAAAGGACTCAGCAGAACCAAGAGAATGTACTAGATCTGAAGCTGGTGTGCGTTACCTATTCTGTATTATACTGGATGTCTTTAAAAAAGCATTCAAGATAACTACTTTAATCTGATCGTTTGGGGGAAATTTTTTGTTTTTATTGTAATAAGTATATACAGACTACCTCTCCACCTTAGCTAGTTGTCAAGTAATACTAGCAACCCCCTCTGGGTTTCTGAGACTGTAAGCCCAGGCTTTCTCTTGCAGAGCAGCGGGTGGTTAGGTAACCCTTAGTGTCGTGGTTCTCAACCTTCCTGATGCCGTGACCCTTTCATACAGTTCCTCATGTTGTGGTGACCCCCCAACCATACAACTATTTTCTATGCTACTTCATAACTGTCATTTTCCTACTGTTATGAATCGGGAGACCCCTGTGAAAGGGGTCGTGACCCACAGGTTAAGAACCACTGCCTTACTGTATCAAGTACTAAATGTTGTATATACTTTTCTATAGAGCTTAGAGCAATCCTAAACAGAGTTCATTGTCATCCTCATTTTATGTAGAAAAGGAGATACTCAATTTACAAAGCACTAGGCATCTTTGCCTTCTAAAATTAAAGGAGGAATTTGACTGGTTGAAACAAGGCAACTGACCTTATAGTGATTCGATTTAAGAGAAATCCTAACTTTAGGAAAAACTTTCATTCACTTGAGAGCTATTTTTGAGGGATCCTATGTGGTATATACGAGAAGGAGGAAATATTTAGCCTTGGAAACCCGAGAGCAGTTCTACTCTGCCCTGCAAGGTCGTTACGGGTTAGAGTTGACTTGGCAGCCGTAGATCTGGTTCTTTGGGAATGCGACATGAGCAGTGTCAGGTCAGGTAGTACATGTGCAGATTGAATGAGTCATGGTTCTTGTTCTCAAAAAGCTGTCAACTTAAAAAAAGAAGAAACTGTCGACTTGTCAGGGCGGGTGGGATGTGGTGGAGTACAAACAATTAAGGATAACACAATGAGATAAGAGACATAGCGAGACTGGTAGATGCTCTGTGTACATGAGAGGGTATCTAACCCCACCAATAAAATAAATCAATAAAGCTTCATATTTAGGGGGTGTTTGTGCAGATTCTCCATTGATGTTGGTAGTTATGGCCACGAAAAAGGAGGGGAAAGCATTCTTGGCAGAGAGAACAGCAATATGCAAGGACAAATGTGCATCCAGTGAACTGGGCTTTAGAGGCCCAGAGTGGTGCAAATGTTTGACACGCTCGGCTGCTAGTCAAGAGGATGGAAGTGTGAGTCTATCAAGAGATGTCTCAGATGAACACCTGAAGGTCTACTGCTAAAAACCAGCCATCGGAGGACTCTGAAGCAGAACCCGAGGGGTGTTCCGCATGAAATATAATGAAGGGCAGATTCATTAAAACAACAACAGCTCACTGCCATGGAGTCCATGCTGACTCATAGTGACGCCCTGTGCGTTTCTGAGACTGTAACTGTTTACAAGAGTAGAAAGTCCAGTCTGTCTTTCTCCAGCGGAGCTGCTGGTGGTTTTGAACTGCCAGCCAGATGGATCGCAGCCTAACTCGTAACCGCTATACCACCAGGGCTCCTATTTATTAAAAAGGAGGTTATAAAGGTGCTCAATAATGACGACGAAGAGCTTGCACATGACACTAAGGCTTGGAGCTATCTTTTACTTAAGTTTTCTCAAAACATCTTCAGAAAAAAGGTTTGTTTTTAATGAAGGAAGGAAGCAATAAGATATGTTCCAAAAGTCACAGTGTGAAGCCATTAAATTTAGCTACTAGGTTGTCACAATATATATTATTAAGCAAGCAAGAGACGAAACTATGAAAAGATAGTTTCATAGAAATCTTTTTCAACAGACCTTGTAAGTACTCCATCCTCTCCTTTGCCCTATCATGTTAAATAAGCAGATTCAAATGTACTATTACTTAGGGAAATGGGAATGCTAGCAAGAGGGACCTGATGTTAATGAAGGAACTGAAATCACTGATCAGATCACACATTTGTTTTCTAATGGGGGTGGGGTGGTGGTAAAGAATAAAAAGGAAAAGTCACTAAATCAACTTGTATAAAGAACCCAAGATAGTTTTTGATGACGATGAATCATCTGACTATTTAAATGGTACCTTATGACAAGTGGATTTTTCAGTCACGTCAGGAGACTGAGAACGGGTTCTGGGAGTGGGCCACTCTTCCCCAATCAGCGATGTCCTCAGGGAGACCTTGTTTAACTGCTGTATGTACAAGAAGAGCAGAAACTGCAGGGTGTCCACGGAGAGCTGTGCAAGAAGGAAGTAAATTATCAGCACGTCTTGAAACTGCAATATCTACACCACACTTCTATACAGAGCTCAAGAAAATGTATATACGTTTTTTCACAGCATTTTTAAATCACAGCCATCAACCCAAAACAAAACCCACTGCTAATGAACCGATTGTGACTCACTGCAGGCCTATAGGACAGAGTCGTACTCCCTAGGGCAGTGGTTCTCAATCTGTGGGTCAAGACCCCTTTGGGGGTCAAATGACCCTTTCACAGGGGTTGCCCTATTCATAACAGTAGCAAAATGACAGTGATGAAGTAGAAACAAAAATAATGTTACGGTTGGGGGGTCACCACAACATGAGGAACTATATTAAAGGGTGGCGGCATTCAGAAAGTTGAGAACCACTGCTCTAGGGTTTCTAAGGCTGTACATCTTCACGGGAGCTGACAGCCACTTTTTAAACTGCCAGCCAGTCAGCTAGCCTTTCAACACCAACTCCTGAGATTGTATTCACATTGTTTTGGAGTATGTGCATTTTGTGACAAAGGTCTCAGACTTCCACCAAATTCTCTAAGGGTGCTTAACTAAAAACAAATACTTTCTGGTCTGATAGATGCTTAGAAATAATTTCTTATTTGATGGGCGCAGTTTCAAGCACATGATTATCCTCATATACCCTTTCCCCATACACAAACCAAAACCAAACTCCTTGCCACTGAGCCAGTGACAACTCACAGTGACCCTGACAGGAATGTGGACTTGCCTCTGTGGGTGTGCAAGGCTGCAAATCTTTATGGGGGCAAGAAGCTTCATCTTTCTCCCCATGCACGTACAGGAGAGGCAAAAGACAATACGTCTGGTCTACTGTTGAAGATTTCAGAAAGTCTACCGTCCTACAGAGAAATGAGGCTGGATTTATTGATTCTACCGGACTGAAAAGCACTATCACCTATGGAACTTTTAACAGATGCTCAGGAGCTGCCCCAGATTTACCCGATCACCTGTGAATGTAATACCCTCATGAAGCCGGACTTTTTAATTTCGATTTTCTTAATTTTTGAGGAACCTAATGAAGATCCTATGTAACCTTTTGCAGTTGTCCAATTTGCAAAACTATCATACTCCCAGAGTATCACACAGAGGATATTGATAGTTAAGACTCAAATTTTCCATCAACACAGGGACCCCAGATATTGCCCTTTTACAGCCACACTCACTTTCCCCCACCCCTCTCTCTCCTTCAGGCTTGGCAGCAACCACTTATCTGCCTGCCGTCTCCAGAGCTTGTCATCAAGACTGCTCTTCCCTAAATGGAATCCTACAGCATGGAACCTTTGGGGACTGCCTTTCTCGCTGGCAGAACTCTCTGGAGACTCATCAAGTTGCTGTATGCGTCAGTAGCTCATTCTTTTTGTTGCTGAATACTATTCCGTGACATGGATGTGCCAAGGCTTGTTTAACCATTTACCGCTCGCTGAAGGACACCTAGGGTGCATCCATTTTGGGGCTATTAGAATAAAGCCACTAAACAAAAAAATCATGTGGAAAAAAAAAACTCTTCATGTAAACATAAATTTTCCTTTCTCTGGGACAATCCCCAAGAATATAATTGTTGGGTACAGTAGTCCCAAGCTGAGACTGTTAGGAAACAAGACAAAATGTTTCCTTTTTTATTTTTAAATCATTTTATTGGGGGCTCATACAACTCTTATCACAATCCATACATGCATCCATTGTGTCAAGCACATTTGTACATTTGTTGCCATCAGCATTTTCAAAACATTTTCTTTCTACTTGAGCCCTCCCTTCCCCACCCTCCCTCCTTCATGAACTCTTGATAATTTATGGATTATTTTTTCATGTCTTACACTGACCAATGTCTCCCTTCACTCACTTTTCTGTTGTCTGTGCCCCTGGGAGGAGGTTATATGTAGATCATTGTGATTGGTTCTCCCTTTCTCCCCCCACCTTCCCCTTCCCCTTCTGGTACCGCTAGTCTCATTCTCAGTCCTGAGGGGTTTATCTGTCCTGGATTCCCTGTGTTATGAGCTCTATCTGTACCCGTGTACGTGCTCTGGTTTAGCTGGATTTGTAAGGTAGAATTGGGGACATGAAAGTGGGGGAGAGGAAGCATTAAAGAACTCGAGGAAAGTTGTATGTTTCCTCGGTGCTATACTGCACCCTGAATGGCTTATCTCTTCCTAGTGACCCTTCTGTAAGGGAATGTCCAATTGTCTACAGATGGGCTTTGGGTCTCCACTCCACACTCCCCCTCATTCACAATGATATGATTTTTTTGTTCTGGGTCTTTGATACCTGATACCTGATCCCATTGACACCTCATGATCACACAGTCTGGTGTGCTTCTTCCATATGGACTTTGTTTGCATCTCAGCTAGATTGCCTCTTGTTTATCTTCAAGCCTTTAAGACCCCGACCTTTAAGAAAGCTGGGCACCATCAGCTTTCTTCAGCACATTTGCTTATGCATCCATTTTGTCTTAGGGTATTTGAGCTATTTTTGATAGAAATGTAATGATAGATAGAAATGTAATGATGCCTCATTGTGGTTTTAATTTGCATTTCCCTAAAGATTAATAGTGAAGATCTTTTCATGTGCTTCTTTACCATCTGCATACCTGATTTTTCTTTAAATGTTGATTTTTTTGAGAGTTACCTAATATAGGTCCTACTCATTTGTAAAATATATTTGTAAATAGTTTCTACAAGTCTGTAACTTTTGCTTCCATTCTCTATAACAGGGTCTTTCATAGAGCAAGAGATTTAATTTTAATAAAATCCAATTTATCACGTTTCCCTTTTACGTATTATGCTTTGGGCACTAAGAACTCTCTACCTTGCCCTAGATCATGAAGATTTTCCCTTATATATTTTTCAAGTTTTATGTTATACATTTAAGTGCATAGTTTATTTTTAATTCATATTTCTATACCGTATGAGTCTTAGGTTGATGTTCATGTCTGTGGATATCAAATTAAAATTTTATGAAGAAGGCTCTTTCACCATTGCATTGCTTTTGTAGCCTTGTCAAAAATCAATGTAGCTATTTTGGGTACTCTATTCTGTTCTATTGATCTAAGTTTCAGTACCTTTGTCAATATCCAGTCTTGACTACTGCAGTTATACAATCACATCTTGAAATCGGGAAGACTAATTCTTCCATCTTATTTTCTTTTCCAAAGTTGTTTTAGTAAAATTTGACCTTTGCTTTCCACAATGCTGTTTATATCTACAAAAGAAAAATCAGTGGTATTTTCCATAAGAACTACATTAAACCTGTAAAAATTTAGGGAGAACTAACATGTTTATAGTATTTGAGTGCCCCAATCGATAAACACATTATGTCTCCAATGATTTTTTTCATCAGAGCTAGGTAATTTTCAGGAGCCCTGCTGTCATACTGGGTTACACCTTAGGCTGAGAGCTGCAAGGTCAGCAGTTAAAACTACCAGCTGCTCCCCATTAGAAAGATGAGGCTTTCTAGTCCCATCCAGAGTTGCAATCTCAGAATCCCACAACGGCAGTGCTACCCAGTCCTATAAGGGTCGCGATGAGTCAGAATTGACTTGATGGCGGTGAGACTAGTTTCCAGCAAACAGCCCCACGTTTTGTTAAATTTACAACCAAGTATTTTAAGTTAATTTCATAATTGTGAAATTATTATTGTATGTTTCACTTCAGTGTTTACCTGCTCGCTGCTAGTATGTTGTTAGAGTGCATCAAGTCAGTTACAACTCATAGCAACCCATGTACAACAGAATAAAACACTGCTTGATCCTGCACCATCTTCACAAATGTTCTTATGTTTGAGCCCACTGTAGCAGCCACTGTGTCAATCTATCTTGTTGGGATTCTTCCTCTTTTTTGCTGCCCCTCCACTTTACCAAGAATGATGTCCTTTTCCAGGGTCTGCTCTCTCCTGATAACATATCCAAAGCACATGAGAAGTAGTCTGGGCATCCTTATTTCTAAGGAAATTTCTGGCTTCATTTTTTTCTAATACAGATTCACTTGTTCTTCTGGCAGGCCTTGGTACTTTCAATATTCTTTGCCAGCACCATAATTCAAATGCATCCATTCTTCCCCAGTCTTCATTATTCAATGTTCAACTTTCACATGCATACGAGGTGATTGAAAATACCAAGGCTTTACTCAGGCACACCTTAGTCCTCAATGTAACCTCCTTGCTTTTCATTATTTTAAAAGGGTCTTGTGAAGCAGATGTACCCAAAACAATGTGCCATTTGATCTCTTGAATGCTGCTTCCAAGAGCATTGATTTGGATCTAAGCAAAGATGAATCACTGACAACTTCAACCTTTCTCCATTTATCACGATGTTACCTATTGGTCCAGTTGTGAGGATTTGGGACATATTTACATATTGAAGGCTGCAATCTTTGATCTTTATTAGCAAGTGCTTCAAGTCCTCCTCACTTTCAGCAAGCAAGGTCGTGTCATCTGCATATCAAAGGTTTTTAGTAAGCCTTTTTCCAATCTTGATACCACAT
Organism: Echinops telfairi; assembly: GCF_000313985.2. Lineage (NCBI taxonomy): Eukaryota > Metazoa > Chordata > Mammalia > Afrosoricida > Tenrecidae > Echinops > Echinops telfairi. The sequence goes on along the minus strand of NW_022111307.1, from coordinate 5,623,008 downwards.
TTTTCTTAATATAATCCAACTTGCATTATTTATTTAGCACACAGAATGAAAACGCATGGTGATAGAATATAACCCTTATGCACACCTTTCTTGATATTAAGCCACGCAGTGTCCCCACAGTCTGTTTGTGCAACTGCCTCTTGATCTGTGTGCAGGCTCCACACCAACACAATGAAGGGTTCTGGAAGTCCCATTCTTCTAAAATCTATCCGTAGTTTGTTATGGTCCACACAGCTAAATGCCTTTACACAGTCAATAAAACACAAGCAAATATCTTTCTGGTATTCTCTGCTTCCAGCCAATATCCATTTAACATGATCCTTGTTCTAAATCCTCTTCTATATCCAGCCTGAACCTCTGGCAGTTACCTATCAATGTACTGCTCCAACTGTTGCTAGATGATCTTCAGCAAAATTTTACTTTCATGTGATATTAATGATATTGTTCTATAATCTTTTCCAGTCAGTTAGCCTGGTATCTGTCTTCAAAATATCCTGGCATAAATGAGTAAATGCTTCTAGTACTTCCTTAGCTTGTTGAAACATTTCAATTTGTATTCCATCAGTTCCTGGAGCCTTGTTTTTGGTTAATGCCTTCAGTGCTGCTTGATAGTCTTCCTTTAGTACCAATGGTTCCTGATCATAAGCTACCTTTTGAAATGACTGGATGGTGACTAGTTCTTTTTTGAACAGTGACTCTGTATATTCTTTCCATCTTCTTTTGATGCTCCCTGCATTGTTCAATATTTTGTCCGTTGAATCTTTCAATATTGCAACTTGAGGCTTGAATTCTTTCATCAATTCTTAAAGTTTAAGATATACTGAGCATGTTCTTCCTTTTGGGTTTTCTAACTCTGGGTCTGCATATTCCATTAAAATATTTTACTGTCTTCTTGAGGTGTCCTTTGAAATTTTCTGTCTAGCTGTTTTATGTCATCATTCTTTTTCCATTTGCCATAGATACTCTGATTAAAAGCAAGTTTCAGAGTCTCCTCTGACATCTACTTTGTCAACAGACAACAGAAAAGTGGGTGAAGGGAGACATCAGTCAGTGTAAAACATGAAAAAATAATAATAACGTATAAATTATCAAGGGTTCATGAGGGAGGGTGGAGGGGGAAGGGAGGGAAAAACTGAGCTGATACAAAGAGCTCAAGTACAAAGAAAATGTTTTGAAAATGATGGCAACATATGTACAAAAGTGCTTGACACAATGGATGTATGCTGGGATTGTGATAAGAGCTGTACAAGCCCCAAATAAAATGATTGAAAAGTACTACTACTAATTAATAACACCCCCCCCCCAAAGAGTTTGTGGAAAAATGGAATTGAAAGATAATGGCAATTTTCCACAAACTTTGAAGCCCCCTTGGATAATAGTAGCTCCAAAAGGCAAAAGGAATCTGAATCCCTCAATCATCTTTCAGGAAACAATAGCTCAGAGAAACCCACAGGTGCAGCTGTGCTGGCCTGCTCTTGGTGTGCTAAGCTACCTGCTGGGCTTGTTTGTTGCTGTGATTAGCCTGTCCTGATTAATACACCTCCTCTGTGAATTCTTTCCTGATTAACTGAATGAAAATCATTCTCCTCCACTCTATTTCTGTGCTTTATGAATACTTTCAGTATTACATACAGCACTAAGCCCCGGTGGTGCAGTGGGTAAGGTTACCAGTTCGAAACTGCTAGCTAGGTACTCCTTGGGAGAAAGATGAGGCTTTCTACTCCCGCAGCACTTACAGTCTCGGAAACCCCCAGGAGCAGTTTCACTCTTTACTATCAGATTGCTATGGGTCAGAACTGACATGCTGAGGTGATGCCTATCACACTATTAAACAGCATTTCTCACACACTACCCTCCCCTACTAGTCAACGAGCTCTGTCATCTTTCCATCCCAGCACACAGCATACTCACGTAAAATTAGTCAGGTACCCTGATAATAAAGTAGCAGTGGTGCAAAAGAACTCGCCCGGTATTTTTTAAGTCAAGGAAAGTATTTTCCTCTTTCAATGATAAAGAGTTCTTAGAAGATTATTGCTTTGAGAGTAAGGCGAGTAAGGATCAATTCATTAAATACTCACAATCTGCAAGTGTTACAACTCAACTCAAACGGTGCTCTGGCATCACAATGGTGGTTAACATACAGCCACAAACTATACACCAGGGTAAAGATTTGAAAAAACCAAGCCCATTGCCATCAAGTCCATCCCAATGCAAGGCAACTCTGTAGGATGGAGGGTAACCACCCTGCAGGATTTCTCAGGCTGCCTGCCACACCTTTCTCCCACGGAGCAGCAGATGGAACAGCTGGTGGGTTGCAGGTAGCAACAGAGCACTGACCAAACGCACCACTGGGTTCCTAGTACAAAGATTAAGGATGACATATTTCTGAGAAGAATTAAACACATACGCGCTCATAGACAGAAACTGATACCTGATTTCTCTGCTGTTCAACTTCATCCTCTGATGTGCAGTTGGATATAACCTCAGCCCATTCTAGACGCTCCTCTGGTGGCCTCACCACAAGACTATCAAATACTTCAAAGTAAAGCCATGCCAGGTCCTTGGCCAACTGCAGCTTCCCACAGGCAATGTGCCTCCATGTAGACCAGTAGAGCCGCGGGTAAGCGCCCTCGTTGGCCCGGGTTCGGACGTAAGTTGCTATCTTCCGGAGATAATGAAGGCTGAACTTGGACGGAGGTGGTATCTGCAAGGCACCCACTATAAAGGGTTCTGCTTTCACCCATAGGAGAACTCCGGACTGATCCATATTACTTCTAAGGACATCTGTGTGGAAAGGCTTCTTTGCATACCTATAAAACAAGGTTTCTTCACAAACTGAGTTGAAACAAAATTCATTTATGCATTTTCTTGAACAATGAGCATTCTTCTGACTTGTTACATGTGCTATATCATTTGGGTAAGTGGTACTTTCCAGTCATCGGAATTGTTTTTTTGGTCAGGCCTCATTACAAACTATTTTAGCAAGATAAATTGTTATAAGATGAATTTATGTGATACAATCTTATTCAAATTCTTAGAAATAACAGTTTCAGGAAGAGAGAGTAAATGTGTGAGGGATGGGCAGTTGGTGAAAGATCTGGAGATGTTACCTGGCTATCCAAAGAATATGGTCATTGGACCTGGTTCTTAGGATACAACTTCTAAAATCTTGGATATTGCCTTTGTTATTTATGAAGTGCACAAGACCAAACAGAACGGTGTATGCTAAGGACACAGCCCATGGAGTGGGCTGGACATTCCAAAAAGACCCATCTGTGAGTCAGCTGGACTTCGGAGGAAGAGCTTGGGATTGTGTTCAATCACCTGGTCAATCAATGATCCCTCTATCAGGAAACCACAAGAAAAACCCTGAACCCTGAAACTCAAATGAGCTTCCTGGTTGGTGAAAGGCATTCATTCATCCATGCACCAGGAAGTAAACAAGTGCCTGGGGACATGGACTTCATCCTATGTGCGAAGTCCTATGTATGGAAAATGGAATTACAAAATAATGAAATTTTCCCCATAAACCTTTTGAAGCCCCTTTATATCCTAAGTTCTGTTAATCATTCTAGCAAATTATCATACCCCAGGGGGCACTAAGAACCCAAGAATTTATCATCAGAAATTCAGGTGGAAACCATAGTCTGGCATCTGAAGTCCTGGGCAGATTTAGCAGTCTGGAGGACTGTCCCTTAACCTGTGAAATCTGATCCAACTCCTTGTGCTTAAGGTCAAAAGCACTGACTGCAGTGAGTGCCAAAAATGGATTGAAATGCACTTGCAATTGATAATTAGATATAAACCTGCAAATATCAATCAAGAGATGTCATAACCTCTTCATTTGCTGTTGTTATTAGTTAAAATTTAAGTGTATGATTTTAAATTTGTTGTTTTTCTGTTCTAAGACCAATGCATGATTTTTTTTTAATCATTGTATTGGGGGCTCGTACAACTCTTATCACAATCCATACATACATCCATTGTGTCAAGCACATTTGTACATTTGTTGCCATCATCATTCTCAAAATCCAGTGGATGATTTTTATGAAACATCTATAAAAATACCTAAAAGTAGAAATCACAGTCCCACTACCAAAGGGCAGCAGGTTATTTTTTCTATACATATGTAAGTTAGTTTGCTTCTAAATTTTGTGACAATAATGTAACGGATTGATACAATTCTGTATCAATGCTTCGTGGCATTCTAAATAAATGTATACTCAAAAATTCAACTCACACACAACTCAACATAGGACAGGGTAGAACTTCCCCTGCACATTTCAGATATTTTAACTTTTTACAGAAGTAGGAAGCATGGTCTTTCTCATGAGGGGAGCTCCTTAAGTGTCATTCATTAAAAACTCTAGATTATTACATTGTTTTCCCAATTTTAGGCACTCAGGTTTAAAATTTTGTACAGGAAAAAATATTCCTAATTCTTAAAGATGGGTAATGGGTGAGGGTTCGGTCACCTATTCTACTTTTTGTGTATAAAAAGTTTACTTTTTATTATTGTGAGCAATGCTATTACTAACATATTTCCATTATTCCAATATTTTCTCAAGGTAAAATCTCATATGGGTATTGGCATGTGAATACTGACATTTCTTAAATTCCTGACATATATTCCCATAGCTTTCCAAAATGGTTGTATCAAATTATACACTGATTAGCCCATTTTGAATACTTCACCTCCTTTAAACCTCAGAGCAAGGCCAGAGTACATATGACTATGCCCAGTTTCAGATAAGGAACTTGCCCACAGTCACATAATCAGCACAGTGCTGGATTAGAATTCAGATCTGTCACACTTGAAAACTGTGTTGCTCCAAAGTTTGTCAGGGAACCCTATTTTGGGATACCATCTGAAGACAGGAGGGTATCCAAAGGATTACAAGAATGAAGAGCGTATATCTAAAGGCCAGGTGAAGTTAGCTGGGTTTGAACTTCTTCAGCCCAGTGGTCATGGTAGATGAAGCAAAACCAAAACAGCCTTGTACTTTTTAAATGTGTGTGGATTACACTTAAATGTAGAACATGAACCAGAATGAGAAAAAAGACAGGTTGAAGCTCTACTAGAAACTTAAATCTCCCTTTTAGACACAAGGGCAGCTTTATCAGAAGAGTGGGAAACACCAGTGTCGAGCTCAAAGATGGTTGCTGAGCTGCTTTGAACGTGTCATTCTTCACAGTCCTGACAATAATCCAGTGCCAGGCGTCAGGATCCTGAAAGGGCCTCACGAAGCCTTGTCAGTGTCTCTCATTCCCAGGGGGCCTGTAATTTTCCCTGTCCCCCACTCCGGGGTTTAGCGTGGTAATTATTCCCATTCTGGATCGAATACATTTGGAATGTGCAGCTCTATTCCAATTTCACTTTGTTGGCCATGACTGATAGATGCAAAGCGCTGGAAAGGACACGTGAGCATATGCCCAATGGATGGTTGTGGATTGGGAAATAATAGCTATTTTCAAATATGGGAGTGCTACACTTTGGGCGCTAACCTCGAGGTAAGCAGTTCGAAACCACCACGGGCTCCACAGGAGAAAGATGCGGCTTTCTACTCCCATAAAGAGTTACGGGAGTTACCCACAGGGCAGTTCTACCTTGTCCCATAGGGTGGCTAGGAGTCGGGTGAGTGAGTGCGCGCGCCTCATTCTGAGGAAAGCCAGATGGTCAAAGTGACAGGCGGAAGACTTGGTTTGGTCCCCAAAGGGGAACAGGTTTCACTGGGAGGGCGTGAATTTCTATCCCTGAAGGCTACATTCTGGAGATGATCCCATAAGGTTCCTTTGGACTACGAGATTCCAGAAGTTCAAGTGTGTACAAAAGCAAAGGGATCTCTCCCCCAAAGCTTCCCAGGGATGCTCGGGCACCTCAGGGTTTTCCGGGTGGGGGGTCCGACGGAGGCCCGGGCTCCCCGGGCGGCCTCGCCCGACGCCCGCGGTGAGAGGATCGGTTTCCGAGGCCGGGAAGCCAGCCTGACCGCGCAGTCCAGGGCTGACGTTCGACGGGTCCACCCGCCCGCCCGGCGCCGGCCCACCCGCGGTTACCTGCGAAGGCAGGCCCACTCGCCGGTCTCTCCACGCCCGCGGGGCCGCGCGTCGCTCCCTCGCCCTCCGCCGCAGTGCGCAAGCGCGAGCTCGGCACCAACGAGAGCCCGCTGGCGCGCGCCTAGAGCGGCAACTCGCGCCTTCGGTCGTGGAGGATGGGAATCCATTGAAGAGCAGCGGGTTTGGTTTCGTTTACTTCTGGGGGGAAAAGCTGGTCTAACGCCCGGAGTTCACGCTGCAACCCGTGGCCAGACTCGGCTAATTTCTGGGGTCTTGCCTTTCCGAACGACCCCAAACCAGACCCACTGTAGTGGAGTTGGTTCCGACGGACAGCGCCCCTGTGGGTTGGAGGAGCGCATTCGGGTTACAGGATCGCCAGGCCTTTCCCCCTCAGCCCGGTGAATTCGACTGACCTTTTTGGTTAGCGGCCGAGAGCTTTAACTACTACAGCACCAAGGCTCCCACATAAGGAAGGGAAATTCTCAATTGCTCCACAAAAATGTAGTCAGCCAATAGCTATTGGCAAGGTCAGCCTGCTTTGATCCATAAACAATAGTAGTTTGCATCAATGGAGAATATATCAGGCAGAAGAGGGAGTTGGCAGGGCAGGTGGGCAAGAAGATAGAGCTGGTGAAAACACTCCAAGGGCACTGAACCCCCTTCTCCCCTCCTCTCCCTCCCCTTCTTCCGCCTTCTTCCCTCCTCCTCCCCCCCTTCTTCGGTGGCCTTCAGACCCAGGTGCAGAAGACTAACCGTTACAGATAACTTTGAACGTTGTTGTTTAGCTCTGGGCCTGCAGACAACAAAGTTACAGTGGAAAATTCCGCAGCTACTCCCTCTCCCCCAGACCCGGCCTATAAAACTCTACCAACTGTGCACTTCTCAGGGCCCCAATTGGGGGCCCGGGAACCTCACCCGAGGAGCTCAGGATGCCTCCTTCCCTTTCTCTGCTCTCCCTTCCCTTCCCTGAGCTCTGAAATAAACCTGACACTGTTTTCTAGCTTTGCTTTTTTTCTTTACGTTGTAAAATCAACCTCACATGATGTACTGTGGGCAATGTGAAAAGCACCTTCTTTGTATTATTATCTGTCTCCCAACCAAGAGTCCTTTAAGTCCGGTATATTTGCTTGAATTAAAGAAGTTGAAGTAACTTAACCTTAAAGTCTCACAGTGTCAGATTTGGAGGCAAGATTCAAACCCAGGCAGTTTGAAAGGAGAGCACCCTGTGGTATCTACTTAATTCACTTAGTCTCAGATGAGGCTATGCTATGCTCCCTCCTTCAAGAAGCTTTTTTGGATTTCATTCGAATTTATCATTCCTTTCCCTGAACCTCTATTTCATGATTTCTGGTCATTTCCTGCTTTCTTTGTTTAGGCTCTCTGCCCTCATGGGAGAGACAAAGATTAAACGAGACAATAACATGTATTTCAGTCTCTCCTTCCTACTATGCATCTTCCAGAAAACAAGAATCCTTGTCTTCCCTTTAACTCCACAAAGAATCATGCTGCAAAAAGCAGGGGGTTTGGATTAAAATAGCCCTGAGTTAAGATTCAACACACATCATTTAATTAACTTAATGACCTTTGGCAAATTTCATCACCATTCTATGCCTTAGGATTTTCTGCAACAGTAACTTTTTTTTTAAAATGAAAGCCACTGGACTGAGCAGGTGCTAGTGTTATAGCAGTGAACAAAATAGACAAGGTCCCTGTGTTTTTGGAGTGTATATTTATAAAGAAATGAGATTGGATAATTTTAGTAGTACCTACTGAAGATATAATGAAATAGGTCTGGAAAGCACTTTGTAGTGTGACTATTTTGAAGAATAAGCTAGTCATATGAAGCATATATATATGTATATATATATATTCTCCCACTCTATTCCAGGAACTGTTCTACACCTTTGTAAGCATAGCTGGGAACAAGATGGACCAGATTTATGATCTCCCGGACCCACCATTCCAGTGTGTGAGTGTGAGGAGATAGAGGTGGAAAAATAACACAGGGTAGTGTGAGAATAAGCGACTCTTTCAGACAAATCCTCTCTAAAGTGGTGATGCTTAAATACCTTGATACCTGAGCTAAAAATGGAGTCATTCATATTAAGATCGCAAGGAAGACTGTTGAAGGCAGAAGGAATCACTAGTACAATAGACTAGGGTCTAGGATGGAGTGAGTTTGAAAAACAAAACCAGTTTTTTAAAGAATTTCAGAGAGAACTTCCATGGTCATCCAATCAAAATTAGTCCCTACTGAGTCCCTTATTAGGAGGAGCTCTGGTGGCTTAGTGGGGATGCGTTGAGCTGCTAACTGCAAGGTCATTAGTTTAAAAGCACCAGTTGCTCTTGGGAGAATGGCATGGCTCTCTAATCCTGTAAAGAGTTCCGGTGTCGGAAATCCACAGAGGCAGTTCTGATTTTTGTTGCTGTTTCATCATTGTCATTTTGCTACTGTTATGAATCAGGTGACCCCTGTGAAAGGGTTATTTGACCCCCAAAGGGGTAGTGACCCACAGGTTGAGAACCGCTGCTTTAGGGTCACCATGAGTCGGAATCATCTCAATGGCAGTGAGTCTGGATGGAGTCCCTTATTCTTATACCACCCCGTTTTACTTTTTCCACAACTGTCTTCTGCACTCACGTACTGGAATGTCGGTTCCATGAGATCATAAATCTGGTTCTTTATGTTCCCAGCTGTTTCCCCGGCATTTGGAACACTCATGTATATTAAGTCATCATATAGACCATGTAAGTTATGGTCATGAGTTAGAATTTTATTTTACATGCAATGAAAAGCCATCAGCACTTTTAAGCAGAAGTGACACAATTTAACTTTTTCCATAACAAGAGAGGTTCACGAGTGAACAAGGGATGAGGATTTCCAGATGCATTTGAACTATGGTATAAAGAATACTATAAGCCCCATGGGCCAAGAGAACAAACAAATCTACCTTGGAAGAAGTACATCCAGAATGCTCTTAGAGGTGGAAGATGGTAAGGTTTCGTCTCACAGTGCTTTGGACATGTTGTCAGGAGAGACCAGTCCCTGGAGAAGGGCATCATGCTTAGTAAAAAGCACAGCAAAAAGAGGAAGGCCTTTGTGGCAGTTACATAGTTTACTGCCAGCTTGAGGAACAGGTGGAGTCTAGCCTGTCAATCAGGTCACAGCTTGATGACCTCATTTGGAGGCACAATGGAGATAAATAGCTCACTGGAGGCCAGACACGCTCTCTCTGCTACACATTCCTGTTGACAAGCCACATGGGGCTACGGTGATGGAGCCAGAGCCCTGGAGCTGGATGAGCCACATGGAAACCCCTGCCAGCACTGAGATGCCTCCACTGTCACTGGATCCACAAGACTTTCCATCCACTGGCCTGTGATCTTCCTGCATTCAGCGTTATTGCATGTGTTGTGTGAGTCTGAAGAGGTATATATAGACTGGTATTGTACATATGGGCTAGTATCGGACTTACAAACTTGATCTGGACTGGGTTGGCATGTTTTCTCAATATACAATTGCTCTTTTATGTAAAGCTTTTTTATATACATATAAGGGTCTATGAATTTGCTTCTCTAGTCAACCTGGACTAACACAGCCCTCAGCAAGATGGACTGACACAGTGGCTGCAACAATGGGTTCAAACATAAGAACAATTGTGAAGATGGAATGCGCCTGAGAAACCTGCTGTACATGGGGTTGCTCTGAGTCCTAACCAGCTTGACTGCACCTAACAACAGATGCTGCGCTTATGGAAATGAGCCAAACTACACTGGGGAATCAGAGTTCAGTTGGAAACTGTAATAAGTTATTAGTTGCCTGCTTACTTACTATTGCCAGACACTGTGCTAAACGGTGTTTCCCCTCTTAAAAATTGGCAACACTACAGCTATCAAAAGATATAGTATCTGGGGTCTTAAAGACTTGAAGTTAAACAAGCAGCCATCTAGCAGGGAAGTAAATAAGCCCACATGGAAGAAGCACACCAGTCTGTGTGATCATGAGGTGTCGACAGGATCAGGTATCAAAAGATCCAAAACAAACAACTATATCGATGCAAAAGAGGGGGGGTTGGAGGGGAGACCCAAAACCCATCTATAGATGATTGGACATTCCCCCACAGAAGGGCTACAAGGAAGGAGTCAACCAGGGTGCCGTATAGCACTGATGAAACACACATCATTCCTCTAGCTCCTGAATGCTTTCTCCCACCCCCAGTTCTACCTTACAAATCTGGCTAGACCATAGTACACACATTGGTACAGATAAGAGCTCTGGACACATGAAATTCAGGACAGATAAAAACCCTCAGGAACAGTAGTGGGAGTATCCATATCATGAGGGTAAGGTAAGGTGACCAGACATCCCGCTTTTGGCGGGACAGTCCTGATTTTTAACAATTTTTCCCGCATCCGGCAGCGTTTTTAAAAAGTCCCGATTTTTGGAAAGAATGAACGACAAGCTAGGGTATACAGTTTTCAGCTGCCATGTGGCTATTTCACCAGAATATGAGTTTTATCAATGGTGTCCCG
>NW_022111307.1:5568616-5612310 GCF_000313985.2 Echinops telfairi | reverse complement strand
CAAGGGATATGGATAACAGAAAGATGGGTGAAGGGAGACAACAGACAGTGTAAGACAAGAAATAATTATAATTGATCAAGGATTCACGCTGGTGGGAGGTGGGGGAGGGAAGGGAAAAAAGAGAACACGACACCAAGGGCTGAAGTAGGAAGAAAATGTTTTGGAAATGTTGATGCCAACATATTTACACGTGTGCTTAATACAACTGAGTGACAGATTGTTATAAGATTTGCAAGCGCCCCCCAATAAAATCATTAATTAAAAAAATTGGCAACACTGAAAGTGCTTAAGGATCCCTGGTGACGTAATGGTTTACGCACTGGGCTGCGATCTGCAAGGTCCGCAGTTCAAAACCACCAGCTTTCTACTCTGTCAACAGCTGCAGTATCACAGTAGCAGTTTGTTCTACCCTGTCCTATCGGGTCGCTATGAATCGGCCTAAACTTGATGGCAGTGCTTTTGGGGTTTTTTCGGCAAGGGCTTTGCCCCAAGTTTGTTAATAGAGCAGCTCAGACCTGCTTAGGTGTAGTGAAAGCCGCAGTCTTCATCTAACAAAGATGCTCCCCTTAGGTACCACGACTTCTTTGTGAAATGCGGACAATTCCTAAATGCTGTTGTTGGGAGAATCTTAAATAAGATCTAAGCTTTTCGTCCGTTGAACCGTTGCCGTAGGGGTGGGGGGTCATCATCTCCACCCATTTCGCTTAAATTTCCCCGCAGCAACCCTTGGGGCCCAACATACAACAAGCAGCTCAAAAATGAATGAATTTCCAAGACAGTTAAACAACATAAAGCTTCCTTCCAGCAACTGGATGGCGCAGGAGGCAGCGCCTCCCGATTGGTGAAGAGTCGGAGGAGGTGGGCGAGGAGCAGCCCCGTACGCAGGGTGCTTACCGTGAGCCCCACCACCGCCTGACGTAATTCTCCACGGCTAGCGGGAATTGGCCCAGCGGGTCCCTGCGGCGGCGCTCCCTCTGACGACTCCGCTTCTGATTGGCCGCGAGCTGCGGCTTCCGTTCTGAGACCTGATTGGCCGCCCGCGCCGCCTCGGAGGTGAAGTGTACCACGCTGATTGGCTGCCGGCCGCCGGCCGCGTGTGACGTCTGGGGCAGCCATTGGTCTTCGCCGGCTGGAGGCTCCTCTCACCGGGACGAGACTCCCGGGAAGTGGACTGGCTGAGGAAGGGGCTAGTGGCTGTCGCTGCGGACCGAGCGCGTAGCGGCTTCACGGGGTCGCGTGTGCCGGCCAGCCAGCGCGGCGGCGGAGGCGACTGTGAGCAGTGTTTGGCATAGCGTCCGGGACAGTCACCATGGCCCCGCAGAACCTGGGCACCTTCTGCCTGTTGCTGCTGTACCTCATCGGGGCCGTGATCGCCGGGTGAGGGACGGGCACCCACGGGGGGCGCGGGACCCGAGTCCGCCTTTGCTGGGGAGGAGGCGGGTGGGGGTGTAGCGGTGCGAGGCGGAAGGAGTGGAGGGGCAGAGCCGCGGTGGGGCTCCGGCATAAGGACCGGAGAGTGCAGGCCAGGCTAGGAGGGTGGAAAGGAGAGCTGCGGGTGACACGAGTCGGAGGGGCTTACATCCGGAGCCCCTAAGGACCTAAAATTGTCCGGCAGAGTGGGAGTTGGATGCCGCGCCAAACCCCATTGGTGCGGAGAGGAAGGACGCATTTGAGGGGTAGACGGCGGTGATTGTGAGCCCCGAGTTGGGAGCGAGAAGGGGCGCCTGACTGTAAGGCGGGAGTGACAGTGCCCCGAGGGGAGAGGATGGCAGGTCTTTGGTCAGAGAGGTGGGCTTGTTGTGTCCTGCTGGGTTGGAGAAGAGGACCAGTCGGTGCTGAGCCTGCGAAGAGCCGGTGGAGCGCGGGTATCCAAATGTGCGGCTTATGCCAGGCCAAGTGAAGCAATGAGCGGAGCAGCTAGCGAGGGCACGCGTGGGGCCGAGGAAAACGAATTGACAAGCGAGGCAGACCCTTTGGCACGCCTCTGTTTTTCCCACCTTCGTGCAGTGTGGAGCCTCCGCTGTCATTGAGTGTCCCTGACTCTATCAGTGGCACCTGCTTGAGAAGTTGAATGACGTTTGAGCACCACTAAGTAACTAGCTGCCTGGGACTGTAGCCTACACCCCTCTTGAGCTATGTAGCCTTGAAGGAACCGTATACATTCTCATTAGTTAAGTGAGGATGAAGGGGCTGTGTGAATGGGATAGGACTAGAGGAACTCTTGAGGCTCCATCCTGCCTTTAAGTCCCAAGAGTTTCTGTAAGCCTGGTGACCGCAGGATAAGATATGGCAGGCTCATGTTGTAGACTGTGGGGAAAAGTAGGGTCTTGACTTCTGATAATTCATACATTGTTTTAAGTAGGGGCCGTGCTATTATTAGGGCTTTAAAATGTATGTTCTTGTTCATTTTAGAGAGATTTTTAACGTGCATTATTCCTAAATTTTTTGTTATCATTTTTCCCAAGGGGGAACTGTATAACATACTTTTCCTAGGTAATATTTTATTACCTCTTCTCAGGATGCTTTTGGCATTTATTTTTACACTTAAAGTGACAAGTATTGTAAGGTTTTTGAAATAAAATGTTAATATAAATATTAATGTGGTAACTGTAAACTTCAATTGTTTATAAAATAAGATCTTGGGAACAGTAATGTTAATGCTGAGCTATACAAGCTGTTTCTCTTAATTTTTCTGCGCTGTTGCTTAAGAACTTTAGTGTTGTTTATACCGAGCCAACCTCATGTGGTTTGCCCTTTTGTTGTTAGTTATAGAAATTCTTTTATTTAGTTCTTATCACAAGAGATGCCAAGGTTTTACACATTTGGGGGAAACACCTGAATAATCCTCATGGCACTCTTTGTGGATGGTAATGAAAACAAAACATTATTTCAAGTAGAGACCATAGTATTTAGCCGGGTTTTAAAATATGTCTGTATATTGACATAGTGGCAGCAACATTGGGCTCAAACATAACAACTGCGAGAAGGGCACAAGGACTGGGCAGTGTTTCATTCGGTTGTATGCACTGGAACCAACATGAGGGCACCCAACAGCAACATATAGAATGCCCTATATGACCTGGATCTTGGTACCCCAATGTACAGTGTCACTATTGCAAACAACTCTCCTACCCCTGTTGTTGAGAGAAAGCATGTTCAGAATAATTTATGGTGCCAAAAAGAATAGGTTTTTGGATGAACATTCTTATTTGTTCAGTTCTTCATACCATCCCTTCCCTGAAAGTTTTGTGGTCTATTCCACTATCCCAGTGGGCTATGCTGTTAGATGAACTTGGATCCAGAATAATCCCTGCCAAGGAAGTCAGTGAATTTCTAGCTCAGTTCTAGTTTCTGCCATGTGCATATCCATGTCTGCTGAAACATACATGCTCTTGCATATGAACTTCAATACATAGAATTAAGGCATGACCTATACCAACTAGTATGGTACTAAAGATAGCTAGAAAGTTGATATACAGATTTTCAGCAAACACACCACAACTTAATCCTCCAAATGGATGTTATTTTCCCTCCAGAGTTGTGATTTGGGCTTCGGTTTACTCTTTGTATTAACCTCTGTAGTTATCTTTGGTCACTTCATTCTTAATTAACCTGCCAACAGTTCTGTGGTTCAGGACATCAATATAAGAAAAAAGCATCCTTTAAGGTTATTGTACGATTTGGGGAGCAGTCAAAGGTTATTTGGAAAAGATAAAAGGAAAAAAGTTATTTGGACTCTGTACAAGGAAATAGGGGAGTTTATTTGATTTGTTGACTAAAAAGAATTTGTGACCCTATAATAAGGGAGATTTTTGGGGGGCCAAAAATAGTTCCAAAAGGAAAGTGCCACTGATATTTTGAAAAAGTCTAGGCTTGCTCAACAAGCAGGGAATATGATATATTCATAAGAGGGGACTTCAAAAAGCCTGTGGAAAAATTTCATTTCTTTCAATTCAGTTTTTCCACAAAACTTTTTGAAGCCCCTTCATACATACAGGACAGGTGTGTTCTCTTTCTAGACATGCTTATATATATATTTTTTCTTTTAGCATCACACATATACCTATTCACCCTTTGCTGAAACACAGATCTAAATGTAAAGAGGAAAAAATATAACTCACTTTTATAAAGTGTAATAATGTACAGCTCTTTAATAACTTATTCTCCCTTGGCCCCACCAGGCGAGATTTCTATAAGATCTTGGGGGTGCCTCGAAGTGCCTCTATAAAGGATATTAAGAAAGCCTATAGGAAACTAGCCCTGCAGCTTCATCCGGATCGGAACCCTGATGATCCACGAGCTCAGGAGAAATTCCAGGACCTGGGTGCTGCTTATGAGGTAAGTTGGGGAACAGGCTAAAGTATGACTAAGGTCAACAGGTACAGAACAGAGAAAATAGCCTAGAGAAATGCTACCTTTTTCCAGGTTACTTATATTTAAAAATAGATAATAGATAAAAGTCAAAGAAAGGCAGTCTGCTACCCTCACATTTACAACCGTGGGAACCCTATTAGGGATGTTCTTCTTTGTCCTACAGGGTCACTGGAGTCAGAGTCAACTCAGTGCAATATATTTTATGGCTTGGTTGTGGTACTTGAGACTATATTCCACAAGATTGCACATTCATGATAATAGGTGACATTTCCAGAACTAGGAGGCTAAGGGCATTTATAGAGGTCTAAATACAGGCATGTACATATGTAAATATATTTATATATGATAATGGGGATATAGATCTACCTGCATATATTTATAGTATATTAAGTAGCAGATGGACATTGGGCCTCCACTCAAGTACTCTCTTAATGTAAGAACACTTTGTTCTGTTAAATTGGCATTCCATAATGCTCACCTTCCCCACACGATTGCTGAAGACAAAGATGTACATAAGCAAATGTGGTGAAGAAAGCTGATGGTGTCCGGCTATCAAAAGATATAGCATCTGGGGTCTTAAAGGCTTGAAGGTAAACAAGCGGCCATCTAGCTCAGAAGCAACAAAACCCACATGAAAGAAGCACACCAGCCTGTGTGATCACGAGGTGTCGAAGGAATCAGGTATCAGGCATCAAAGAATAAAAAAAATCATACCGTTGTGAAGGAGCGGGAGTGCAGATTGGGGACCCCAAGCACATCTGTAGGCAATTGGACATCCCCTTACAGAAGAGTCGTGGGGAAGAGATGAGCCGTTGTCGGTGCAATGTAGCAATAATGAAACATACAACTTTCCTCTAGTTCCTAAATGCTTCCTTCCCCCTACACCCTGCCCCCCCCCATCATAATCCCAATTCTACCTTACAAAGCCAGCTAGACCAGAGGATGTACACTGATACAGATAGGGACCGGAAACACAGGGAATCTAGGACAGATAATCCCTTCAGGACCAGTGGTGAAAGTGGTGATACCGGGAGGGTGGAGCAAAGGTAGGGTAGAAAGGAGAAGTCAATTATAAGGATCTACACATAACCCCCTTCCTGGGGGGACGGACAACAGAAAAGTGGGTGAAGGGACATGTCAAGACAGGGCAAGTTATGACAAAATAATAATTTATAAATTATCAAGGGTACATGAGGGAGAGGGGAGGAGGGAGGAAGGGGAAAAAATGAGGCACTGATACCAAGGGCTCAAGTAGAGAGCAAATGTTTTGAGAGTGATGAGGGCAACAAATGTACAAATGTGCTTGACATACAATGGATGTATGTATGGATTGTGATAAGAGTTATATGAGTACCCAATAAAATGATTATATAAAAAATAGGTGACATTTCCTCCCGTTTTCATATTAGTATGTTATTACGGAGAGTACAGACAGTCCTGAGTTACAAACTCATTCCCTTCCCAAGGGCTTGTAAGAATTTATAGTGGGTGTGGGGAGGAGATGAGCCAATCAGGGAGCAGGGTAGCAACGATGAAACATATAACTTTCCTTTAGTTCTTTAATGCTTCCTCCTCCCCACTATCATGATCCCAATTCTACCTTACAAATCTGGCTGGACCGGAGGATGTACATTGGTACAGATAGCAACTGGAAACTCAGGGAATCCAGTATAGATGGCTCCTTCAGGACCAGTGGTGAGAGAGGCGATGCCTAGAGGGTGAAGGGAATGTGGGGTAGAAAGGGGGAACCAATGACAAGAATCTAAGTATTGCCTCCTCCCTGGGGGATGGACAGCAGAGAAGAGGGCAGAGGGAAACATCGGACAGGGTAACTTATGACAAAACTATAATAATTTATAATCTATGAAGGGTTCATGAGGGAGTGGGGAGGGAGGGGGGAAAATGAGCAACTGATATTAGGGGCTAGAGTGGGAGGCAAATGTTTTGAGAATGATGAGGGCAGCGAATGTACATATGTGCTTGACACAATGGATTTATGTATGGATTGTGATAAGAATTGTTCGAGCCCCCAATAAAAATTTTTAAAAAAAGAAGAATTCATAGTGGGTTGAACAGGTGTGTACAGTGTTCCCCAAAGTGGGTGATACTGCTTCTGGTGGGGCACTGGAAAGATCCTGGGGGTGGATGCAAAAGCAAATAGCTACACTTCATCCTGGGCTATGGAGCTGAAGTACAAAAGGTTTTCATTGTCAGAGGGGTGCTGAATAATAAATACATGTGTGTGTGTACTTTTTTTTCCTTTCTGCAAAGGGGACAGTAAACCAGATACATTTGAGAAGCAGTGCTGTAGTGCCAGAAGCCTTTTCAGTCAAAAAAACCCCTACAAGTGCAGCGAGTGAAAGTGATTGTAATTAAGAATTTATTTATGGATTAGTGGGCTAGACACTGAGCTGATAACTGACTCAAGGAGGGATTGAGCAGAGTCACCATTTTAAAGTGAGGAGACGTTTCCATAACACTAAAGGCCCAGGACCCCTTGTGGTGTAGTTGATTACACATTGGGCTGCTAACCACAAGGTCAGCAGTTTGGATCCTGGAATCCCCCAGCAGCTCCAAGGAAAAAGATGTGGCTTTCTACTTCTGTAAACAGAATCTCAGAAACCCACGGGGGCGATTCTACCCTGCCCTATAGGGTTGCTGTGAATTGGAATCAACTCGATGGCAGTGAGTTTGTTTTTCAAGTCCCTGTTCAGGGATCAGGTGAAAAGGAATGAGTGAAAGAAAGTATTAGATTCAGGAGTAGATTGTAGAACTATAACTGAGACTTGCAAACCCACATGGCCACAGTGACCAGAACAAGTAGGGCAGGTTTATGAGCAAGTATGGCAATGGCTTTCTGCCTCCATCGTGGGGAGCAGCACAGAATGATGGGGACCATCACAAAATAAAGCCTCGCCCCGTTTAGCCAGAAACAAATACCTAGTCACTCGATGCCATATGGAAATACCATCACAGTTTTGCCAGGCCATCTTTTTTATCTTTTTTATTATATCATTTTATTGGGGGGCTCTTGTAACTTTTTTTTAAATCATTTTATTAGGGGCTCATACAACTCTTATCACAATCCATACACACATCAATTGTGTAAAGCGCATTTGCACATTCATTGCCCTCATCATTCTCAAAACATTTCCCTTCCACTTAAAACCCTGGCATTAGGTCCTCATTTTTCCCCTCCCTCCCCGTTCCCTCCTCCCTCATGAGCCCTTGATAATTTATGACTTGTTATTTTGTCATATCTTGCCCTGTCCAACGTCTCCCTTCACCCACTTTTCTGTTGTCCGTCCCCCAGGGAGGAGGTCACATATAGTTCCTTGTAATTGGTTCCTTTTTTCCTACCCACTCTCCCTCTACCCTCCCTGTTTCACCACTCACATCTTGTAACTTATAACATTCCATACATCAATTTTATCAAGCATATTTGTACATATGTGGCCATCATCATTTCCAAAACATTTTCTACTTGAGCCCTTGGTATAAGCTCCTCTTTTTCCCCCTCTCCCCACCCACTCTCCCACCCTTAGGAATCCTTGATCATTGTTATTATTATTTACACTGTCCATTGTCTCCCTCTACACATTTTTCTGTTATTCATCCCCTTTGGTGGGGACCTCTATATACAACCTTTTGGTGGGTTTCCCCCTTTCTCGCCCTTCCAGACCACCCCTCTACCCTCATCATATCACTACTCCCACCACTATTCCTGAGGGATTTATCTGTCCTGAATTCCATGTGTCCAGAGCTCTTACCTGTCCCAATGTGTGTTCTCCGGTCTAGCTGGATTGGGTCATGGTAGTGGGGAGAGAAAGCATTCAGGTACTAGAGGGATGATGTGTGATTTGTGGGTGCTATGCTACACCATGGTTGAACCCTTCTGTGGGGGGATATCCAGTTGTCTACAGATGGACTTGGGCTCTACACTAACCTCCCTCGTTCACATTGATAGACTTTTTGGATCTTTAGATACCTGATCCCATCAGCACCTCATGATCACACAGGCTGGGGTGCTTTTTCCATGTGGGCTCATTTACTTCCCTGCCAGATGGCTGCTTACTTAACTTTAAAACTTTAAGACCCCAGACATTATATCTTTTGATAGATGGCACCATCTGCTCTCTTCACCACATTTGCTTATGTGCCATTTTGTCTTCAGCGATCGTGTCAGGAAGGTGAGCATCAAAGAGTGCCAGGTTATCAGAACAAACTGTTCTTGTATTAAGGGAAGCCTTGAGTAGAAGCCTGCCTGCTAACAAAGAGAAAACAACCCCCAAGATAGCATTGGCTTAAGGGTGGAAAGAAGTCAAGAATGAACCATACACACACACACATGTACAACACACTGATGAGTGGAAGGTAGGAAAACACCCAACACAAAAGGTATAAGATGACAGATGGAGTCCACAGATGGAGATAATAACCCTGAATATCAGTGGACTGAACTCAGGCATTGAAAGACTGAAGCTAGCAGACTGGCTTAGAAAATACAACCCATCAATCTGCTTCCTACGGGAGACACATCTCAAAGCTACAAACAAAAATAGGCTGAGAATCAAAGGCTGGAGAAAGGCATACCAAGCAAACAGCAATTCAAAAACAGCAGGGGTTGCAATCCTAATCTTGGATAAAAGTGACCTCAGAGTGCAACCCAAAAGAAGAGATAAGGAGGGATACTATATAATGCTCAAGGGAACAGTAGACAAATAACCACTAAGCATTTTAAACATATTCCTTGAATGAGAGACCCTCTGAATATGTCAACCAAACACTCCAAAAGATGGGGGGGGAAAGTCTGCCTGCTATCTTAATACTTACCATATAAATATATGTACATTGGCCTCTATCCCTTTCATTATAATTTAATATATTTACATATATACATGCCTATAGCTATACCTCTATAAATAGCTTTTGTCTCCTATTTCTTTCACCTTCCTCCTATCCCACTATCATGCTCACCCTCCATTTGGCTCTCAGTACAGTATTTCCTCTCGGATACATTGCTCTTGATCGAACCCCATCTGGCATTATACGCCTTCCTCACCATCAATTTTAGATCTCTTGTTCCCTTATCTCTGACTTTACTGGCTCCCCACTTCCCCTCTCTGCCCCCTTCTTTCCCATCTTATTTTTCTTGAGAAAGGCTAGAATCCCAGGTTTTTATGTAAATTCTCCAGATTGGAAAAAATTGGTAATTAATTCAGTTAAGGAGTCCCAGTGGCCCTGAGGGTAGCACTGTGACTGCTATCCAAATGGTTGATGGTTCAAAACCACTAACCACTCCTTGAACAAAAGATGAGGCTATCAGTCCCCATTAAAACATACCATTTCCCAAACCCTAAGTAGCAGTTCTACTCAGTCCTATAGAGTCGCTGTAAGTAGGAATCGATTTGATGGCAGTGATTTTGGTTTAGTTAATACCATTTAAAAAATAATACAAGTTGAATTTGTTAACTTGTAATCCAGAAGCCCAAGCACTTTTGTGTGCACGGTCTCATTGGCTCTGAGGGCACTGTGGGTTGTTGTGAGAGTGGTGGTTCCAACCCATCAGCTCCTCTGCAGAGGAAGATGAGACTGCCTGCTCTTGTGAAAGTGTTAGTCTCGGCAGCCTTCGACAGATAGGTTCGCTGTGAGTCAGAATCGACCCCATGGCATAGGTTTGGTTTAGAACACTGAAATATGTTAGAGCTAGACATATTTTTATTCCCATTTTACAAAGGGCACAGAAAAAGGAAATTTTAACTTCAAAAATATAGAGATATAATGCTTGAATTCAAAGTGGGTATCTGGATAATAAGGAGACTGGGAATAAATAAGAAGAAGAAAAAAGAAGAAAACTTGAAAAAAGAACCTAAAAGGGAGGGAACTCAAGGTGCCCCATATTAAAGAAGTGCCGAGACTCAAACGGTGACTAATACATATGTGAACCTCAGGCCCTGCGGCTCTCTCTCCTTCACACTTTCAGGGAGCCTTTCGGACAGCCATGAACTTGAGGGGTTTGGTGGGCCCTCTAAAATTATGGATAACATTTTATTTCTTGGTGATAATATGCCAGACTTCATGCTTTGCATGTTTTTCCCATAAGTGGTCCCACTTGCTAGGAACCCAGTAGTATCTGCTCTGGGCAGGGGATACAAGTACATAGATTATCCTTGAGACTGAAGTTGTGGAACTGAAAAACTCTCTAGTCACAAATTCAAGTTATCTTCCCTCGTATCATTCAAGCTGTATTGTCTTTGGCCCTTAGATAAAGTAGTGCTCACAAATCAGACTCCCAGTATGAAGAGTTCTTTTTTATGAATACAATTTGCCTTCTCTGCTGACCTGAGGTAACTGCTGGCATTTTCTCAAATTGAGACTCTGGGTTGTTTGGCCAACCAACTAAGAACACTCCACCACCGTCAATGCTTTTGAAAATAAAATCCCTTCCAAGACCCTGGAATAAAGTTGCATTCCTTGGCTAAAAGAAAAGTGAGTTGGAAGTGGTTGAAAACAGATGACTTCAAGGGTAGTTTGGGGGTAATTATAGAAGCTTCGTGCATCCTTAAACTGTCTTAAAATGGCCTTTGGGGGGGCTTTGTAAATGATAATGTTTTTAAATAGATAAATGTGAAGCTCATTTCTTTGTCAAGTAAAGACCAGAGAATTAGACATGAAAATGAAAATACTAGAAATTCAGATTACCTGGTAACTCTAAACCAAACTCATTACCATCAAGTAGATTCAGCTCATTGGGCTCTGTAAGACAGAGTAGAACTGTGCTTTAGAGTCAGAGTGTACATCTTTACAGGAACACATAGACGGCTTTCTCCCCGGGAGCCTCTACTAGGCTGGAACCTCCAACTTTGTGGTTAGTAACCCAATACACTACCAGGGCAGCTTTGTCTAATCCTAAAATGGTTGTTTAAGTTAGCTATATCTCTGTTAACATAATATGGGTTATATCTTGAGCTGCTAACCACAAGGTCAGCAGTTCAAAACCACCAGTCATGCTGCAGGTTCAAATAAATGACAGTCACGATAATGTCTTGAAATTTAGAAGAGTCTTTAATCAGCTGGGCTACCGAGAAACTATGATGTTTCCCTTCATAGCAGCCCTGAGTGGATTTCTCAGTCCATCTTTAAGGCTGAAAAACTCATTTGTCACCTATCAAGGGTTCAAGCAAGTGTGAACAGATGTAGAAAGCAAAATTAATAGATTAATTGTAACTTCAAGAAGAGTGAGCATGCGTTACAAAGTGCATTCCTCATCATAAAAGAAACTATACAAAAATTGATTATAACATCTTGGTTATCATGACAAGATTAACTACACCATTCAGATTACAACATAAACAGAACAATATTGAAAATACTCAAAACAAATGATTGTAGTGTCCAGAACCCGGGAACATGGGGGTACATTCTAAAATTAATCACCAGCAGACTTTGCCGTCAGGGGAGGGAGAGTGGGCAGGTCAACTTAGCACTCAGCCTCCCGAGATGGGAGGGAGGAAGTCATTTAGCCGCCAACAAAAAAGGAGTTTCTTTTGCTAGTCTACCTCAGACACTCCTCAGGAGAAAATGGCACTGTCTGCTCCCATAAAGAGTTACAGCCTTGGAAACCCACACAGGCAGTTCCGCTCTGTCCTATAGGCACCCTATGAGTCACCGTCGACTCCATGACTGTGAGGGGTGGACCCGTTCTACTGTGCCGAAGCACTTCATTCCTAAAGATGGTTGTCGAAGTAGTCTTCCTTTTACCTTCTCTTTTCAGCCCATTGTGGTAACTAAGTTCTGAACTGACCTAGAAATTGAAATTTTGATTTCACGAATGCTCATTCTCTTGTAGACTCAAGTTTCAGAACCTTCAAATGTGTTGTTAAGACGTGTCAAACCAGATTGCACTGGTTTGAAGCAAAGTTGTTGGAAGCTTTTGTTTTGCTTGTGGAAGGAAAGTCTTACACATATGTCAAGCCCCGAGTCAAAAGTATATTGTGTTTGAATATGTCATACATGCCTTTCATTTTGCTGAGTCAGTAAGTACTATTTCCAACCTCTGTGTCTGGCATCGCCACAGTTTGGGCTTGAAATAATTTTAAGTCGACTAAGTATAGGAGTTTATGGTTATCAAAGATTATAAAATGATTTTATTTCAAAGATTAAAATATTGCTACTGTGATTCCAGTTCATACACGCGCTGGTTTATTCCAAACAAAACCTGTTTAAACATGTCTCTCTGAACAATGAGTGGCTGCCGTCAAGCTTTCTCAGTATTAACTTGTCTTAGTCTTCGGAGGGTGCCTTCAACAAAAAGGTCCAATCGACACAATGACTTGGGGTGGGCCAGTTAGATCCGAGACAGAGGGCATCTCAGAAGGTGATGGCAACTGTGTCTTGGGTTCCACAGAGGTGACCTTGATCTTCTTAAGACCATCACGGAGGAAGTTTGAAGAAAATTGAGAAGTGCTTGGGAAGAGAAGGCCAGGAAAGCTGTGCCTGCTTCCTCTCCCTGGGTAGCGAGGGCTCTTCTACAAGACTCGGGTTGGGAAAGGTGCCCCAGCCCCCTAGAGCCCTGATTTTGCCCCTTCAGTGTAATATTTTAAAGGAATACAATTTGAGTTCCTAAAAGATGCGAAAGCTGCCATTTTGACCTGGTACAAACCAAAGAGGACAGAATTCTTTTGGGGAAGCGTTAGAGAGGGAAACACCACCTTCAGACGTGTGCAGACCCAGGTGCAGGAGGTGTCAAGGACAGTTATGCTTTCCTTTGGGATATTTTTGTGTAATAAAGATTTCTGATTTGGGTCGCAGTACTTTTCCACTTACCCTCGTCTGTGTTCGTATACTGCAGATGGCTCTGGATTTAAGCAAAGCTTTTGGAAGCTTTTGTTTGTCTTGCTTGTTGAGGGCAAGGTTTGAGGAGTGTAGAAGTTTCCTGTGTATTTACATCCCTTCTGATGATGTTCATACTACTGGCACCAGCGATGACCTCTCATGGGTGTGCCCTCGTTTGGGTTGAGAGGGAATGTAGCCTGGTGGTTAGGAGCGGCAGCCCTGGGGTCTTACGGCAAGTAAACCTGAGGGGCCCATGCCATGTCCTTCTCTGCACCTTCCCAGACACACCACCAATCTCAGAGACAACTCTCAAGTGACTGGTCCCAATAACTAAATTAAAAACATCAACAACGTGAAAATTATGAAATGGACAAGCCATAAAAAAATTTAATCTGTTAGCACAGGTTTCTAAACTTCTTTGTCCTACTGCATCCTTTTCAGGAAAAAAAAAATTAGTCAGTGGCCCCCTGGCAATTAGAAACTTTTATACTTTAGTCTATCATAGTCCAGGATAAAGTACAAATATCTGCTTTTGCAGCCCCACCCACCCGGGACAGTATCACTCACTTTGGGGAACATTATATTAGAAAAAAATAACTGTTTATAAGATGTCTTAATACTATCAATAATGAAAACTGATTTGACTAAAATTTCAGACCGTATCAGAGTAAGAAAAAAAGTGTTTGTATTTGTGCTGTGTACCTTAAATGGGGATTATTGACTTAGACTCTTCCACTGATTTTATCCCCAGGTTCTATCAGATAGTGAGAAACGGAAACAATACGATGCGTATGGTGAGGAGGGGCTGAAAGAAGGACATCAGAGCTCCCATGGAGACATTTTTTCACAGTAAGTAACTTGTCCCTGTGCAAAGTATTGGTGTCTAGGAATGGGTACTTGGATTATGAAAGAATGATCCGTGTTCCCTGGTTCAGCATATTTTGATGACGAGGTTGACCATTCTGTTTCATGACCTAAGATCAGCCATAGCCTTGCTGTAGGAAGGTAGCATCTCCATTTTCACACAGCTGCTAGTGAAACCGCCTGGAAGGGGCTGTCCATCTGGCCAGCCAGGGTAGTCAAATCAGCCCTGCCAATATTATGTGGCAGCCGATTCATCCCCAAACCTTTTAGTGAGCACAGCCATTGTGAGGAGCAGAACAAGAACTCTACTTCCACACGTGGAACCACCTCTTTTTCATCCTCTCAACAAGAAAGGGATGAGTACGGCAAGCAGCAATGGGGAAGAGACTGGGATAAGGGCTCTTTACGATGTGTGGTGCACAGCTGTCTGGGAGGCTGTGAAGTAGCTAGATTAATAAGCATTTTTTCATCCTACTCTGTGAACTCCCTTTGAGCATTTGCATTTCCACATGCCCTGATGATGTCATATACCACCACCAACAACAACAATAAAAAACCTACACGAGCTTTAAGTGGATTTCAACTCATGGCAGCCCCTGTGATACAGGGTACACCTGAGAGCCATAGGTTTGGTTGGCTGTAATCTTGACAGATGCAGGTCACTAGACCTTTATTCCAGGGCACTGCTAAGTGGGTATGAACCTAAGTGCAAACAGTTGGCTCCACCCACATGCAGCCTCATATACCCATCACTAAGGTCGATTTCTTTTTCAGCTTATTTAATTATGTACCTAAGGTATTTTGTACAGAGCAGTAGTTGCTGTCACTGAGGTTAGCTTTTAAAAAGTATGTAAAGTAAATGCTACCCACTCTCAAGAAGTACCCTTTAAAATTGTGTACATTAATCAACAGTTCAGCCTTGCATGGACTTATAGATACTACGCTCTTTCTCAATCTATTGAGACAGATCATTATTTCACTGTTTGTTTGAATCCAATGTTTGATTCACTGGCATACAGGTCGGGCCATATGGGTATTAAAAGGAAAATTGTCTGTGATGGTACGGCAGTATAATTGATAATGTATAAATTGAAGATTGTATATCATCTATTCTTGTAATGCATTCAAATGTAGGTTTGCATAGCAAGCTGTAGAACACAATTGCATACCTCAGAACGCGTCACTGTGAACCTGCATTTCTGTTCCCGCCTTGATGATGTGCACTCACTTACAGCTTCTTTGGCGATTTCGGCTTCATGTTTGGAGGAACCCCCCGCCAGCAAGACAGGAATATTCCGAGAGGAAGTGATATTATTGTAGCACTAGAAGTCACTTTGGAAGAAGTGTATGCAGGAAATTTTGTGGAAGTAAGTTAAATGAAACAGCTGTTCACATTGAATTCCAGAACTGGTTCCTTTGACTGAAACGACAGTTAAGAAGTACCTTTGCTTTGTAAGAGAGAGAAGAGTGACCAGGTGTATGAAGTTGAATACTAATCCTGGTTCACGATACACTGCTGTGTATTTCATGAAACCAATGCCTTCCCAAGAACTTAATATAACAATGCTGTGATTCCGCTCTACCTGTATGTTATTTCCCGTTCCATTCTGCCTTTCTTCAGAAAGAACTCCTAGTTTGAGTTTTATAGTACTGGATCCCTTATCATTCTTGTTTGTATGTTTGTTCTATTACATGTACCCGAATACCTGAGTAGTATATTATGTTGTGTAACAGTGGCATTATATACTATCTTATAAACTCATTGCATTGAATGAATTTTGGCTGAAAGCACTCCTATAGGACAGGGCAGAACTGCCCTGTGCGTTCCCAAGACTGTACGTCTTTCTGAGAATAGAAAACCTCACCTTTTTCCCGATGAGCTGCTGGGGGTTTGGGGCTGCTGGACCTGGCAGACAGCAGCCCAGTGCATAACTCACTGCCCCACCAGGGCGCCGACGCATTATCTTTGTGAACCGGCTTTTTTATGTTCTTAGCTAACTTAGCTATCTAGTACTGCTATAACACAAGTACTACAGTTGGATGGCTTTTAGCACCCAGATTCATTTCTCACAGTCGGGAAGCCAGAAGGCTGGACTCAGGGCGCTGGCTCTAGGGGAAGGCTTTCTCCGGCAGCCGTCGAGGAGCGGTCCTGTCTCTTGGAGCTTCTGCTCGTGGGCAGTCTGCACAGGGTTTGCCTTCACTCCGTGTTGCTGGTGGTGTTGTTAGGGGCCATCAAGCGGGCTCCGACCCATAGCGGCCCTCTGCCCAGCAGAAAGAAACACGCCTGGCCCTGACCCTGTGCCTGTGCCTGTGCCTGAGCCCAGTGTTGCAGCCACCGTCAGTCCAGCTTGCTGAGGGCCTGCCTTTTTCACTGTTCCTTTACCTTACTTAGCATGATGGCCTTTGTTCATATCTTGTTTCATTTCGATATATTTCAAAAGCGACACCATACAGGAATCCTGCCTCGGTACTAGAGCGTCCGTTCCGCTGTACCCAGGGTTGCTCTGAGTCGGAACCAACTCCATGTTGCCCAACAACAACGGTATTGTTGGCCAGATGATGGTCCAGCACTTCTGAAGGCGATTTAGAAAGGCTCTCATAGATTTGCCTTCTCGCTAAAACTCGGAATTATTAGACTTACTCATTTTTGCCCATAAAATAGCTATAAAGCATTACCTCACTATGGTCTTGACTGGCATTGTTGATTGGGAGTTAAGATAAGTGTCTCCATGTTTATTGGACATATGTGTTCCCTCATTTATGTATTGGACATGCGTGAACTGCACATTCATGTCTTTTTCCCATTTTGCTGTTGGGTTGTTATATCTTTTTCATAGTGATTTTAAGTAATAGTCTTCTAATCTCTTGTGGGTTTTATATAATACAAACATGAAGTTAATCCTAAAAGTTTTGCTCCTGAGATTCCAGTTCATACATGTCCACATGTATTCCAAATGAGCATTTTATTTACATGGCTCTGCAATCAGTGAATGGCTGCAGACAAGTTTTTTTTCGGTCATACACTTGTCTTAGTCTCATTAAACCCAAAATACCCACTGCCATTGATCTGAATCTGACTTACAGCAACCCTATAAGAAAAAGTAGAATTACGCTGTAGGATTTCTGAGACTACATCTTTCTTCCTTGCTTGCTTGCTTTATTTTATTTAAAAATTTTTTTTAATCATTTTATTAGGGGCACATACAACTCTTATAATAATCCATACATACATCAATTGTGTAAAGCACATTTGTACATTCATTGCCCTCATCATTCTCAAACCATTTGCTCTCCACTTAAGCCCCTGGCATCAGCTCCTCAGTTTTCCCCCTCCTTCCTGCTCCCCGCCCCCATGAACCCTTGATAATTTATGAGTTATTATTTTGTCATATCTTACACTGTCCGACGCTGAGACTACATCTTTATGGGGCAGACAATTTCATGTTTCTCACCTGGAGAAGCTAGTGGGTTTGACCTAGAGACCTTTGGGTAGCAGCCCAAACACTTAACCCATGGCACCACCAAGGCTCTTGGGAAAAGGTCAAAGCAGTAGCTTCCGAGGGGATGTGTTAAAATTCGAGGCAGAGAGGTCCGTTCAGTGTGTTTTGAAGACTGTTTTGTGTTTCCAAAGGGATAATCTTGATAGATTTTTTTCCCAAAGGAAACAGATTGATCACAGATCTTATTATAAACAGGTTTTAAGAGAACTGCATTGGTGAGAAAAAGGCCAGGAAAGTTGTGTTGAGGGATTTTTCCCCATCGTGACGGAGCAGCTGCTCATTCTTCAATGGTAGCCAGGGCTGTTCCAGGAGAATTTCTTTGGGAAGGCTGTGCCATCCACCGTAGGCCTTGATCTTGCCTCTTCAGGGTTTTGTTTTGTTTTGTTTTGTTTTTATTCCCCAAACTCAAAAGAAAATTTGTAAGGAGCACAGAATGAATCCCCTGAAGATGCCAAACTGCTGCTTTAATGCATCGTGCAGAACTCTTGGAAGGATCAGAGAGATGGAAACACTGCTGTCAGAAGTTAGAGACCTGTTCTAAAAAAAAAAAGAAGACGTTAGAGACCTATTTGGAGGCCATGTCAGGAAACAAAAGCTTCCCCAGTTTGACATCTTGTTTCATCAATTTTCCAGCAATACCTTTTGAGTTATTCTCTTCTACCCTACCAGTTTGTAACTTAATCTTTTCATTGTATTGAAGATTTCTTTAAATGAACAGAAGTAATTGATTTTAATATGACCAAAACTATTAATCTTTGCTTTTAATTGTGGTATCTTGTTAAGAAAATTCTTCTCTGCTCCCAAGTCAAAATACTATTCATCTATATTTTCTACTAATTTTTTTTTATCTTTTAATGGTCTATTTTAAATTCATTCTTTTTTTAAAAAACCACCTCTTTTTTAAATTCTAGAAATTGTATCTCTATTATTTTCTCAAATACTGAATCCTTGTGTGCATAAACTACAGTTCACTCTTGAACATGGGTTTGAACTGCATGGGCCCACTTGTACATGGATTCCCCCCTATTTTGTTGCACTCAGTATTGAGTATTGGCTTAAAACCCCCAGTGGCATCTATCGTCTCCATGTGGGCAACTTGCTGGATGACTAGTATGTTCGCTCCACATTTTATGCACGGGTGGCAACATTGAGCTTGCCACAAACCAGTGGGTGGAATCTGCGTATAGGTGGGCTGGCATAGTCTGAACTCACTGTTGCTCAAGGGTCAACTATAAACTGCAGTCTTTTGACTGATGGCAGTCTGCTCGAGTCACCCCTTTGTTCAAGGGTCATCGGTCTCTCTCTGTGTCCTTCCCGCCTGCCTTCCTGGGAGAGGGCCTCCTTCTGGTCGTCTCACCGGTTCAGTCTTTACCCATCTTCATTCTACTGTCATCTCATCAGCTGTGTTTTTATTTCAACTCATATTCTTAGACACAGTATTTCTCTTTTGAGTCTGTTACAATTTTACAATATCGATTTCATTTTGCTAGCATCCTCCATTGTGAAATACTATAATTATTTTAAAATCTTAGTTTGCCTTCACTAATACATTTGCGTACAATACATTTCTTAGCCAGTTTGTTGGGGGTTTTTTGCTGGGAAGGTAAGTAGTTGGATTCCTCGGGCATTCAATTTATGTTGTCTGTGAGCCCAACTTCCTCTTTGGGTATTGGCAACTCCCTTTCCCTGGTAGAGCAAACTGGGGTGAGCCAGTGGTTTTAGCTACATTTTGTTGCTTGTGATCTGATTTTCTTTTTGCTGGGGTTGTGTGTGTGTGTGTGTGTGCGTGTGCGTGTCTAGAGCTCTGTATTCTGTGGAGAAAGGGCAGGCAGTACTATCCCAAGGTAGTTAAGGGGAAAAGCAAAAGCAGAACTTACACTGGTTTTTCCTAGTATCTTCTCGTGGCCACCATGAGCTACTACTGTTGCCTCAGGTTGTAGCCCATCTTACAAGTGTACCCGTTCAAAACAGACTTCCGTTTCCGAGGTTCTCCCGTAAACCTTTTGTTGTTTCCTGGAATCCATATCCTCCTTCATTTCCCAGGGTTAACTCTGTAGGAGACAATATAGTTACTGACTTGATAAGAAGTAAACATTTTCTTTTTATATGTGAGTTTGCTCTGAATAGTTGAGAGGAGTAGACAACTACAGAAGATGTGATTCGCTTGTCATCGTTTTTAAGAAAAAATTATGTCCTGAAGTAGGATAGTACATTGTTTGGAAGCTTGGCCTTTGGAGCCAGAGTGCCTGGTTTAGAATCTGGCACTCCTGTTTATTAGCTATGTGACCCTGGTTCTGTTACTTAACTTTTGTCTGCTGCTTCTGTTACCTTAAAATAAGTTAATAATAGTACCTACCTCGTCCTCCTACAAAGGCGTGTCTGTGGTTCCCTGTCCTTAGACACGTAAGAATTAGAGGCAAAGAAATGTGGATTTGGAGAAGTTTGGGGCCAGCTTGCTCCTCGCAGGCTCCAGCGCCCCCATCCCACACTGAAAAATAGATAGATAGATAGATAGATAGATAGATAGATAGATAGATAGATAAAATAATAGTACCTCCGTACTGTGGAAATGATTGAATGATACTTTTAATACCATGTGCAAGTAAATTTTTGCTGAAGATTATTCAACAACAGTTGCAGCAGTACATCAACAGGGAGCTGCCAGAAATTCAAGCCAGATTCCCAAGAGGACATGGCCTGAGGGTTATCATTGCTGATGTCAAAGCAGAGAATACCATAAAGATGTTTACTTGTGTTTTTGATTATGCAAAGTCATGCAACTGTGTAGATCATAACAAACCAAGAATGGAAGTTCCAGAACACTTCCCTGTGCCATACAAAAACCTGTAAATGGACACCAGGCATGGCATTGGCGTTGGGAAGGGTATGTGTCAGTCACTCTATATGCTACACAAATACGGAACTGGAGAAGCTGGACTGTGTGAAGATGAACGTGGCATCAGGATTAGAGAAAAACATTAGCAACCTGTGATATGCTGGTGATACTGCTGCTCACTGAGTGAGGAGGAATCGAAGTACTTGCTGACGAAGATCAAGGCCGCAGCCTTCAGTGTAAATTGTAACTCGGTGTAAAGAAAACCACAACTGAAACAATGGATAGCATCATGATAAATGCAGAAACTTACAGTTATCAAAGATTTCATTTTGCTTGGGTCCTCTTTAAAGTGTTGAAGAGTTAGGGTATCACTTTGAGGACTAAGGTGCACCTGACCCAAGCCAGGGTGTTTTCATTGGCCTCTATGCATGTGAAAGCTGGATAGTGACTAATAAAGACCAAAGAATTGATGCATTTGAATTATGGTATTGATGAAGAGTGTTGACAGCACCATGGGCTGACACAAGGGCAAACAATTATGTCTCGGAGGAAATTCAACCAGAATATGCCTTAGAAGTGAGGATGGTGGGGGAAAAAAAAGCAGTGAGGATGGTGAGACTGTGTCCCACATACTTTGGACGTGTTATCAGGAGAGACCAGTCCCTTGAAAGGGACATCATGTGTTGTAAAATAGAAGGACAGTGAAGAAGAGGAAAACTTTTGACTAGATGAAGTGACAGTGGCTGGAACAATGGACTCCACTATAGCAATGATTGGGAGGCAGGTACAGGATGGGGGGTGGGGGGGAGCCAGTGTTTTGTTCTGTTGTGCGTAAGATCACTGCGAGTTGGAACCAACTTATAGCCCCTACCAGCAACGGCTCCCACTGCCATTAGGAGGAATATGTGATTTAATATATGTAAATGAATGCAGGGTACTGCTTGGCACAGTAGGTGCTACAAAGTGTTTGCTCTTCCCCCAAACCAAACCCACCGCCATCGAGTCCCTTCTTGACTCAAGGTTTCTGAGGCTGTAATTTTTCTTTTTTTTGGTCAGCAAGCTAACTTTATAGGCAAGGGAGAACTCCATGCAAGTTTTTAAAGTCAGTATTTTTTTTCTCTTCAAGCATTTTTGTGCATTATAGAAAACTGAAAAGCAAGAGCAAAAAGCAAAGAACATGAAGGCATCCAAAATCATGTTGATTTGATAGATAGACATGTCTTTCTATCATGCCTATGGATGTATGTAAATGATTGCGCATATAATTTTAGGTGATTGAGGTCACACAGTATAGATTCATGCATTTTGTTTTGCTTTTACACATCATGAATATTTACCAATTCAAAGTCCCAAAGCCATGTGTATTTTGACAAGCAAGAATACACTATGCAGACTCAATCAGAAAAAGAAAACAAAAAATCCCTTACAGGGAAGGGAATAAAATTAATAAAAGACAAAAATGGTTACAAGCCTCTAGATACAGGTATGGGCAGAGTTGCAATTTAAAGACTGCATTCCCTTAATGCTCAATTTAAAATGAAACATAAAGCAAGAGGACACTAAGTATAATGCTGTTAAGAAAATGACCGGATTTTAAGCTATGAAAATATTACCAAGGTGTTTCCTGAATGTAATGTGTTTGTATAGGACAGCCAAGAAATACACACACATTATGGTCAAAGCACAGGTACACCTGCACACCCTCCCCTTGCCCAGCCTGTGCCATCAGCCTACCCTGTCTGGTGCATGCGGCCCAGGAGTGGGTAGGTAGCTCCATGTCCAGAAGCTTTTCTACCTCCCAGCAAAAAGATACCTACAGACCAGTACCACTTCTTTTATTTTCATTAAAAGGTCATTGTATTGGGGACTCTTACCACTCTTGTTACAATCCATGCATGGATTGCAGGAGGCATGTTTGTATGTATGTTGCCTTCATTCATTTCTAGATGTTTACTTTCAATTGAACCCTTGGTATCAGTTCCTCATTCCCCCTCCCCATGTCCCCTTGGTAAATTATAAATTATTATTAGTTGCATATCTCACACTGACCCGTCTCCCTTCTTCTGTGTTTTCTGTTGTTCTCCCCCCTGGAGAGGGCTGTGTGGTTATGTGTCAACCATTGGGATTGGTTCCCCCATTTTCCCTTCCTCTCCCCCCACCTTATCCCTACCCTCTGGTATTGCTATTCCCACTCCTGTTCCTGGATTCAGGTACGTCGTCCTCTGGGCCTAGTGTGCCAGCATGGAGTCTCTTTCTCTTCTTCCTTCTTGGTCTGCTTCCATGTGGGCATGGCATGCTGGGCCCTCTCCCCAACCTGTAGGTTTAGTGTTGTTCTCTGTCACCCATATTTCTAGGGATGGGGTCAGATTGGCTCTGTTTGGGGCCAGCCCTATAGCCGTCTCTTTTCATGCTTTCCTCCATGCGGCCATGTTTCCCTCATGTTTTGGTGCACCATGGTAGGGTCTGAATGCCCACTCCCAATTCTGTGGACACAAAGCCAATACTCTCCCCCTGGGTGGGTTAGTGCCCTGCTCCCCCCCTGTCATAATCTCCCTTTTGGCCCTCCTCCTTTTCTCCCTCCCCCCATTCCATTTCTTTGTGTTGAAACTACATGTACCTCCTTGGGTTTGGTCTAACCTCTTCCCAACTCCCTGTGCTACTATCCGAATATTGTGATAATAGGTGGCTTCTCTTCTATACATACAGTGCTGATTGCACTGACCTCAGGGGACTCATGCTGCACTTCTTCTTTTGTGATTGACTGACCTCTCAGCATAATTTCCTCCAACTCTTCCCATGAAACGATGTGTTTCATCTGATCATCAATGTACTCCATTGTGTATGTGCCAGTTTACTGATCCACTGGTCTACCAATGGGAATTGGGTTGTTTCTGACTCTGTGATTTGGGGTTTTACTTCTAGGTCTGTGATCCACCTTGAGTTTGTTCTTGGGGTGAGGTAGACATCCTGTTTCATTTTTCTACATGTGGATATCCATTGTTTCCAGCACCATTTGTTAAATAGGGCACCACCTCCCACTTGATGCTTTGGGGGCCTTTGTCGAAGATCAGCTGTCTATATGCTGATGGTTTTATTTCTGGGTTTTCTGTTCTTTTCCATCGGTCTGTGTATCTGTCCTTATGCCACTGTAGCTGTGTAGTAGGTGTGAAAGTCAGGTAAAGCAAGTCCTCCAACTTTGTCCTTTTTCTTGAGTGCCAGTACTGCTTCTTATCACACATTGTCACCTCAAGGCATCTAGAAAGCTTAGGTGCTGTAAAATAATAAACATTGTCCAGAGTAAACACATGTATGGTATCAAAAATGCACATATACACTTATGGTTCTACTCTAACCCAGTTTCCTAGTAATGGAGATACTAGCCAATCGCCTTTCCCTCCGACCTTGAGGCTATACATTTTGATGGGAGCAGAGAATTTTATCTTTTCTCCTGAGGGCTTTGATCCACTGACCTGGGGTTAGCAGCCCAGCACTTACTTGACAGCAGCGCCTTTTATTCCGAGGACGTGGGCTTTTATATGGTGATGGCTCTGAGGGATTTCTCCAAGAATTGGTGTCAGTCAACCTGTTGCAGGCACACTTGCCTTGCAATTAGGTGTTTGACTAATAAAGGAAGCAAGCAAAAATAAGAATACTTTTCTCTATATGTCTGCTTATGTATACACACACACACACACAAACACACATAGGAATATACACAAAGGGACTTAGAACGTTTGTGGGGAAAATGGAAATAAAAGCATTGTGATTTTTCCAGGCTTCTTTTGTGTGTATAGAGTAGTAATCACGTACTTGGAGAAATCAGAATATTTGATTGCAAGTCAACCCTAACCATGCCTGTCTGCACTGTGACAGCACTGGAAACAGCTCTAAGTGGAGTTCCCTGAAACCAGGAGGCATCTCACGAGCTTAATCCCAGGATATGGTTGCAGTCCCATACCAGTTTATGACTAGGGGGTTGCTCTCCAGAGGTCCTGCTTTACTCGCTCAGATTTCTTTAAAGAAAGTCACTCTGAAATATACGCTGGTAGCATTTCGTTGTGACATATAAATGAACAGTATTTTTCAGTTCTTTCTTACTCCACTTCATCTCACCTCCAACTTTGGGATGTGCGCCATTTAAGTATTTGCTTCATTCTGGTTTTGAGGCTCATTTGTAATGCCTCCAAGAGTTTTGCCAGTCGGAGGTCACCTTGAGGGATAACTTGGCAGAAAAGAAGTTCCGGCACTGATTGGCTGAGGGAACTAAAGTCTGTTTTTCTCGAAAAGGCAGCCGTGGTGATCCTGAGTCAAAGTTGAGTCCTGCGGTGCCTGACCCAGCTAATGCTGCTTGTGTGTTTCGTAGGTAGTTCGAAACAAACCCGTGGCAAGACAGGCGCCTGGCAAACGGAAATGCAACTGCCGCCAAGAGATGCGGACCACCCAGCTAGGCCCCGGGCGCTTCCAGATGACCCAGGAAGTGGTCTGCGATGAGTGCCCGAACGTCAAGTAAGTACGAGGCATCAACTAGGAGACGTTTCGATGATACAGTTTGTCTAGTGCAGCGGTTCTCAACCTGTGGGTTGTGACCCCTTTGGGAGGGTCGAACGACCCTTTCACAGGGGTCGCTCGATTCATAGCAGTAGCAAAATTAGAGTGATGAAGTGGCAACGAAAATAATTTTGTGGTTGGCGGGGTCCTCACAACATGAACTATATTAAAGGGTCGCGGAATTACGAAGATTGAGAACCACTGCTCTGGTGGTCCACACTGAGATTTTTTTTCCCTCTCCCCTCCCTTTCTCTCCCCTCCCCTCTTCTCCCCTCCCCTCCTCTCTCTCCTGTTCTCCCAGAGGATAGAACAAAGAAATGTACTTATTTTTATTTCTCACAAAGTATGTATTTTTGCTCTCCTTACTTACCATATATACTCGTGTATAAGCCGAGTTTTTCAGCACATTTATAATGCTGTTTTTTGTGGTAAAATGAGGTGCCTCGGCTGATATTCAGGTGGGCTTATACTCAAGTATATATGGTATTTCTGAATTAATTCAGTACCCTTTGTTTCTGAATATACTTAACATATCTTAACACTATATTTTCTTTCCACTAAGAATAGTAAAGCAATGTTATATGCCCAGGCAGCATTTCAGATTAGAGAAGTAATATTTGTCAATATGCTCTAAAAACAACTACTCAATTAAACTTGAGTACTGGGGAGCAATTTAACTATAATGTTGATTGAGTAGCTGTCCACATTGCTGTTCAGTACATTCCTTGGCACTCAGCTGTGACGTCTCACAACACATTGTGCTCTCAATGTAGGCCCTGCCTTTGCTTTATTCCACTTCTTCAGCATGCATCCCTGCCAGTGGCGTGTGCGTATGTGGATCTCACTGCTGCAAGGGGGTATCCAAAAGCTTGTGGGAAAATGGCATTCTTACACGAACTTTCTGAAGCCCCCTTGTATGTAAGTTACTATGAGATGAAGGGGGAAAAGCAGATGAGATAGATAAACTCTTCTGATAGAATCCTAGTAGTGTGAGCCTAGCCCTGGGGCTACTTACGGATTTAAACTTTGGGCTGTTATCTCAAGGTTGGTAGTTCAAATCCACTAACCACTGCTGGGGAACAAGATGAGCCCATCTGCACCTGTAGAGATTTATAGCCTCGTAAACCCTCGAGAAGTAGGGATGAGTCAGAATCCTCAGTGGCTGTTGGTTTAGCTTTTAGTTTGGATTCCCTGCAAGTATAGATTTATATGAACGCGTAGTTCTGTCTGCCACTGATCATGCTTTTCAAAGTCGTCAGCCTGCTGTAAGCTCTTTGGAGCTAGTGCTTGTGTTTGTCTGTAATGTACAGTAGCGTGGTCCTGAGTGCTGGAAGGTAGAAAAGGCAAACAGATACCCGTTAGCTTTGTTGAGTTAGAGGTACAGTTAGTCTTAAGGGAAAGCACTGGGAGAATAAATTAAACTTTTATTATCTATCTGGGACTTGCTTCTTATTTTTCTTTCTCATGGTCTCAGACTAGTGAATGAAGAACGGACCCTGGAGGTGGAAATAGAACCTGGGGTGAGAGATGGCATGGAGTACCCCTTTATTGGAGAAGGTAAAATATCAATAATACTTTATTTTTATTATTTTGTGTCAGACCGGTAATATGCCGACGTCGTAACAGGGTTCAGGTCACACAAATGCATGAAAACCCAATCATCATGCTTCTGAACCAGAAAAGGATCCTGTTGTTGTATTATAACTGGCTATTCTCAGCTTGTGAACATCTCTGTCCCCTGCCTCCCCCATATCTTAGTGGCCACATAGTAAATGCACATTCAAGTTCAGTACTTTTCAGCCCATTGTGAAATGCAGAAACACTTTGATAGCTTTCATGATTGGCCACCTTAAGCAATAGCATCACTGTTCATCCTTCAACTCTCTGCCCAAAATGTGCTATTCAGTAGCCCCAGGGATTCCGACCACTTGGCACTGAAGAAGACCCGGTGCTCTAGTTGGCACGCTTGAGATGCCCTCGGACCTCGTCTTTTGGGTTAAATTGAAAACTAAAAGAAACAAGCTAACTTTAAGTCTTCCGAAGTCATGCTTTGTTAAGGATACAGGTAATTTATTTCTGCCCCACCCCCGCCTGCCCTCACCTGAGGCACAGGTGCTCATCACCCAGAGTCTGACGTCTATTACAACCACGAGAGACACTTTCTCACAGACACTGGAGAGACCCGGCCTAAGAAAATAGAGGAAACATGCCCCTCTCTACTGCCACCTGGATTTGTGTTCCTGACAGTGTGCTATGATCTGTCTGACCAGGCGAGCCGCACGTGGATGGGGAACCAGGAGACTTGCGGTTCCGAATCCGAGTGGTCAAGTGAGTACTCTGCTGCTAGATGCTCCTGCTTTTAAGTGAGTCAGAGGAAAGGGGTACCGGGCCTCCACGTCAACAATCCCAGACTCTTCCTCTGTTTCCTGCCCGCAGTGCCCTGAAATGTTATTTGTGACTCTACAATAATTCTGAGATCTAATACATACAGTGTAGATTAGGGTTTAGGATTGAGGTTCTGTTAAAGAGAGGCAAAAAAGAGAACATTCACCTCAGGAAATGGGGTGCTGAATAAGACTGGGGCATTTTTCACAGAAGAACCTCTACTACCTGACATGCAACTCCTCTTCAATGTAAGGTGCTGCATAGATAATTTTGCCAGGAACGCAGGCCTTCTTGTTTGTTATTTCTCCCATTGTCATCAGAAAAGCCAGAGTTACATTTGTGTCTAAGGGTTCATTATAATGGGCTTTCTGCCTGTTATGCACTGCCTGGGACTTCCCTCGCTGCACTCAAATCTCAGTGTTCTTTTCCCAGCTTCCCTTAACGGCCTGCCCTTCTCATCACTCCCCAGAGAGACGGGAATGCGCGGTCCCCTTCTCGACTCCTGGCCTTTGCCAGAATATACTCTTGCCCTATCTCTGCCCCCAAGCCCCACTTACCTACATATTTAAGGGCCTTGTGAGCCCATCTCAGGAGACCTCCACAAACCCATTCCCAATGCCCCCTCCCCCGCCATATAGTCGAAGTGCTCACAGTATTGTTTCACTTACATGCTTAAGCTTCTGCTGACTGTACTGCCTCACACAGTGGGGATCAGCCTCGTCTAAAATTTTTCTAAAAAACTTGTTGAGCTATCAAAGGAAGATGGAAGTTTTTTTTCTCTTTTTCCCATTTTTAGGCACCCAATATTTGAAAGGAGAGGAGATGATTTATACACAAACGTGACCATCTCACTAGTTGAGTCACTGGTTGGCTTTGAAATGGATATTACTCACTTAGATGGTCACAAGGTAAGCACACTGATTTTCCTGTCCCTGTACAGCCTTAACTTGGGTGGGCAGGGGTGTTCCTGAGATTACTCAGCCATGGGGGCCCCTGTGCCAGTCTCTGTCCTGCCTTCACTCCTTGGTCACAGCAGTAGGTCTGGTGATCACAGTGCTACGGGCCCATCCACTGCTCAGAGTTGATAGCACAGCATTGGGAATCTGGCTCCATCAGCAAAAACTGTACTTTAAAAAGAACATTTTTATTGACATATAATTCATGTACCATACAATTCAGTTTTTAAAAATATTAAAAAGAGTTGTGCAATCATCACCACAATTTTAGAACAGTTCCTTCATTCTTGTACACATTATTAGCACCCCAATACTCCCCAACCTCCCTGCCATAACACTGTTAACCTAGTTACTGTATCCATATATTCACCTATCCTAGATTTCCTGTAAAGAAAAGTATGCCCCCCCCCAACAATGACAATAAAATAAAACACACAGAAACCTCACTTCAAGAGAAAATAAGATAATAGAAACTAGAATAAAAAATGGGGGGGGTGGACAAATAGAAAAGGATAAAGTGTTAAATCTTAACAGGTGTTAAACCTACCTACATGTGCACTAATACACTTTCTAGTGCACTCAGTCTGAGGGCAAAACTATTCACGTCAATAGTCTGAGGAAATTCTGTGGAGGCTTAATCTTTGTGGGGACTCTATAAGTGGATTTTGGGCTTTCACTGTCATCCATAGCCTTCTGTAAACTGAGTGCTCAGAACTTATAGGCTAATACAGGTTCTTCCTCTGCTCTTGGATTATGTTATTTACAATCCTTGAATCACACAAGCTGGTGTGCTCCTTCTTTGTGAACACCTCATTTACATGGCTGCTTATTTTAAAGGAAGCCTTTAAGACCCCAAGCACTACTTTTTTTGATAGTTTGGTACTATCTTATCTCTTCATCACACCTGTGATCACTTTATGAGGGCAAGTCCTGAGCAGGGCCACAATCTAAGAACTAATTTTTCATAGATTTGGGTTTATGATTGCGAGCTCAAAATCCATTTGTGTGTATATATATATATAAATTAAAAAATCTCCCTGGTCCCCTTTAGAGACAGCATTGTCAGCTTGTTGAGAAATAAGTAACCTCAGTGAGACATTTGGTAATTCTAATAATAGTATCATTAAGCTAGCCATTGGTATAGCATTCATAGTGCTATTGAGAAAAAGAAAATATACATACATAGGAAACCAAAAGCCTTTTAAAAATTGCCTGTGTTGATTTTTTCTTCTGAAAACTTCTTCCTTTGACGTGTGTTGTCCTAGCGATGCTTCCTCGGCCCCTTCTTCATGTGTGAGCCTGCCAGACTAGCTTTTGCCCCACTGCTCCCTGGGAGCTGTGTGACACAGGTCAGGAGGACCAGTTGTATGACAGTCCATCCCTTTTGCCTTCCAGGTACATATTTCCCGGGATAAGATCACCAGGCCAGGAGCCAAGCTTTGGAAGAAAGGGGAAGGGCTCCCCAACTTTGACAACAACAACATCAAAGGCTCTTTAATAATCACTTTTGATGTGGATTTTCCAAAAGAACAGTTATCAGAGGAAGCAAGAGAAGGTATGGGGCGGGGGTGGGGGTGGGAACCGGGAAATGCCAGTATGAAGAGCGAGTGATTAGAGAGAGAAGACCGTGACAACAGAACCCTCTGAGGGCACTAACTGTTAACTTGCGTGAACTAAAGATAGAAATGAATTCTACTCTCTTGTAAAGGCAGCACTAAAACTCTTTCCACTGCTGCAACAAAACTGTGTGCGCTGAGGTTTGAAGTCTAGGAGCTGGTGACTGAGGGCATGTGTTAGTCTGGGTAGACTAGAGAAACAAATCCATGGACACACATATGTATATAAGAAAGGTTTATAGGCAAGAGGAATTGAACATGGAGAAAACATCCCAACCCAGTCCAGATCAAGTCCTTAAGTCCAATATTAGCCATATGTGTGATACCAATCTGTAAAGTGCTCTTCAGACTCACGAAACACCTGCAGTGACGCCAAATGTAGACGATCACAGGCCAGTGGGTAGAAAGTCTTTGGGTCCAGTGTCATTGGAAACATCTCAGCACTGGCAGGGGTCTCAGGTTGGGTCTGTGTGTCTCGGCAGCTGCATCAGGGTGGGTCCCGTCAGCTGCTCTTGTCTCCCAGGGTGTGAGCAGAGAGATAGGTGTCTTTTGCCTCCAAGGAGGAAGTACCAGATTTCCCAGAATTCTCAGGAGAAGGCGGTGCTCACAGAAGCCTCATTGGCCATCTCCAGATTGACAGTCTCGACTCCACCTCTACACTCTTAATCCTTACATTGACACCAGATTAGGTGACTACCACAGGGGTGTGTGAGTGTGAGACATACGCTGGTGAAACAGCTCAGCTGGACAGCATTGCAAAAGGCAACCTCCGGCAGAGTAGAGCTTTGGGTGGGCTTTGGGATCCCTGGTTGAGGGGCCTGAGTAGTAGATCCTTGCTGCAAAACGTCCTAAAGAGGTGGAAACTGAAACAGAGACCACACAAAGGGATGGAAGGTAGCTGTTGCACATTGTCTCTTTCTTTTTTTTTATTGCGTTTTCTCATTTCTTCACAAGGGGATGTGGGTAGTGTGGTGTGTGTGCGCCTGAGAGACAGAAAAAAACAGATGGGCTCTACTGGATGCCCCTGTGCTGGTAGCTCCATGGTGGTCTTTGTTTAATGCAGACCTGTGGTTGTCAGCAGGCTTTGGGGAACTTCCACATGCGAATGCTCTTTAAGCTCTACGGAAGCTAGCACGTTTTTGTTAGCAGGTTTATTTATTTGTCCGTTCTTCCCTCAGGTATCAAACAACTACTTAAACAAGGATCAGTGCAGAAGGTGTACAATGGTCTGCAAGGGTATTAAGAGCCAATAAAATTGGACTTTGTTGAAATAAGTGGATCGGCGATATTTATTATCTGCAAGATGTTTTTTTGTGTGCGGTTTTTGTTTCATTTTCAGGATGCAAAGTTTGGCTTAATTTTTTTTTCTAATGATCGTCATGAGATGAATAGAAGAGGGTTTAGGAATTTGTTCATTTGCGTTCAGAAAGAACGGCTTCATAATACCTCTCCCCTTGGGGCTGACACGTCTGGTGCTGCTGCCGGAGTTTCAAGAATTAAAGCCACAAAAGGACTCCAGGAGCCCAAGAAACACAGCAGAGGAGGGTGGAAGTTCATTGTAAAGTGTCTCATTCAAAATGCCAACTGGAGAAACCGGTTTTTAAATACATTTTGTTGTGACTTTATCTTGACTCCTGTTTTTGTTGGTTTAGCTGTACTAGTGGCTCTGTCTCCATGCGGGTCATTTTTCCTTGATCTGCCCAGGTTCCCTCTGTGGGGGCCGGGGAGCCACCTGGGATGTCTTCTGCCAGGAAGCAGGATGAAGCACAAGCCCGTGGAAGAGTGGTGGAGCCCCAGTCACCAGCCCATCACACACACATGGCCTCTTCTAGAAATGAAGGGATTAGGGGTTGGGGTAAAAGAGTCGAGTATCTATAGTCTGACATATAAAACTGTCCTTGAAGAAATACACCACTTCTCATCTAATTTGGATATAGAATCTGATACACAGATTAGTCCTAAAAAGTACTTTTCATTATGAAAGGGTTTCAGAAAGTTGGTATAACAATGAAATGAAAAGACAAGGGAATCTTTCCACTGACTTTTTGAACCCCCTTGTCCCAATTATCACTTGACCTCATGATTAGCAAGGCTTTGGTTGAAGGAACTAGGCCAAGTAAGTTCAAAGTCAAGTTACCAATTACATGTGCCTCTTCAACAACACCTACCACCTTCAATACCTTTGGGAACCGTCTTCGCCTTTCCACTGTCTGCAGTCACTTCACGCTGCTCGCCTGTGCTTTCGCTCTGCTGGCACAGCTGGCACGTGTGAGGAGCTGGCTCCCAGCTGCCAGGCTAGTTGCAGCAGCATCTCCACCTCTCGCTGGGCTGTAGCCAAGGTGGTTCTGTGTCATTACGTTTCCTTACCTTTTGGAAACAGGAAGAGGGGGGAAAGGATATCTTAATATACAATTGTTGAAGAGGTAGAAAGCAGCTTATTTTTAACCTCAATTAGACGCTCTTCAGACATGGCTAATCCAATTTTGTATTCAGTTATGAAGAGAACCAAATTTAAAGTCTTTCCGGAAATGATGAAAGCTTATCCTCAGAGATTAAGTGAAAAGCCCATAAATACATTGTTTAATTTAATGGACTCTGTACACTTCACTTCCATTACTTGTGGAAGTACTAAATTGCCTCCCACTGAACATTTTTTTTAGAACAGACCAACATTTCCCTTACATTAATCATAGTACAGGAGAGCTTCACTCATCTTCCCAAAATGTTGGCCAGAGCACCCGTGACATGAAAGGGCAAGCGTTAATGACTAGTCTAGGCTAGAAGACTAGGCTAGAACACCCTAGAAGTGTACTGGATTTTTACAAAAAAGAATGTTAATGGGGTTTTATCTAGGACCTAGACCGCCCTGAGTTAATGAGCTAGAATATTGTCTCAGCACAGGACACCGTACACATCACTTAGCTTCTGAAATACATTATAATCCGGAGAGAGTTTGATCAGTTTTCATGTAACAGACTGTAGTGGGTGGGGGTGATAAGACCCTGAAACCAGGCTCCACAGCCCGGGCTTTTTGTGTTGTGGTACATCAATTGTCTTTCCAGAAATCAGTACCGTCACAAAATATAGTGTAGTGACCTACCCTGATAGTGTATGGAGGTCCCACGCTCCCTACCAAGTAGATGATAGACACTTTTCTGTTGAGCAATTGACTGAGGATGTTCCTGGGCTTGGGCAATTATAAGAGTCCTTATGCTAAGTTCCCTCCATAACAGAAGTTTCTACGTATTAAAATTAAATTTTTTTATTAATCATTTTATTGGGAGCTTTTACCGATATAACAATCCATAATTCAGTTAGATCAAGCATAATTTTACAATAGCTACCACCATCAGTTTCAAAACATTTTCTTGAACTCTGATATCACCTCAACTTTATCACCACTCTCCCCCCACCACCAGGAACTCTTATTATTTGCCATATACTATCCAATGTATCCATTCACCTGCAATTCTGTTATTCACTCCCCTCAAGTGGGGCTATACAGTCATTGCTATCACCTCCCGACCCTCCTCTCTTCGAGTACCCGTTACTCCTGTTACTGTTTCTAAAGGGTTATCTATCTTGGCTTTCATGCATCCAACACTGAATTATACAAATGAACATATACAAATCTAACAAGATTCTTGAGTTAAAACAAACACCATTCTAGTAAGGGGAGGAAATATTAAAGAACTAGAGGATAGTTATGTGTTTCATCAGTACAATACTGCTCCCTAGATATGTGGCCCTTCTGTGAGGGACTGTCCAATTGTCTTACAGGTGGGTTTGGGGTCTTCACTTTGTCCATGCCCCTTCACGTCAATTTGATTGCTTGACTTTGAACTTCAGATACCTATCCCCGTCAACACCTCATGATCTCACAGGCTGGTGTGCTTCTATGTAGGGTTTGTTGCTTCCCAGCTAGATGGCCGCTTGTTTAACTTCAAGCCTTTAAGACCCTAGACTCTATCTTCTATACATTAAACATTTTTAAGGGAAGAGTAATGAAAACTTGTGTACTGCATTAAAAAAATCTGAATGCTGTCTTGGGCCAGGCTCTGTTTAAGTGATTATGTGTGTGTGTATGTGTGTATAATATATATACATGCACGTATTCGTGCATACCCATTTAATGCATTTAGGAGGCAAGTACTATTAACTTCAATTTACAGATGAAGCAGTTACTTCACACAGCTTCCAAGTGGTGGGACCAGCACTTGAACCCAAGCAGTCAGCTGTAGAGAAAACACTGTCAACACAAGCACATGAGTGATAAAAATAAACATGGGAGGAGGGGTGCAAGGTAGGATGGGGGGACAGCAGCCAATAGTGTCTCCAATTCTG
The DNA here is from genome assembly GCF_000313985.2 of Echinops telfairi. Lineage (NCBI taxonomy): Eukaryota > Metazoa > Chordata > Mammalia > Afrosoricida > Tenrecidae > Echinops > Echinops telfairi. The sequence continues at coordinate 5,578,052 of NW_022111307.1, read as the reverse complement.
TGAGGGAAAACAGCTCTTGTATGTCTCTCTCCTTCCTGATCATCAACATTCACTACTGGGTAGTTGGCTGACCAGATTCCCAAATTCTAGATAGTTCTTAAAGCCAACACAGTCTGACTCATGGTGACCCCCATAGAGGTTTGACTCCCCCCAGAGTCATCTTGTGTATATTGCTTACATGTTGAAATGATCATTTAGATATATTTAAATATATCACTAAAATTACTAAATATACTAGGATGGACCTGATGAATTACTTCCCTAACTCAGGCATTGAAAATCCTGTGGCACACACATATGGGACCCCGACTGCTCCCAAAATCATGATTTCAGGAAAAGAAGAAAATATTGGAATTTCCACTTAAAAGTCTTTTGGGTGTTATTAGAAATGGAAGTGGAAGGAGCATTGTTCTCTTGCTTGATAAAAGACCATCTGCAGGGAGGGTGGAGAGAAGGTGAGGGAGAAAGAGGGAACAGATTACAAGGATCTACATATAACCTCTTCCCTGGGGGACGGACAGCAGAGAAGTGGGTGAAGGGAGATGTTGGATGGTGTAAGATATGACAAAATAATACTTTACAAATTATCAAGGGTTCATGGGGAAGTGGAGAGGGGAAAAATGAGCTGATACCAAGGGCTTAAGTAGAAAGCAAATGTTTTGAGAATGATGATGGCAACATATGCACAAATGTGCTTGACACAATGGATGGATGTATGGATTGTGATAAAAGTTGTAGGAGCCCCAATAAAATGATTTAAAAAACAAACAAACAAAAAAACCATCTGCGACTAGCTATAGTGATGACTTCCACCCTGAACACAGCACACCCAAAGGGGAGATATACTCAGGGAGATAGATAGAGCAGAGGAGGAAGATCCGTTTAGTAAATGTTTACTCTTTAACTCTTTTAGTGTTAAAAAAGTAAATGCATGGAAAAATGCATGGAAAACATGAAATTTCCACATGAGCTTTCCGCGGCCCTCTGGTATTTCAGCCTGTGGACGTGGGACGAAAGGTCGGAGATGGGTCCCCTGTAGTGTACACTAGTACTGCTCGCCCAGGGAAAGCCCAGAGCCTTTCTTTTCCATTAAAGCAAATCAAATCCTTAAGAGTGATCATTGTGATATCTTAATTTATGTTCTCCATTTTGCTTCTCAAAGGGAGCCCTGGTAGTGGAGTTGGGCTGAGATCTGTCTGGTCTGCTGCAGTTCAAAGCCACCAGTGGCCCCACTGGAGAAAGACTCAACTTTTTCCTCTTGTAAACAGTCACAGAGTCAGAACTCACAGTGGGTAGTCGTGAATCAGCATTGACTCCTGCCAAGGAGTTTGTTTGTTGGATTGTAAAATCTCAGGGTTCTAATCCATTGCAACTGGCCACCACACAGCGCTCACAGACAAAATTCACAAAAGGTTTATTAAGGAAGTTAACAAGTTGTAATGTCAATGTCAAAGGCTCAAGTTTCAGTTACGAGGACGTGTTACACAGTTCTTTCAGATCTACTAACAAATGCCCAAAGGGCATAGCACTCCATGGTGAGTCTCAACCCAAAGGCATTGGGCTCAAGCTCTGTGGGTCAGCAAGCTCAGCAGCCTGAATTAAGTGTCCAGAAGCACCCCACTCCAGTAAACCTTCAGCCCAGAAGCCACTGAGCACCACATCCAAGAGTCAGCATGCCCAAATTCCCCAACAGCGCCCCCCTCCACAAACCAGTCTTTACCTGCGCAAAAGCCCTCAGCTTTACTTGCTCCCTGGGCTGGGAAATCCACCACTCGGTTCCATGCTCTGGATCCTGGTTCTGCTGCTGCTCCTCTGAGGTTATAGCTGTCCTCTAGATCCAGAGGACATGCTCCACTCCTGGCTTTGGCTGGTAAGGAGATTCCCCCCCACCCCCCACTTTCTTCTCAGAGAGCTCATTTTATACACAGCAGGATGGCATCTGGGGAATCCAGTTTACAATACCTACAGGTGAATCCTCTCAGTATCTTCCCCCACCTTACCAGACCCAGGCAGGGAAAGCTCCTTTGGTGGGAGTTAGAGAATTTGACTAGAAGAACCACATTAAATAATTCACTGCCCTTTGCAATAATAATTGTAGGCACAGTTCCTAGAGCAGTTTGAGAATGACATAGCTGGAAAGCAGTCTTGCATATCAATAAAAACACCCAAAGCTTCCAAGTCCCACCAGGGCGGCCACATGAGAAGTACTTATGTAAATGCCGCTTATGGTGGCATTGTGGGTCAGACATCGGGCAACGTCAACGGCTCTCTGTAAGGGCAGCGGGAGGCTGTCTGTTCTCGTAAAGGGTGTTCATCTTTAGTCTTAAAATCACGAGTGTTAACGTGTTACATCGCGTTTTTCCCTGTAGGCGTCCGTTTTCTCTCCTGCTCTTGATGTTCATGCTGCCCTTGACATTGCCAACAACGCTATCATTGACAGAGAACATGGGAGCTCCCACAAGCCATTTGGCTAAGTGTATGTGTTCTTAAATCAGACTGTAGATTCAAATTAATACTTCAAAATAAACCAACCATGTGCCTCTATTTCTTCATCTTCAAAATGCTGATATTTTGGGGAAGTGTGCCCAGCCACGCAGAAGCTGGAGCTCACAACTGGTCACAAGCAACCCACCAGTGCAGAACTGGGGCCAGAGGGGCTGTGGCATGGCATGAGAGAGCGCTGGGGGGAGAGAGGTGTAGGTGCCTGTGCATCCACCCCCCAAAGGGAGACCTCCCCCTCAAACCTGCCACTGACCAGGAGCAGGGTAAAAGAGGAACTTCAAACCTCTGGCTGGGAAGGCATGGTTGATGGTATTGGTTGACCCCATAGGCTGTGGTAAGCCCACCTGGGTGATGTCATGGGCTTGGGCCTAGTTTGGGCTGCCCAGGTGTACCTCCCACCTGACTGGGGGCTCGAATTGGAGCATGCTCAGTTAAGGGGTCCTCATAGGTGTTTAATGCTCACCTGACTTCTTTATCAACCTCCTCTAGGGGGCCTTCGCAGGCATGGGAGGGACAACCCCCTGTCCCTGTCTCTAACTACCTAACAATCTCATTTCAAAAAATGGCCTTAATAGAGGCAACTGGCCCTACCACTTGATGACCAGAAGAAAGACTAGCATTAACTACATTATTTTAAACTCAAAATTATCAGTATTAGTTTCCTCTAGCGACTGATGAATTACTGCGATCTTGGTGGCTTAAAACATCAGTCATTGATTCTTGCACAGAAGTTTGAAATGGGTACCACTGGGCCGGAATATAGGTGTTGACAGGGCACCCTCACTCCGCAGCTCTCAGGGGCGAGGACACTCCCCTCCCCTTCCCTGTGGTGGCAGCATCGGGCTCTTGGCCTCTGTGCCCACGCTGCCTCCTCCTTTTCCTTTCTGCTGAAATATCCTCTTAAAAAGACATACGTGGTTACATTCAGAGTCCCCTGGGTGATCCAGAATAATCTCCCAATCTCAAAGTCCTTAATTTGGGGGGGCCATTGAAATGTAGTCAATGAATATGGTCCTTCTAATCATAGCTCTTTGTGTGATATAGTATAAATCTGGACTCTGCCTAAGGCTATAATCCCATTTTGGTGGGCGGACTCTGCTATGCTAATGGACAGGATTAAGTCTTGGCTTTAGCAGAGGGGGTGAACCAAGTCACACTCTTCGTTTCCTTGAGGGTACGGTCTGCTGAAAGACAAAAGGTACACCTCCAGCAAAGGCACTCCTCTGTGTGTAAAGAGGCATCTCAGACACACAGAGAGAAATCCTGGAACCATTGGAAGAAGAGTCCATGGTGGGGGCCAAGGCCAGAGGCACCAGAGACTGTGGCATGGAGCAAAAGAGTCAGGCTGAGACCCATGTGGATGCAAGGAAACCCTGCGATAGGAGTGGGCCTGTCAGGCAGAGTAGCAGGTGGGCTTCCTGGTCTACGGAGGCAGAGGTCAAGGGACCATGCGGCTGAGAGGCTGAGGACCAGAGAGAGGCTTGATTGCTGGTTGAGGAGGGCTATTGCTGGGGACCACAGACTTTATTCTTACTGTTTACTGATCCTGCTTGCAGTAACCTATTGACTTGCCTAATTGTGAGTATTATCTGTGAGTTCTGTGTTGTTATTGCGATGAATTCGTGAACCTAGTATAGATGTAGAGTGGCTAGGGAAGGAGAGTGGGTAGCACAGAAGGTGAAGGATGGAGCATGGATCGGCTGGCCCCTGCAGGCAGCAATAGAGAAGGCCCAGGAGGTCAGCTCTGGGCCCCTTCCACACCGTATTTCACATCCCTATATGATAATATTCACAAATTCCAGGGATTAGGGTGTGAGTGTATTTGGGGGTGGGGGCATTATTCAGATCATGACATCATTGTCGATAGATGTATTCCAGCATTTTACTGACTTCTAGATAATATCCCCATAGAGCAGTGGTTCTCAACCTGTGGGTCGCGACCCCTTTGGGGGGGTCAAGCGACCTTTTCACAGGGGTTGCCTGATTCATAACAGTAGCAAAATTACAGTGATGAAATAACAACAAAAATAATGTTATGGTTGGAGGGGGGGGGTCATCACCCCTGAGGAACTGTAGGAAAGGGTTGCGGCGTGAGGAAGGTTGAGAACCACTGCCACAGAGTCAAGCATCTTAGCATGTCTCTGAAATTTCTGGAAAGAATTTGCCTAAATTCTAACATACACGTTGGTAGAATCTATTTTGTAGAATTTTAAAGTGGTTTTAAAGTATTTTTTGACAATGTTTGTTTTTAATCGTTTTATTAGGGGCTCATACAATGGTTTTAAAGCAGCTCCCCATTTTATTTCTAACTTGATCTTCATAATCATCCTGTGAGAGGATTAGAAAAACCAGCTATCCTAACAAGCTGGGAGGCTTGGACAGGTTTCGTCATGTCTCTGTTGAGTTATAGTCAATGAATGTGGCCCTTCTGGACATAATTCCTTCGGGGACATAAGACAGCTCTGCCCTTTAGATGCCTGCCTGTGACCAGAGTTCTATTTTGGAAGGCATTCTCTACTAATGGATAGGAATCAGGTGAGATTCAGACCTGACTTTTGTAGAGGCTGTGAACCAACTTGCACCCTTTGTTTCCTTGATATCTTCAAAGCCCTGACTCACTCAGGGCTGGGGACTCACGGAAGGAAGGAACGGCTGGCTTCTCTTGGAAGACAATGGTGCCACCATACACCTCTACACGGAAAGCCAGGCATCTGCTGCTTGACTGAGATTTGATTGAAGCAAGAAACTTGCTGAGTCTTTCGGACATTTGGGGCTGCTGGCTCTGGTTCCTGCACTTGGCTGACTTCTGCCTGATCTTTGGATCTTGGACTCAACAGCACTCACTACCACGTGCGACATCCCCTCGAAGCATCGGTGCTCAGGTGAGTCACTGGGTGCTGTCTAGAGTCAGATCTGACCCAGAGTGACTGTACGCACAAGAGAACAACACACTGCCCGGTCCTGGGTCATCTTCCCGGTTGTTCCTCTGCTGGAGCCCATTGGTGCAGCCACTGGGCCAATCCATCTCCTTGAGGGCCGTCCTCTCTGTCATCGTCCCTCTACTTTACCAAGCAGGATGTCCTTCTCCAGGGACTGGTCTCTCCTGACAACCTGTCTGAAGTCTGTAAGACGAAGTCTCCCCATCCTTGCCTCTGAGAAGCACTCTGGCTGTACTTCTTCCAAGACCAAGTAGTCGTGGGGGTGAAGTGGAAGAGCTGAAGAGCACCTTGGAAGAGTTGGACATCATTCCTCTTCAACTCCGTGGCATGAGTCTTGTATTAATTCTTCTGAAAGAAATGATCACCGCATCTGTCTTCTCTTTCATGAAGTTGCAGAGTTGGATGAAGTGATTCCCAAGGTCCATGAGAACATCCAAGAGCAATGGTAACTTGTCGGCTCGGGGCTCAGGACAGAGCAGGAGGAAAACCCAGGTCCTTGACTCCTGGTCTACTGGCCCTCCCCGTTGCCCACCGCACACCAGGAGCAGCTGGTCCTGTAAACACGACTTGAAGCCCCATTGAGGACCCAGTTAGGGTCCCAGGAAGAAGAGATGACACACGCAATCTAGGTGGTCTGAAAGTTTCATTCGTACGTTGGTTAGGATTTAAAGAACCCAGCAAAAGAGAGTGAAGTATTCATAGGCAGGGCTTCAAATAGCAAGGAGTGGGGAGGCATTCATCATTGTCTTGGCTGACTCAAGAGGCTAGTGGGATGCAGAGGGCTGCTGGACTGCATGGAGCTGAGTTCCCCAGTAGATGGTGCAGCCGCTGCCGAGGAAACCACAGGCATAGCTAGTTATATGAGGGATTCTCTTTTCAACCTCCAGTATCGTGCTAGTGACTCACATGGACTGAGCATAACTGGAACCAGAACAAGGGCGTTAGCATGAGCTAACCTTCTGGAACACAGAGCAGGTTGGGAAAGAAGGGAGGCTCTAGAGCGGAAGGGGAATATATCTCGGGTTGAGGTGAAAGATCTTGGTGAAAGATGAGCATTACATAAGTTAATTGGTGAGAAAAATAATACAAGACTAGACCTCAGACTATACTGTGGTAGTTACATAATCTGGTGCCAATTTGAGGATTAAGAGTGGAGGGGTGGAGCCTAGCCTGTCAATCAGGTCATATCCAATGAGGCCTCTGTGTGGGCTTGGCATTTTCCTGAGGATTCTGGAAACTCCTGTATTCCTCCCTGAGGTGGGAAACACTCTGTCTCTGCTCACTCCTTGGGAGACATCCCTGTGGAGAAGACACGTGGAGAGAGGCTGATGGAGCCAGACCCCTGGAGCTGAAGAAGCCACATGGAGACCCCTGCCAGCACTGAGATGCTTACACCACCACTGGATTCATAAGGCTTTGCACCCACTGGCCTGTGATCTTCCTGCATTTGGCGTCATTTCATGTGTTTCATGAGTCTGAAGATGACTTTAAAGATTGGTATCAGACATATGGGCTAATATCAGGCTTATGGATTTGATCTGGACTAGGCTGGGATGTGTTCTCAATATTCAATTGCTCTTGTATATAAAGCTCTTTCTTTTTTTTTTTATAAAATCATTTTATTGGGGGCTCATGCAATTCTTTTTATTTTTTTAACATTTTATCAGGGGCTCATACAACTGTTATCGCAATCCATACACATATCAATTGTGTAAAGCGCATTTGTACATCGTTTCTCAAAACATTTTCTCTCCACTTAAACCCCCAACATCAGGTCCTCATTTTTCCCCTCCCTCCCCGCTCCCCCCATAAAGCTCTTTCTTATACACACATGAGGGTCTATGGATTTGTTTCTCTAGTCTTCCAGGACGAACACATATATAGTATATATAATATATAATAGAATACTATATACTAAGAGCTGTTGGAATTCAGCCAGGAGGCCGTTGAAAAAGCTAGAACTTCCACTAGCTCACAAAGAATGAAGGGGTGGGGGAGTTGAGTGTGCACGGGGAACATCACAGAGCTAACGTGCAGTGATAGGAGGAGATTAGAACGGAGGCTGTGTGGCCCAACTAAATGATGATAAAAAACTAAAAGGTGATGAGCTGTGGCAGTGCTGGGAGTTAGTCATTGAGTTACTAACCTCAAGATTAGCAGTTCAAACCTACCAGTAGCTCCAAGGGAGAAAAATGAAGCTGTTTGTAAAGTTTTGGAAAATCCATGGAGCAATTCTGTCTCATAGACACCATGAATGGTAACCTACGGGATGCTAATAAGCAGTGATGGTATGATGCGTGGAAAGGTCCTTGATTTTCTAATTATTTCCCACTGCAATGTATGATGATTGGCTCTAGGTGGCACTACGGTGCCGTGCTGGCTGTTCACCTGGTGCCCGCCCATGTGTGGCTATGATGCTGGGCAAGTTTCAGCAGAGCTCCCAGGCCAAAGGTCTAATGATCTACTTCGGAAAATCAGCCAAGGATCAGTCTATAGATCACAGCTGCACGATCTGCAGCTATGGTGATGGCACAGGTCTGCACCTGGTTTGATCCTTGGTGTGTGAGGTTACTCCCAGTTCAGGGCAAGTCTGCTGCAGCTAACAACCATAAGTGTTGCAAAATAAGCCACTGGGCTTTAGCCACTTAAAAACCAAACTCTTAAATGGAATAACAAGAATGGTAATTGCGGTGCAAATGCAAGGAAATGATTCATGGTGGCTGCATCTGCCCTCTTCTTTGTAATCTTCACGGAGGGAAGATAGAAGGTAGATTCTAACTGGGCTATTTTGACTCGGGGTTTGATTTTTGCCAAGTAAATAAATTACATGACTCCTGAGAAGTAATGATAAGATCAAACCACGGCCATCCGGTCTATTGTGACGCTTAGCCAGCCTCGGTGATCGAGTAGAATGGCTGCTTAGGGTTTCGGAGACTGTAAGCCTTTACTAGCACACACACGGCCTCCCCTTTCTCGGAGGAAGGTTGGTGGATTCACACAGCTGACCTTGTAGTTAACAGCCCAGTGTGTAACCCATGACATGAGCCACCAGAGCTCCTGAGAACCCAATAGTAGTTGTAGAAATCACCGAGAGGAGCCAGAGTAGGTGGATTGGTAGCAAGTCATGGAATTAAAGCCTCTGCCTCTTTTAATTAAGTACCCACACTGGGAGGATAAGGAAATATTGTAGACAAAGTTTTCAGCAAGATGTACATATGTCTGGGTCCTAACTTGCTGCTTCTAGTTGAACTTGCTATTGGTTAGTGGATCAATGTTAACCTTAGATAACCCAGGGTGTATGTGTGGGTGGGTGGGGTGGGGGGTGGATGATGGAATCATCCTGGTTAGCCTGAGACACCTCAGTGGTAGCCCTGAAAGTCTCACATCTCAGAAACTCCCCAGCCACAGGCAAACCAGTAGGAGGGACCATGTGTACAGAAGCCGGGCAGCTCTTGTGATTCATCCTGCCACGGGCAAATGCAGAGCAGGGGTGGAGGGACCAAAGGGGTGAGAGCCCAGCTGAGGACTAAGAGCACCCACGAAGGAGGAGTCCACAGGAGAAGGGGACGTGCAGACAGGCAGGACCAAAGCACAGCTCCCACGGGGCTAGCGTGTGCAGGCCTGGCAGACTGACAGACTGGCCTGCATTGTGAGCAACATGACACGGTAGACATTTATTTAGCATAGCAGGGAGGAATGCATGTGCGCTGCACAAGGTTGTGTATGCATTTCATAAAGGGAATTTGTGCATTCATTAACTCTGATTAAAAAGTAAACTTAACTTCACAGTTTTCCCATTTATTTTCATAAGTAATTTACTTAAAAACAATAGAAGGTACTTGCATGGTTATTGCCTTCAAGTTCGCTGGGAAAGTATCTTTTTAAAAAAAATCATTTTATTAGGGGCTCACACAACTCTTATCACCATCCATACACACATCAATTGTGTAAAGCGCATTTGTACATTCATTGCCCTCATCATTCTCAAAACATTT
>NW_022111307.1:5543543-5568456 GCF_000313985.2 Echinops telfairi | reverse complement strand
GCATTTTTATCTTCCTTTTTATTTCTGTTTGTATCTTTTGGGCAATTCACTAATTTACTCAGTGAATCTTGAAGCAGGCCTCTTCCTAAAACACATATCAGAGAGTTCACACTTTTCAATAGTAAAGTACAATGTGTGTTTGCTGTAAACGTGCAGAGCTTTAGCTGCCTCCTGGAGGCAACTGCTGCCAGCTAGCTGCTCCTGCCGTCTGTCTCAGAGCTTGAGCTTGCAGGTGTCGCCGACAAACCCTCCTGAGGCAAAGGCGGGCCGATTTAGAATCTCTCTTCATTTCCACTAGACAGCACTGCGTACCATGGCTGGAGGGGAAGAATGTGACCCCTGCCCTCTTTCCCACTGCACCCCATCCCTACCTTGCCCCGTCCAAAACTTGCTGGTGGTACACACCCAGGGTGACCCCATGTGTGTCAGCGTCAAGCTGTGCCTCTTGACATTTTCAACGGTCTTGAACTCTCTGTGGAGCACCATTTCACCTTGCAATAGGTAGGCTTCCCAGAAGCCAGAATCAAGTCCATGGCCAGCAACACCAGCTGGGGGTATCTGTCTTCAAAACTAAACCAAATTCACTGCCAGCCCATCAGTTCTGACTCATAGAGTAGAACCACCCCGGGTGGTTTCCGAGATGGTCAATCTCTATGGGAGTCGAACGCTTCACGTTTCTCCTGTAGAGAGGCTCAGTGGTTTTGGCCTGCTGATTGTTTGGCTAGCAGCCCAATGTGCAACCCACTATGTGTCACACACACACACACATCACTGCCATCGAGTCAATTCCAACTCGCAGTGACCCCATAGCACAGGCTATAACTACTGTACTCCTGTGCCTTTTTGAGACTGGAGCTTTTAGGTGGTAGAAAACCTAGTCTCTCTCCCAAGGACTGGCTGGTGACTTAGAACTGCTGACTTTGGGATCAACAGACCAATGGGTTACCCACTCACTCACTGCCATCAGGTAAATTCTGACTCATGGTGACCCTGTCGGACAGAGTAGAACTGCCCCTGTGAGTTTCTGACCCTGTGACTCTGTACTAGAGTAGAAGGCCTCATCTGTCTCCCGCAGAGCAGCTGGTAGTTCCTAACAGTGGAGCTCATGGTGGGCAGCCCAGTGAATGATCACCATGCCATCAGGGCTCCTCCGTTACCACCAGAGGGCTTTAAAATGTTTGTGCAAAAATTCCATTACCTTTTCATTCAAAATTTCCATGAACTCTTTGAAGTCTGTGTGTGTGTGTATACAATGAGAGAGGGGCAAAGAAAGTGGGAGAAGAGAGGAGAGAAGAGAGGAGAGATAGAGAGGGCGATTAGGGGGTATCTAAGTCCCACTGCCACCCACTCCAGGTCACCCCATAGCCCCAGGCTGTGGGTTGTCTGGTTAATAACTTTTCTATAAACCTATCTTTGAGCTCATTAACAGGGGGCATACAGAGACTTTGGACCTGCATTTTGTTACATCAGACAGTAAACTAACTTTGAACTGTTTGTTAGTTTTGGATTTTTCACCAAGAGATAATGCCAACAGTCCTTTTGCCTACAACCCCCATGTCCATGTGGTTTCTCTTGGTGGGAACGTTCCACCTTAAGGAATGCATAGCTCTTCATACATTTTGGTTAAAATTCCATGCTCTCTGTTCAGTTCTCAAAATATCCTGCAGATTCGCTATGTACAGTGAGTCACCATTGTTTTCTACTAGCATTCAAACGCCAAGGGTGAAAATCTGGCTCTTCTGCAGGGCACCGCTGCCTATCCTAGGCAGTGCTCGATCTTGCCCCAGGAACCGCTGCTCTGCACCACCAGCAGCTCAGAGGCATGACCGATCCTTGCCCTGGACCCTGCACAGTGCCTTTGCCTGCCCAGCCGAAGCCCCAGAGGACAGGGTGTCAGCAAGGCAGTTCTAGGTAGAATGTGAGAGGCGCCTCTTTGCCTTTCTGAGCGGCATCCAGACAGAAACGCTTGAACTTCCTGAGTTTGGCCAGCAACAACCCGTTTTTTTTAAAGCTCTTCCTTGAAACAGAATTCAAAGAAGGGCTAGGCTAAGAGACAAATCTGGGTGAGAGCCACGATTTTGTTGTTCCCTTTGACCAGGAAGAAAGGCTTTACTTCCTGTCAGACCCTGCTGCTTCCCAGGGGAGGCTGTCTCCCCTCAAGGCTCCTGTGGCCCAGACACCTGGTCTCCTCGAGGCAGGTCCCAGCAGTGCCCAGGCACATGGCCACGCAGGTTAGGAGACAACTGGGAACCAGGCCCAAGCTGAACCTACCAACTACTCTCTCACCATTCTGTGTAACTTAGCAGATGAGCTCAAACTTTTTGAAGCCATGGGGAAAGATATTGGGGGAAAAAAGACCAGAGTTCGCTGACCAAGTGGAAAAGTTTAATATTTATACAAAGCAAAGGGGAAGAAATCAACATATATATTGGTCTGCTAGTCACGGCCCACGTTGTTAATAGAAAATTATAAAACTTGACCTTCAAATATTTGGGTAATAAGGTGGTAGACAGGAGCTCTGGTGTAGTGGTTACGCTTTGGGCTACAAACCACAAGGTGAGCAGTTCAAAACCACCAGCAGCTCCTTGGCAGAAAGACGGGGCTTTTTGTAAATAGTTACTTTTGTAAAGTTGCTCATGGGGCAGGTCTCTCGTCTTATAGGCTTGCTACCAGTCAGTACCGGCTGGAAGGCAGTGAGAAGGGAGAAGACAGATTTTGAGCTTTGGGGAGAAAGGGTGTCTTTTCCTTCTCATCAGTGCCATCCTAAGTATCACTGTAGGTACAATATTGAGGGATAATGCTCACACCGTTTGTTTTAGATGCTGGTGGGAATGCGCGCTCCACGACCTGCCTGCTAGGCAAATCCACACCCGGAGACTCGGGAATTCGAGACTGGATTTTCTCTTCTGATTGATTAGTTGACCTTTTTATTGGTGGTTTTTCTTTTTTTCAGTCTTATTTCAAAAGTCCTATTTCGCGATTAGGAATGTCCATTTGATACTTTTCAAGCTGCCGCCCCACTCCCCAGTTGCCCCTGGACCTCACGCATGTGCTGCGGCTAGACTTGGCTTCTCGGCTTGCCTGAACGGCTCCGAGTGGAAAAGTACACAGATGGCCCTCAAAAGGCCAGCAGAGCACGGTCCTACTCTGGTACCTAAACATAGGGCTCAACGTTTCAGAGATTTCTTCCCATTCCCTAAACACCATCCGTCTTTCCCACCTCTTGACTTGGCCTACATATTCCCTCCACCCAGCCTGCCGCGATCCCGTTGCTCGCCCGGAATGCTGCCCATCCCCAGGGTCAAATCCACGGCGCCCCTTCCACCCCCCATCCCTTGCCCACCTTCAGTTGGAAAGGACTCTCTTCTGGCCCATGAACGCCTACAGCACCCGGCTCCTCTTACGTGCAGCCATGAACAGCGGGGCTGGCTGCATAGTTGCAGGGCCCGTAGCAAAACGGACACGATTCAAAAAGGTATTCAGAATTTCAAAATGGTGACGGAAAAAAAAAAATCAGAGCAAGTACAGGGCCCATTTGTGTGTGCAGCCCTGCTGGAGCACCCCGGAAGCTGGCCCTGAAGATTAAACTTGTGGACTGGACCCCTTCTTGGGGGACCTGCTTGCTGCACCCCTCGTCCTAAGCCCTGTGTCAGGGCACTCCTTTTGGTGGGGACTCAGCTTTGTGCCTCTGGGCCGCCCCACCCTCTGACCCTCGCCTTATCCAGGACACTGCCTGGCTGAGGCCCTTCGATTGGCCCGGGGCACAAGGAACGGCAAACACGATTGGTTCTTTTGCCACCTGATCACTGTCTCTCCTGTTGCCAAACATGTCCAACGAACTTCTCTTTGTTGCCATTGTTTGTATGCATCAGCTAGATGGATCCTTTGCCTATTTTTGATCCGTTGTATTTCTTCTCTCCAACTGAATGACAACCCCAGATGTTACCTAATGCCCCGTGTGTGAAGTGTACTGCCGCCTTTAATGCTCCAACAATCTTCTTTTTTAGTTGTAGTAAGTATCTGTATCGAAATATTTGCCCTGACCACATTCTTTACATGTACAATCTAGTCGCATGAATTGTATTCATCAGACTCCAATGATGATGCTGTAATGATTCATAGTCCTTTTATTGATTAGTAAGCCCAGGCTCAAAAAGGTTATATAAAACTAAGGTGACAAAGCTAAGGTGCCCCCTCCCTTCATCCCGCCATATTTCCTCTGACAGATGAAACCGTTGCTCCCGTAGAGATTTACAGACTCAGAAACCGTAGGCAGCAGTTTGACTCTGTCTTACCGTGTTGCTATGAGTCAGAACTGGCTCAACAAGCAATGGAAATGAAATAAAAGAGTTAATATGATCTATTTTGTGGCACCTCTAGGTGTCCCCAATGTCAGTGGATTATAGGGTTAGTCCAGTCTCCTTTATTGTTAGCGAGTCCTGTACCAAGCTCTACTCTGAACATCTGGCAAATGTCAGCACAGTCTACTCGTCCACTGCGGGGAGCAACTCTGCCTCCCGGGGACCTCACACGGTTCCTAGTAGAACTGTGCTCCTTAGGATTTTGTCCATGATCTTGATGGTGCAGAGGTAGGTCACCAGGCCGGTTTTCCCGAGTTGCCATTGAGTGAATTTGAACAGCCTTCCGCAGGAGGGTAGCACAAACTCTATGGCCCACATTGAACGGATGAGAGGTTTTATGGCCCACATTGAACAGATGAGAAAACTGCAGCTCAGCAAGGTTAAATCTCTAGCGAGGTCACCGAAGTAATGAACGGCAGCTCCAGGGTTGGACTCCTACTCAAGCCAGGCTGCTCCCACGGCCCTGCCTACCTCCTGGCGCCCCTCCCCACCCCACTCACCCTTTCTTTTTGCCAGTACCATCCTCCCCCTGCCTCGGCCTCCACCAGAATCCGAGTCCTTGAGGCTCAGCCAGTTGCTTCATCTACCAAGTCATTTGGCCACCAGTTGCACAATCCCAATGCAGAAAGGGACAAGCTCCCACATCACCTGCCCTGACCCTGAGCTTGGCACCCTCTCAATTTTGAGTTGTCACCTTCTAGGATTTCAGCAAAACCACCAGAGGCAGACTGTCCCTAAGATGTGTCAAGAGGACAGACACCAAGGAGTAATCAAGAAATGCTCCTAGCCGAGGGCTGCGCAGTCCTCAGGACAGATTCTAAATCCTCACTGTGTTATTGAGCCTCAGACATGTTCCTTCTCAACATTCAAGAAGCCCCGTCAAGGCCATCTGTTAAAAATGGCCTGTTTGCTTGACTATCAATCCCTTTGAGGGTCCAGATAAGTTGCTGGGAGCCAGGAGAACTCATCAGACTTGGAGTGAGTACTAAAGAGCCTACCTTCTTTTGTAGTAATTGTGAAATTGTCCTTCACTGGTGTACACATGCAGGTCCATGCCCACAGAGATGTCTGAAAAAGTAACGTGGCTCATAATCACAAAGAGCTCATCCTACAGTTAACCACTGGGACTATTCTGAGCGATGAAATATGATGGTGAGGTGGTCTGTAAAAATGGTGTGGCAGGGGCACCATGCCTTCTCAGACTTCAGGAGGGGGAGAAAGCATCATCAGCATCAGTGCAAGGCTGCTTCCTATGAAGCAGGGCTCATACATACCTCCTCTCTCCAAACGTTCTTCCCATTTGGACACTAATGCTAGCTGTCCCTACACACTACTTCTCTGTTTGGTTCCATAATGAATTGTAGTGGCCACAATGAACCCACAAACAATACTCACGATTATGGGATTTATTGGAAAAGGAACAGGTTACAGTTCAGGATCAGCAATTACTCAGAACACAGTCCTTCAATAAAGATAGACCCTTCTCAATTGTGTCCACACGCACACTTCTCTCTGGCTTTTGACTGATCAGGCCCTTGGCCCCATGGCCCTTAGGTTCTTTTGAGAAGGTCTACCTCTGCCCTGCTTTTCAAGTGTTACAAAGCTCTTTGACTCCAGCCACCAGAAATCCTCCTGCCCAAATGTGCCTCTCTCTTTGTAAGCCAGGAAGCCCACCACGCCATCTCCTGTCATCTGCTGGTTCTGTTGTTTACCTGCTGCCACTGCTTCTTGCTGTCTCTCAATGGCTCTGGTGTTACAAGTCTCTCTCTGTCTCCTAGATCCAGGAGGTTCCCAGGGCAGGGACTCTGAGTCCCAAGGATGCACTCTGCTCCTATATTTTCTTTAGGCCTTTATTTCCCATTTCTGAGATGGTTCATTTTTTTTTGAAGTAGCAACAAAAATAATTTTTGTAAATAATCATATTATTAGGGGCTCATACAACTCATCATAATCCGTACATACATTATTTGTGTCCAGCACATTAGTACATATGTTGACTTCATCATTCTCACAACACCTGCTTTCTACTTAAGTCCTTGGTGTCAGCTCCTCATTTTGCCCCCTCCCCCGGACCCCTGATAGTTTATAAATGATTATTATTTTATCATATCTTACAGGGATGGCTCATTTTTAAGCCTTTTACTCACTGCCATCTAGCTGATCCTGACTCATAACAACTCCTACAGGACAGGGCCGAGCTGCCCTTAATGGTTTCTGAGGCTGTAAATCTTTATGGGAGTAGAAAGCTTTGTAATGGAGGGCAAAACTGACCATGGTTGTGAGATTTGTCGGAGTCCTGTGTGGCCACCACAATCAAAGCCAGCAGACACAAAGAGTGCTGTGGGAGGAATTGTGGTGTCAGGGTAGGTAGGCAGAGAAGGATGGAGAGTGGAGGCATGTCTGTCCTGTGCCTTGTGGCACCTGGCTTTGGGCTGGTCTGTGAGTAGCCAGACAAGGCCAGGCATGCACCACCCCTACTCCCATGCCATTTTCTCAGTCCAGAACTTAGAGATCCTGAATTTAGAGATCCTCTCAAGAGTAGATTTGGCTCACTGAAGACAGAACACCATCAAGGACATCATACAAGAAGAAAGCAAAGGATTGCCAAAAAGACAGGGAGGAAAGAAAGAAAGAGACCACAATAGATAGGAAAAGAGACCCTGAAATCTGCTCTTGAAAGTAGACAACCTGAAGTGCAAAAAAGCAATGAAGAAGTAAAGAAACAGAAGTTTTCAAAGGGTTGCTCAAGCAGACGAAGTATTTTACTGAAATGTGTAAAATCCTGGAGTTTTAAAACCAGCAGGAAGGACTCATTTGGCATTTCTCAAACTGAAAGAGCTGAAGAAAATGTTTGAGTTTTGAGTTGCAACACTGAAGTATTCCATGACCCCATGTTTTTTTTTTTGTAAGACCCAGGAAGAGTTCAAAGAAGTCGAAAGGAATACACAGAATCACTTTACCAATAGTCAGTGATTTCGGGAAGTCCTATCTGACCAAGAACCTGAGGCATTGAAGGAAGAAGTACAAGCTACCTGTAGGCATTGGCTTAAAGCACTTGTTCCCCTTGCTTTTGTTTGGGCAACTTGTGCCAGGTCTGCTTTGTGGGAGGCTGGATTTCTGGCTCTTCCTTCATCTCTCACTGTAGGACTTGATTTTCCACTTCTGTCTCTCTCTGTTCTTCTCTTTCTATAACCATGACGGATCTTAGGGCTTCTGATGAAACCAACGACTGAGCAACTCGGATCCTGAACTTGCTACGATTCTCCCTGTGCTGGGTCTAACTCCAGACCAAACCAAACTCTCTGTCATCGAGTCTATTCTGACTCGCAGCAACCCTCTAGGACATTGTTGGACTGCCCTCGTGGGTTTTCAAGACTGCAAACCTTGGTGGGAGGCGAAAGCCCCATCTTTCTCTTGCTGATGGTTTTGCAGTTAGCAGCCCAACACACAGCCACTCTGCCACCAGGGCTCCTCACAGTTCGTCACCAGCAGCTACAAATACAGCAGAATCCCAGGACACTTCCGCATCAGGACTCGACATAATCGGATATTGTTGTCAAATGCTGAGAAAAGTTTACATCTGAGCTCACACAAAACATTGGATGTGATTTTTGTAAACAAAAGCAGTTTGTGCTTTGGTCCCTGGGCTTTAATTGGCATTGTTAGTACATTGTTAGTTAGCATTGTTTAAACCTTTTTCTGGGTTCCAAGTGTTTTGCTATAATTTTCTTAGTTTTTTGTGGCTTTTGGTACTGTTTTTAGATAAAAAACATGGTGCCTGAGATAGAGTTTTTTGAACAGAATCATCATGATAAGGAACTGGTTAACCGTGCTATCGATATTGTTGGTGATAATTTAGTAAACCCTTTTAGAAAACAGTTAAATAAAAGCCAACAGCAGACCACATTAGACAGATTTTTTTTTTTTTTTAAGAGAAAGCCAGCCAGGTCCTAGTGAAAAAAGGCAAAGAAGGGGAAAAAACAATTGAAAAGCAGCTACCAATTGATTTTATGGAAGGGAATTCCCCTTCCAAACAATGACTTTCTCTCTCCATCCATGTCCACAGATCCAGATCCTCATCAATCTCAAGATATGGGCCATACTGTAGTCGTTAAAAACGTTTTAAATATTGTGTTTCCTATTTAAATTACATTATTTAACTCTGAACTTATTTACTTTGAGATTTCTGTGTAATGTTTTGTGTAAAAAGGCAGGGTTGGGGTAAAAGCTTGGTGGTTGAGAACAGATTAATCCATTTTCACTTAATTCTTATGGGAAAAATTGATTTGGAACATGACTGCATCGCATCTCCATGTTTCTTCTGGAACGGATTAGCATCAAGGTCCAAGGTTCTACTGTATTAAATTCTGCTTTGGAATTCACCCTGATGGTGAGGTCTTCTGAGAAATTCAAGGGTCCTGGTGCCTACGTCAAGGAGCCCAGGTGGAGACATGGTGAAGTGCTGGCTGCTAACTGAAAGTTGGCAGTTCGAAACCGCCAACCACTCTATGGGAGAATGATGGGGCAGTCAGCGTCTGTCAAGATTACATTCCTGGAAGCCCTATGTGGAAGCTCCCCTCTGTCCTATAGGGTTACACATACTGGAATGGGCCTTATGGCCATGGGTATGGATTTTGGTCTTTTGGTGACCAAACAGAGAAGCCCTTAACTGCTAACCCAAAGGTTGATGGTTTGATTCTCTTCAGAAGCATTTCGGAAGAAGGCTGTGGAGATCTGCTTCTGAAAAGTCAGGCCGAGAAGACCCTACGGGGTTCTACTCTGCATACCTTGGGTGGCCGGGGGTCCGGATCAACATGATGACAATCGGTTTGGGTTTCTTTTGGGTGCCCCCGTGAGCTGTCATCTTGTGGGCTCCACCCAGGATGTACCCCTGCGTGCCTGCTGCCTTCTCTCATAAGTTTTCTATCCTCTTCGAATCCTAAAACCATCAGGCCTGGCTTCTTCTAACAACGCCAACAGGCTCCTGATGTTCTCAACACCTTATCTGGCAAAATAGTGTGGCCCCAAAGAGCATTGTATCAATACAGCAATGCAGGCCTTGTCGAAAATATGCACAGATAAATAATGAAAGTAATAAAGCATGGAGGGCAGACCCCAAGCCTATCTGTAGACAAATGGACATCCCCTCACAGAAGGGTCACAAGGAAGAGACGAGCCAGCCAGGGTGCAGTATAGCACCCATGAAACACACAACTTTCCTTTAGTTCTTTAATGCCCTCCCCCACTATCATGATCCTAGTTCTACCTTATAAATCTGGGTAGACCAGAGCATGTACACTGGTACAGATAAGAGCTCTCAACACGTGGAATCCAGGAAAGATGAACCCCTCAGAAACAACAATGGGAGTAATGATACCATGAGGGTAGGGGAAGGGTGGGAGGGAAAAGGGGGAACCTATTACAATGGTCGGTGTATTAACCCTTCTCTCTCTCTCTCTCTCTCTCACACACACACACACACACACAAACACACACACACAAACACTTGGTGACGAACAACAGAAACACGAGTGAAGGGAAACAGTGGACAGTGTAAGATATGAAAATAATAATCATTTATAATGTATCAAGGGTTCATGAAGGTGGGAGGGTGGGAAAGGGAGGGAAAAAGTGAGGAGCTGATATCAAGGGCTCAAGAAGAAAGAAAATGCTTTGAAAAGGACGATGGTAACATGTACAAATATGCTTGATACAATTGATGTATGGATTGTTATAAGAGCTGTGTAAGAGCCCCCAATAAAATGATTTTTTTAAAGTAATAAAGCAAATGACTGGTAACATGGAGCAAATGCTTATCTCCTACATGGCATGCAAAGCTAGCGCCCACTGGAGAAACCAATGAGAAGCAGTGTGGGATCCAGCCCCATAGTCTAATGGGTCCTTCGGAGCCACGTGTACAATTAAGGAAAATAAAGAAGACAGCAAAGATGGGTACAGGGGCTCATCTCCAAAGGTGGAATAAAAGTAAGAGAGAGAGCAAGTTTAAATAGTAGCGAGGTGTGCAAGCCTCCATTAGGCACATACACAACAGATTGGGCAAAGTGTGAATCTGCTATGGCCTGAGTTCTTTAGGAGAAACTTCAAAGGAAGGGGATGGCAGGTGAGTAAGCACTGGTGTTAATGGATCCATAGGAATGGTAAGCGCTTCATGCTGCATTTTAAAATTGTTTTCTGTTGGGTCTCTAGCTGTGAAACACAGGAGGCGGGGATGCATAATGAGAACAAGGGATACAAGGGTTACAGGGAATGCCGGGGTGAGGGGTGGACCATAGGGAGGGTCAGGGGATTTCAGGAGTAAATAATGAAGGGGGGAGTGAGGGAGCACCAGAACTGATTGAGGTTGCACAACTCATAAAGGTGATTTAACCATGGGGGGCGGGGAATAAAATTGATGTGGCAATAACTGTACAATCTTCCTGTATATGACTGAATGACTGAATCAAACTGTAGGGGGAAAAGAAAGAATAGTAAACAAAAGCAGCAGATACTCTTAGAGATAGCATCCTTTTAACTGTGTGTGTGAAGCCAGCGGGCTGTGGTAGACCACTTATCATTTTATAGAGGGTATATGTGAAAAACCTGAGCTTATCAATCATCTTGAGACCCAGGGGGGGTCTTCCTCTGACACCAGTGCTGGTTTCCCAAGCACTTGTCCTGAAGAGAGTAGAGAATAAGCCACGTACACCTTCTTCTAGGTCCTCAATTTCCCACACAGCAGTTGGAGAACACCCACTTGAGATCATTCATGAGCACATGCATTTGAAGGAATTGAATATGAAAGTCTTACATTTCACAATTGGTGTGAGCTCTTGAGGTATTATAGCCTGCTTCCTGTTGGCACTAAGGCTACCTCTCTCTTAGAACACAAGCTCTATCATCCCATATGTCATAAAGAAATGGCAAGTTGTCTTTCTAAGGAAGCTGGAAAAATTCTAAATAAGGGACCATTTTATTTAACTTGCCATTAAAGTTATTTAAATCCGTAAGCATTAGGCATATGGAGTAGCCGAGCTAACAATAAAAATAGGCGTAAAATACATTTTTAAAAGATTTTTGCTGATTTTCACACCTCTAAGTTCTCATGAAAGTCAGCCTTCAAACAGTAGCAGCATAAAAGAGGAAAGCAGCTGAGCTGATTTAACATATAGGTTAAAGTACGAGGCAACTTGAGCATAGAAATTAAGACCTTGAAAACTCTAAATGATGGGACTAAATAATTCCATTTCTAAGAATCTACCCTGAAAAAGTAGCTAGGCTCCCCAAGGTTTCTGAGTAAACTTTTGATATGAAAGAGATACGTTGACAGCAAACGAAATGCCCAACATGAGCATGGTGAATAAATGAAATTTCAGATACACAATGGAATGGTAAGTGGCCATTTGAAACGCATGTCTATAAAGCCTGTTTAATGTAGGAAGCTCTCAAGTTGCAAAGTTAGCTGTGAAATAGAATATGCAATGGTGTGCACAGTATGCTTTAAATCCTATTAACAACGTTATGTGGTTAGAAAGAAGGCAAGATGGGAACTCACCACACTGTTGAATAGTCCCACTGTTGATCTCTGCATTTCTCTGTGAATGAGTGTTGTGTGTGTGTGTATATGAGGTAGGCCAGGCTGTGGGGTATAAATGGCTCTTGGCTATATGCCTTGTCTTTCTAACAACAGGAAAAAACACCTGATGGTTTAGAAATCATCACCAACAGAAGACCCAAAGAGCAAGCTATCCCACTCTTGGCTCCTAAACTCAGAAGGATTGTTCCAAGTATGAGGATCAGAAAGGATTTATGATCAATCAGATTGTTTTTCATTTTGCACCCTCATATTGAAAAGGTAAAATATAGCTCCCCCAGATTAGCAGCAGGGAGTGGGGGCATTGTCTTCGAGCAGAGGAAATCCAAGCTCACTCCCTGAGTCGCTTTGAGAGAGGAACCCATGAATAATGAGGGACTGTGATGGCAGGAGGTGTCTTGGCGGATTAGCTTGAGGACAGCTTCCTGGGCCCCCAGGGCCCTCTCCTGGTGTGGCATAGCAGCCACCCTTTCCCATAATCAAAGAAAGGGGTGGGGCCCCTGAGCTCAGAGAAGACCTGGGGTCTAGGAATGACCCCACAGCTAAAATAAAGGACCATGAGAGGGGCACCCTTTGTGAGATAGGTGGACACTGAACGTGGCATCCATGGGGAGAGTGGCGCAGGACCCGGCGGGGTTTCCTTCTGGTTTCTCGTGGGTGGAAGCATCTAACAACAGTCAGGGCTGCAGGAGGACCTTGTCTTCATGGACTAGATGGGCACATGCATGACACTAGCTCATAGGTGGACATGCAAGTGGATAGTTTAGCTGGCAGAAAATGCCACTCTTGAGGCTTGCCACACAGGACCAAAGAGGGGCACGTTTTTCTTCCCCTGACTGAAGAGACATGTGCCTAAGCCTCACCCTTCTACCTCAAAGGGGAGGAAAAGACAAGGGGGAAATAAGACGAAAGTGACTGGATTTCAACCAGCGTTTCTGGGAAATCAGGTTCCCTGGAGCAGATGAGATAAAGCTTTCAGGAAAGAGAGCTCGGGGAGAAACCCAATTGCATTATGGAAAACAAATTTTTATTTTGCACACCCGAGCGTATAGTTTATAGACTATGTACTCATTGTTGCTCAGTGCCATCGAGTCGGTTCTGACTCATAGTGACCCTCTCAACAGAAGGTCCTGTGCCATCTGCACAATTACTCTAATGTTTGAGCCCATTAATGCAGCCTCTGGGTCAATCCACCGTGTGTGTGTGTGAATCCATTTTATTGAAGATCTTCCTCTTTTTCTCTGCACTGCTACTTTTTCAAGCGTGAAGTCCTTCTCTAGGAACTGGTCTCTCCTGACAACATGGCCAAAGTCTGTAAGATGAAGTCTCACCGTCCTTGCCTCTAAGAGTCATTCGGACCCCACTTCTTCCAAGACAGGTTTGTTGGTTCTTTTGACCGTCCACGGTGCTGTCCATATCCCTCAGCAGCACCGTGATTCCAATACATCGATTCTTCTTCTGTCGTCCTTATTCAATGTCCAAATAGCACCTGCAGATGAGGTGATTGAAAATAGTTCTCAAAGTGACATCTTTGCTTTTCAACAGTTTAAAGAGGTCTTGCGCAGCAGTTGGACCCAATGCGATGTATCTCTTGGTCTCCTGGCCGCTGCTTCTGTACTGCTTCCGTAGCATTGATTATGAATCCAAGCAAGGTGAAATCTTTGACAATTTTAATCTTTCTCCATGTACCAGGTTATTACCTCCTGGTCCAGACACAAGGATTTGGGTTTTCCTTACATTGAGTTGTAATCCATACTGAAGGCTGCAACCCTTGATCTTCATCAGCAAGTGCATCAAGTCCTCCTCGTTTTCAACAAGCAAGGTTATGTCATCTGCATATCGCAGGTTGTTAATAAGCCTTTCTCCAATCCTGATGCCACAGTCCTCTTCACAGAATCCAGCTGCTCTGGAGATTTGTTCCGCATACAGATTCATTAAGTATGGTGGGCTGCGACCCTGATGCACACCTTTCCTGATCTTAAACCATGCAGTATGCCCTGGTTTTGCCCTCTGGTTCCACATGAACACAATGTAGTGTCCTGGGATTCCCATTCTTCTCAAGGCTGTGCATAGTTTGTTATGGTCCACACAATCGAATGTCTTACCATAGTCAATAAGGCACAAGTGCACACCTTTCTGGTATTCTCTGCTTTTAGCCAAGATCCATCTGATATCAGCAAGGATGTCCCTGGTTCTACACCCTCTGCTGATTCTGGCCTGAACCTCTCGCAGCTCTCTGTTAATGTAGCGTTACAACCATTGTTGGATGATCTTCAGTGAAATTTCACTTGCATGAGTATTAATGATATTATTGTATAATTTGAGAATTCTGTTGAGTCTAATTTCTTTGGAATGGGTACAAATATGAATTTCTTCCAGTCAGTTGGCCAAGTAGCTGTCTTCTGAATTTTCTGGCGTAGACAAGTGAGTGCTTCCAGTGCTTCATCAGCTTGTTGAAACATTTCGATTGTTCTGCCATCAATTCCTTTAGCCTTGTGTTTGACTGATGCTTTCAGTGCAGCTTGAACTTCTTATACTATATACATATCACACACACATATAGACATGAGCATATATATATGTATACACACATATAATGTCTCTGTATATATCTATTTCAGCTTTCGGTCTCAAATTCTCAGTTACTCATAGTGACCCTATGGGGCAGGGTAGAACTGCCCTGTGAATTTCTAAGACTATAACTTTCTGCAGTGACTATGTGTTTTTATTTTAAAAGGTTATTTAAGAGAAAAGCATATCTCTACAAAAAGTTGCTCATGAATCAGGCCCCGAAAAGAAATGGGGTGTACAAAACCGATGGAAAGTTGCTGCTGGTTTTGAGGATCATCTTGCTAGAAGATCAGAGCTTGTATTGTGTCTCAAGAGCCAAGACCCTGACCCAGCACAGAGTCTGGGCCACACTATCTGAGTCCCTGTCATTGTGATTCTGTACAAGTGTGTGAGCAGCTGGGTGTAAATGTGGAAAGTCCTTACAACCAGCTATCTTCCCTCTAAACCTCTCCCTGAAACTCCCCCAAAACACACACACACACACACACACACACACACACACACACAATATCATTAACTTTTCCTGTGGAGCGCCCTATTTTTTTGTTGTTGTTTTTGACTTTTTAATTGTTTACCATATTTTGCTCTCTGAAGCAATATCAAACAACAGTGCCAATCCACCCACACACAA
This sequence comes from Echinops telfairi, assembly GCF_000313985.2. Classification (NCBI taxonomy): domain Eukaryota; kingdom Metazoa; phylum Chordata; class Mammalia; order Afrosoricida; family Tenrecidae; genus Echinops; species Echinops telfairi. The sequence goes on along the minus strand of NW_022111307.1, from coordinate 5,553,302 downwards.
CGCTGACCTCTAAATATTTGAAGAGTGTGCTGGTCTCCATTTTAGGGCTTCTTTGTTCCAGGCTAGCTCAAACCAGACCCTTAAATGACATTTCCCAAGCCTCTCTCCCCTGCCCACCCTCCTTGGGTGGCTCGCCTGGGTTTATCAGAGGCCACTTGAAAGGTAGTACCGACTGGAAAATGTTGACAAAAGTGGCCCAACTTGAAGATTGTAATAAATGTCACTGACTTGTTGCTATTGTTGTTGTTGGTGGTGGGGTATGTGTGCATTAGGGTGGTACTGCGTGCTGCAAAAGGCATTTGTGTCCTTAGTATCCAACCTTCAGTGTTGGGCTCACACCCACAGCTTTGTCTAATGGTGGCTATGATCAGGTGGTCCCTCTGCAGTGCTTGTGCCTTAGTCAGGGCCACCAGGCCAGAGCTCCAATCACACCTGTCACCAGGAAACCCAGATCAGTGACTAGCAAACTGTCACCTGGAGGGCTGGAGAGAGCAGCATGATGGGGTAGGACACCCCTCCCTCTCAGGCAGGTCATAGTCTTCCCTGGCGCTGCCACAGGACCCTCCTCTCTCCCATTTGCCACATCAGCCACAAAAGCAAAACAAAACAAAAATAACAACAACAACCAACGTTTCCTTCCTTCCTTCTTTTCTTAAAGGATCTTGCCATCTCCCATAAGCACCCTCTCCTCAGTCTTGCTCATGTGCACTTATACTACTTCTAGGAGCTTCGTTCTTCTGCCAGGGCCTCTCTTTGAGGACATAATCTGACATGAGTGGATTTTAGTGATTGGGTTTCCATCCAACAATAAACATGCTGAACACCCGCCAGTCCCTTTCACAGGCTTCATGGGGTGCTCAGATCACGATAGAAGAATTCACTCAGCGACTGGCTCTGAGCTGCCCTCCTGCCTCCTCCGTCCAGTCCTCTCTTCTGCTGCTGTCCCCACGTCCCAAGCAGACTTTGGAGCGTCTCCCTGACAGCAGGATTGACTTTGGCAGATTTCTCAGAGGCCAGTGATGTCCTCATCTGTTTGCTCTTCCAGGGCTGATGTTTGCAGGAATCTTCTTAGAACCCGAACAGATAACATCTCCTGACCTTATGCAATTCTTCCGCAGGCTCCAGCAGATAAATACGTCCCTCCACCGCTCCATCAGTCTACCTTCCCCAGCACCTCGGTTGGTCCAAAGCTTACAGCCACTGCCCACCTGCCTACTTGCTAGGGCCTCCCTGTGGCAGCCATGAAGTCCTTCATTCTGCTCCTGTGTCTCGCTCAGCTCTGGGGCTGCCGCTCGGCGCCCCCTGGCGTCATCCCGGCCTTCAGGGAACTGAACTGTGATGACCCAGAAACCGAGCAAGTAGCCCAGGTGGCGGTGGACTACATCAATGCACACCTTCAACGGGGATACAAACATACCCTCAACCAGATCGACAAAGTGAAGGTGTGGCCTCGGGTAAGTGAACTTTACTCCCTTACCTGCAATCAGGTGCCGCCAAAGGGCAGCATCTCCATGTCAAAGGACCCCCCTCCCCCCCAAACCAAACTCTCTGCCATCTAGACATGGCCGACTCATGGCATCCTCATAGGACACAGTAGGACTCCCCCTGTGGGTTTCTGAGACCATCACTCTTTAAGAGTAAAATGAACTGACTTTTGAATTGCTGGTCTGTGGTGAGCAGCTCAACACATCACCCATGATGCACCAGGGCTCTCCACAGAAAACCACAGAACGAGTCAGTTCTTCCGGGATTGCTCCCAGGGAAGGAGTGGGCAGGAGAGGCCTGCACTCTGCCTTGCAGTCCTGGGTCTCAGGAGGGCTCTGGTGGGAGGGCATGAGGTGGGAGGGTAGAAGAAGAAAATGCTGTGAATGTTATTTTAAATATCACAGGTAGAATGTGTGTCTTGCTAGAAAATCTAGGACCTTGTATTTTCTGAGTGACCGCTCCTCTTTCTTGACCTCCATCTTTCTCAGCAATGCGAGGTAGGAAACCTTAGATACGTGCCCCTTTCACTATCATGTGTCCTGTGTGGTAGGTCTGCTGTCTGTGTGCCACACGAGAGCAAGGCTGGGTTCTGACATACCGAGTAATCTTGTTCCTCAAAGTCATATTGTTAGTAAACAAGGAGGCGGTGGTTTGATTCCACGCTGTGTTCTTCCCTCCACACAAGCCCTCTCCCACAGAGAGCTGCTACACCTCAGGGAGAAGCCTGGGCACACACAGGATCCACCTCCTCACACACTCCACAAGAAACATGCAGTTTGAAGCTGGTCAAGATAAATCTGGACCATGCACGTTGGGGACCAGAGGAGAAATTTGGAGGGCTGGGAAAATGACATCTGTCTGCTGCCTATTTTAAAATTCATTTTCCAAAGGATGCAGGATAATTCTTTCAGGGAAACCATGCTTGCGAAAGACCAGGGTGCCGTGGTGTTGGGGATACTAGGTTGCATGACTCAAAATTGCCCTTTTTATACATCCACAGCCATTGGATGTTGGTCATGTTATCTGGTTCTACGTAAAACGTAGGTGGGAAAGACAAAAAAAAAAAAAAAAGATAAACTTTGGAATGTCTGGATAGACAGACATAGGCTCTCACAATGGGGCAACATATTTGAAATCAGGACTGCCCCAGAGGGAATCTGGAGTGCTTCCACCATCTCAGGCACCATGGTGGTTCATCGGGACACTGACTGACTCGGGGGAAATGACATGCAAAGGGTGGGTGCTGGGTGATGGGCCCTGCTGCTTGTTGACAAAGTCAGAGCTGGTCATTACTTGCCTTGAGAGAGCCAGGTGCCCCCCGCTCGTGTTCACAGCCGCGCCGGCAACACTGGCACACCTGAGAAACGCAGAGCTTCTTCCAGTAAAAGGAAGTTCAGAGGCTCCCAGGGCCGGTGGATCAGGCTGAACCGAAATGAGAGGCAAGCAGAGCTAAGGACTGAGAGGAAAAAAGGTAGATTTATTCCTCTGGGATTTTCCAGTCTGAAGAAACGAGGCACTCACTTCAAGAACTGCTTCAGGGAGTTATGTAAGATTCCCCCCCTCTGCCATCCTAACGAACTCCGTTCAATGTTTTCAGGGTCCGCAGGAGACCAGTTCTTCCTCCTCCTCACCAGCAGTGGCAGCAGAGAGCACAGTTTTGCTAAAAGGGAGTGGGGCCAGTGAAGTGGGGTTGGGGGAGCCAAGGACAACGCAAGCCTTTATGAAGATTTAAAAAAAGGGCAGGGGAGTTGGAGGAAAAAAGATGTTGAAAGAAAAAGAACAAAGAAGTCAAAGGAGGAATAAGTGTGGGGTGGGAACCCTGTGGCAGGGAGTACATGAACCTGACCCAATTCATGGTGAAGGGGCCTAGCACACAGTAGGCACTTGTCGCATCTCCTCTTTCCTGGCGAGCACACAGTGCTGTCCGGACACCGGTGCAGGGCTGTAGTAGGACCGGGTTTCCCCTGACCTCTGCAGAAAGAGGAGAGGGCACCTGGGCCCTGGCGGCAGGCTCAGGGTCCGAGGCTCTAACCCTTGGCTTCTCCCCAGCGGCCCAGTGGAGAGGTGTTTGAGCTCGAAATCGACACGCTGGAAACCTACTGCCACGCCCTGGACCCCACCCCGCTGGCCAACTGCTCCGTGCGGCCGCTGACTGAGCACGTGAGTGTCCTCTTGGGGGGACCGTGGCGGTGTCCCGGCTGGTCCCCCCTTGGATCGGTGGAGAGCAGGCCCGTTTAACACCTGGAACGGCCTTGGGAAGCCGCTTTCCTGGGTGCCCATGTTTACCGCAGTTGGCTTGCTGGCCTCTCAGCAAGCAGAGGGCAGTTTTCCCACCTCCCAGGGGAGGGTCACTGTGGACACCCATGCCTGGAGGGACCTCTGGCCCTAGCAGGGAGGAAAGGCCCCTCTCTTCCCGTCACTCACCGGGGCTCTGCTTGTGCAGGCGGTGGAAGGAGACTGCGATTTCCGGGTGCTGAAGCAGGAAGACGGCCAGTTTGTCGTGCTGTTCGCCAAGTGTGACTCCAGCCCAGGTAAAGAGGGTTCCACCCCGTAGACAGAGTGGGCAAGAGTCGGGGTTGGTCCCCCGTGACCCCATGCGGTCAGGATAGGAAGTGTGCGCCAGGAAGGTTTCAGCGGCTGGTTTCTTTCTAAAGTAGAGCACCTGGCTTTTCTTGCAAGGTACCTTGGGGTGGGCTCGAACCGCCGACCTTTAGGCACACACCTGAGCAGGTTAAGCAGTTACACCACCCAGGGACTCCTCAAGCAACGAGAATGCGTTAAAAGGCCAATTTCCTGGGATTTCAAAACTGTTCTTTAAAAAGCTGTCCTGAAACATAAATAAATCATCAAGAGCTGCCCTGGTTGGAGGTTAAAACGACTCTTAGCGTGACTGGAGCCACTTGAAGCTTTCCTAAGAAGCAGAGAAAATGCCTGAAGCCATTCGGAGCATGCATTAGCCCTTTAGCCCTTTCTCAACAGAAAGAGATGGAGGGGTTGCCTCGAAGAATCCCGCCCAAGCTGTCCCCGTTTCTTCTCTCTCTGTGCGTAGACTCAGCGGAGGATGTGCGCAAAGTGTGCCCGGACTGCCCCTTGCTGGCCCCGCTGAACGACACCAAGGTGGTGCATGCTGCAGAGGCTGCCGTGTCGGCCATCAACGCGCAGAGCAACGGCGCCTACGTTCAGCTGGTGGAAGTGTCCCGGGCCCAATTTGTGGTAAAGACCGAGAGACTTTGAGGATGGGGCGGTTTGGTGGCACTTGCGGAAACATGGGAGCAGGGGGAGGGAGAGGCCAGTGCAGGGACATGGGACGCAAGGGGAAAAACGCGTCCAGAGAACCCAGAGAACCTCCCCTAAGCTACCCCCTTCTAATGGCTAACAGCGGCAGGCTGTGGCAGGCACCCCCGTGTTCTGTAGTTCCGCAGTCCTGGTTAAAACCAAGGTTTGGTGCATAGCAGCGCTGTACAGTCCCGGGCCTCCAAATGCAAACCCACCAGTGAGGGCCATGGGATGTCAGCGCTCCCACACAGCCACTCCAGGACTCTACTACCTAAGTTCCTGTGTCTCTGCTTTGAATGATGGACAATGGGCGCCCGCACCTCCTTCTGGGAAGACCTAAGTCCCTACACCTGACCCCTGCTTGTATGTAACCATGCAGGAGGCGCCCTGGGGGCCACCTCGTGCGGCCCACATGCATGGTGGGCTCCAGAGCTGCCAGGCTTGATACTCTCCTTCCCGACCTTTCCCAAGCTGTCATATTGCCTTCAGAGCATTCTCTTATATTTTATCAGCCTTTGCCAGCTTCAACCTACGTGGAGTTTGTCGTGGCAGCCACCGACTGTGTTGCTAAAGATGTCACCGACCCAGCCACGTGCAACCTGCTAGCAGAAAAGGTCAGTTTGCCAGGGGCTGCTGCTGTGAAGTAGGGCAGGTGTGTTCCGGGGAACACCTGTCTCACTTCCTGTTGGCTGGGTCACGCCAGCCCTTACTCTAGGGGCCCTTCCACCTTGAAAACACTCTATCACAATCACTCGCTGTTGAGCTGATTTTGACTCATGCCGACACCATGCAGACAGAACTGTGCTCCATTGAATTGTCAATGGCTGTTGTTCTAGAAGTAGACCAGGCTTTTCTTCTAAGGCACTTCTGGGTGGACTTAATTGTCAACCGCTCCCTATCAGCAAAGCACATGAACGGTTGTGCCACCCAGGGACACCCCGCACTTTAAGAGTCATTGTTAAATGGTCGAATCCACTGCAGGCCCATGGAGTCAGAGAAATAGAACAAGTCTGCTCCCTAATGAAGCCAAGCCATTCCCTGCTGCGGGTAGTATGAAATGTAGATTTTCCAGTTAAACTCCAATATGAAAACTTTCAGGTCCTTGATACAGTAATATCCACTTCTAGAAATTTACCCTAAGGAAATAATCAGAGGTGGTTTACAGAAATAAATTCATAGGGATGATTTGGCAAAAGAAAAGAAAAAAGAGCTTAATGTTCAACAGGATGGGGACTAAATACAATAAGTAAATAGAAAATCATGTTGAGAGCATATGGTTTTAGAGAAATGAGTGATTTGAGGAAATGTTATTATAATATGTGAAAAACACATGGTACGAAATGGCATAGTAAAACAAAAAAAAGAGATACAAGTTGTAAATTACATGTCATGTGTTTTTAAAAGTGAGAAAGACAAATTCTCAATGGAATCTAGACTTTCTGGAGCCTTTGAAGCTGGATAATACCAAAACAATTGCCTTTTAATCTTAAACTTTAATCCAAAGCATCTTATGGAAGTCTGCTTTGAACTAACAATAGTTTAACTTCGTTGTTAGGTACGTCTGCTTGAGTAGTGTGCTCTTTCAAAGGGTTTTCTAAGTGGAATCAAATTGGCAACTGCATCTCAGAAGGTTCAATGAGAAACTAAGGGCAGTGAGTTTACATTAAGGGTGGTGAACGGAATTGAAGCGACAGCAAGAAATATTGTCCAACTTGAAGAATGTAAAGCATGTAGAATTTCTTGAAATGGAATATTCTTTGCTGTGCATATTTTCATATATGAAAATGAAACTTTAAAACGTGAATAAGAAACATATCAATGGAAACAGTTATCCTGTGTCACTACCAATTTGGGGGTGAAGGTGAGCTCTTTCACTCTCAAAGTATTTGTTTATTTTCTATAGATTATAGATTATGTATCTTCCATATAAACTTTAAGAAATAATAAACTTTAAGAAAAGGAGGGGTTTTTTTTTAAATAAAGGAATTAGGAGTTAAATTTTGTTGTTGTTGTTTTGATGTTTGGGCATATCAATGAAACTGGGGGAGAAATCTACCTTTTTGATCAGGTGAATTAGCTCCTGTCTTTCTCTGGGCAGCAATATGGCTTCTGTAAGGCATCGCTCACTGAGAAGGTTGGTGGAGAAGATGTTTCTGTGACCTGCACAATGTTCAAAAAACAGGTAACAATATATGGGTATACTCACCCTCATCTTCAGAATGCAGGGATCCCTGCCATTCATGTGGTGTTTTAATAATTACAGAACCTTGGTGCTATGCCTTTCTGAAGCTCACAATATCAATAATGTTGGGGCATTCATCAGCAGCAGCATATTGATGTATACTTTAGCCATGCCTGCCTCTGCCAAGAAGTGAAGTTGTCCAGGGCAGAGCCATCTTAGTATGTAGTTGACAAGGCCGTCTTTTGATTTGTGGAGAGAAAGGGTGGTTTTCTGAGTTGCAAGGACCAGGCGACCAGATCTGCTTAGCAGCTCTCAGTGGTGGCAGATGTAGATGGCAAGGTGGGTCGCATTGCTGACTAAGGTTAGGCTGAGGATGTGATGGGGGGCAACCGTCACAGTTACCCCTTCTCTGTAATGCTGATAGCAATCAACTGCACCAGATTCCTTGAAATTAAAAATGATTATCATGAGAAAATCAAGTGAGAAGTAGGGTTCCACACAGAATTGCGGGTAGCCTTCTTTGGGAGGGAAAAAATAAGCCAACCTAAGGAAATGCACTTTTTTTTCCAGCCTGCAGTTCCGCAACCCCAACCAGATGGCGCCCACCCATCACCTCCTATCGCTTCAGTGGACCCAGCTGTGCCGGCACTTGCAGCTGCTGCACCTGCAGACCCACCGGCAGCTATTATAGTGGGAGAACCCTTGGTAGTGGCAGCTCCCCAAGTGCCCGCACTGAACCGGGCACACTATGACCTGCGCCAAGCCTTCTCAGGCATGGCCTCAGTGGAGTCTGGCTCAGGAGAAGCATTCAAAAAGCAACTTGTGGTGTTGGGACCTGGGCCTGCTATTCCAAGTGCCCGTCCATGCCCAGGAAGAATCAGACACTTCAAGGTCTAGGATGGACGCAACAGAGGTCAGGAGGGCTGGCACAGAGAATAGAGACAAAGCTAGCCTTGGGTGGGAGGTTTGTTGGCTGTTAAAGCAAATGCCACATGTGGTCAGGATGCATATCATGTCCTGAGCCCCACGTTCTCCTGGTTTCTCAGAAGACAGAAGCAGGGGTGTGTTGGTTATGTTTGACAGAAGGGATAGGCCAGCAACTTGCCTGTCATTGTTGTGATGCTAGAGCCCCACCCTTGTGTCCTCTGCCTTCTGATGGACCTCAAAAATCAACATAAACCATTGAAACTGTGACTTTGAAAGGTGCTCTTGCCAAGCTTCTCGGCCTCTTAAAAAAAAGTGTCTGAAGGGGTTTCCTTAATAAAGAAGGCTCTAAACTGAAACCTGGTCATCCTTGTTGCTTTCTCAACAACCATCCACGAGCCCTTCAGTAAGACCTAACTGAAGACCAGAAACAGACAAAACCTGCAGTTTTATTACACACAAGAAAACGTGAGACTACAATCTGATCATAACCCATAAGGGGTGCTTTATGTCCCCCCCACCCCACTCCAGGGGCTCTTTGTCCCATGTCAGGACTGAGAGAGAGAATGTATTTTCCAATGGGTATATATAATGGGACTTACAGATCTCTCACAAGGCATGCATGGCATCCAGCTAACACATTACAAAGTCGATGGGTAATATCCTAAATGAATAACATAGTAGACAAGCAGTGAAGTGAGTCATCATCTTAACCTAGTGCTATTTGACCTTGAATCTCCATGAGCCCTCCAAAGGGGTTACTACATTTATGGTAGGTTGGCTATAGAACCTGATTTCTTTTATCTACAGAAAACCTTTAGGCATTTTGAAGCAGCCTGAGTTAGTTAGTTGTGCCAACCTGGCCAGTAATCACATGTGGGGCTAATGATTTTAAAAAATCATTTTATTAGGGGCTCATACAACTCTTATCACAAACCATACACATATCAATTGTGTAAAACACATTTGTACATTCATTGCCCCACTTTTTAACATTTTATTTTTATTTATTTATTTAAAAAATAATTTTATTAGGGGCTCATACAACTCTTATCACAACCCATACACACATCAATTGTGTAAAGCACATTTGTACATTCATTGCCCTCATCATTCTCAAAACATTTTCTCTCCACTTAAACCCCTGGCATTAGGTCCTCATTGAAAAAGCACATTTTTTTTTACATAAAACTCTCTCTTATACATGAGTTGCTGTGGATTTGTTTCTCCAAAGTACCCAGACTAATACATTATGGTACTGAGAGTGGGGTACTGGAGAAACAAATCATAAGATAGAGAGTAGATGTTTGTTTGACCTCTCCCTCCAGGAAGTTTTCCATCTTTGTCTAGCCAGAGGTCAGATAAAGCCACACTATTTACTTGGTTGCTTTTCTGGGGAAAATATGGGAAGTAGAAAGTTTGTAAGTCCACTTGCTTCAGCCATTAAAATTTGATTTTTAAATGGGTTTAGGCCATATCTGTAAAAAAGCTTTGGAAATATATGTCCCACCCAGTGCTTTGGAATACTAAGGAACCAGTAGTCTTTGTCAGTAGCTGGAAAAAATCTGGAACCATGAAGAAAACTCCTCTCTGGGACTGAATGTTAAAGGGAGCCTGTGAGCAGGCTGAAATGCTTGGTAGGTGACCACCTGGATCTACTTGTTGAGTGGAAGTAGGAGAAACGCAGCAATAAAGAGACAGGTTGTTTGGCCACTGACACCTGTGGACTTGGTTTACAGGGGAAAAAGGAGAAGACGAGAGCGGGTTGACTGGTCTAAGGTTCATGACCTAGCTTGAAGGGGCTAGGCTTGTTGAGTTAGTGAGAGCCCATGGCCTAACGCAAGGCAATCAATGGGCACCCTGTGGAGGCTGAGGCAACCCACATTGAGTTG
>NW_022111307.1:5525821-5542747 GCF_000313985.2 Echinops telfairi | reverse complement strand
GTTTTCGTGATGCACATTTTCTTTACATAAAACTCTCTCTTATACATGAGTTGCTGTGGATTTGTTTCTCCAAAGTACCCAGACTAATACACAGCCAAACACAGAAATGGTTCATCTTAAATGGTAGCTCCTTTATGACAGTTCTTTTATGGGAGAGTTATTGGAAAAACTGTGTTCAGTCATGAGTATTTGTGTATATATATATAATTAAAATTATCTTTTATTTATTTTTTACTAAAAGATAATTTTATTGGGGGTTCTTACAACTCCTATAACAATCCGTACATCAATTGTATCAAGCATATTTGTACTTATGTTGCCATCATAATTTTCTTTTTTTTCCTTAAAATTTTTTTTAAAATTTATTTTGGCCATCATTTTCTAAGCATTTACTTTCTATTTAGCCCTTGGTATCAGCTCCTCTTTTTTTCTCCATTCCCCCTTTCCCCTCATGACCCCTTGATAAATTATAAATTATTATTTTCATGTCTTACACCCACCTGCTGTCTCCCTTCCCCCCAAAAGAAAACAAAATATTGAATAAAAAGAGAGAGAGAGAGATAATAATAACTAGGAAAAAAACATACATACCAGGTCTGTCCACTGACCTTTATGACTATCACCCCACTGGTCCTGGGGGAATTCTGGGACTGCCCCTCCTAGCCTGAAGTCTATTATGGGGGTTCCTTAGGAGCTTTGTGGCTTTGCTTTGCTCCTGTGACTGATCTTTTAAGTTCCCTTCTTGGTTATCCCTGCTGTGGGGGTTTAGGCCTGGACTCACTCCCTACTGTGTGTCCCCAGTATTGTCCTTTGTCGAGGTATGCTTCAGTGAGGGGACATCATGTCTTGAGCTGTTGTCTTCCCTACAGGTCTCTTAGCAGTTCTGTGTAGGGATGTTGACCTCCGAGCCTGGTGTGTCGATATGGAGTCTAGACCCTCACTCAGTTTTTCCTTCTTGGTTTGCTTTCGTGTGGGTGTGGCATGCCGGCCCCTCTCCCCAACCTGTAGGTTTATTGTTGTTCTCTGTAGCACATACTTCTAGGAAGGGAGTCAGTTTGGATCTGATTGGGGCTGGCCCTGTAGCCCACTCTATCCATGAGTTGCTCCCTGTGGTTACATTGTCCTTAAGGTTTGGTGCACTGTGGTAGGGTCTACATACACACTACCAATTCTGGCATACATAAACAATACGCTCTCCCTGGGTGGGCTAGTGCCCTGCTCCCCCTGTGCCATTGTCTCCCCCCTTTTCTCCCTCCCCTTTCCCCTTCTTTGTGTTGGAATAACATGTACATCCTTGGGTCTGGTCTGTCCCCACCTGACTGCCTATACCTCAACAGGTATAGTGTGAGATAAGTGGCTTTTCTTCTCTGCCTACTGTGCTGATTATACCTACATCAGAGGACTCATGTTGTACTTGTCCTTTTGTGATTGGCTAACGTTGTGTGGTAGTTACATAACCTGTTATAAATTTAAGGCTTACGAATGAAGGGGTAAACTCTAACCTGTCAATCAGGTCGCAGCTTGATGACCTCATTTGGAGGTGCTAGGGAGATAAATAGTCCCCTGGAAGCAGAACACTTGCTCACACTTGCTCACTCCCTGAAGACATTTCTGACGAGAAGCCATATGAAGCTACCCTAATGCAGCCAGAGCCCTGGGAGTTGGAGAAGCCACGTGGAGACCCCGGCTAGCGCTAAGATGCTTACAACACCTCTGGATCCACAAGACTTCCCACCCACTGGCCTGAGATCTTCCTGCATTCAGCGTCATTGCATGTGTTTCATGAGTCTGAAGAGGACTTTATAGACTGGTATTGGACATATGGGCTAATATTGGACTTATGGACTTGATCTGCCCTGAACTGGGATGTTTTTGTAATGTACAATTACTCTTTGTGTAAAGCTCTTTCTTACATACATACGAGTGTCCATGACTTTGTTTCTCTACGCAACCCAGACTAACACACTTTGCTTAGCATAATTTCCTCCAACTCTTCCCCTGAAATGATGTGCTCAATGTGACCATCAGTGCTCTTGGTGATGTGTACTACTCCATTGTGTGTATGTGCCAAAGTTTTCTAATCTACTTGTGTATCGGTGGAAATTTAGGTTGTTTCCAATTCTTTGCAATTGTGAATTGTGTCACAATAAACATTGGAGCACAGACATCTGGTTGTGGTCTATTTCTTACTTCTGGGTATATGCCAGTAAAGAGATAGCTGAGTCATAAGGTAGCTCAATTTCCATTTGCGATAAATAGCCAGATTGCTTTCCACAGAGGCTGTACATATCTACATGATCACCAGGAGTGGAGGAGAGTTCCTATCTTGCCACATCCCCTTCAACATTTCTTGCTCTCTGATTTTCTGATTTGTATTTCTCTGATGGATAATGATCAGAGCATTTTCTCATATCTTTATTGGCCATTCAGGACTCCTTCCTTGTGAAATGTCTTTTTAGGTCTTTTGACCACTTCCTCAGGAGGTTAACTGTTTTCCTCTTTTTGCAGGCTAGGAGGGTATGGTAGATTTTAGTCATAAGCCTTTGTCTGCTGTGTCATTGCTAAAAATCATCTCCCAGTCTGTGGGTTCTCTTGTTACTCTTTTGGTGAGGTCTTTTGATGCATGCAGGTGTTTTATCCTTAGCATATCCCACTTGTTGATTTCATGTTCACCCATGTGTGTACCCTTCCCTATTGCAGTTAGCCTATGTATTCCCTGAGCCAAGGTTCTTAGGTTTGTCCTGATTCCTTCTTGATGGTCCTGATAGTTTGGGGGTTGACTTTTACGTTTGTGATCCACCTGGAGTTTGTTCTTGTGAATGAGGTGAGGTAAGCATCTTTTTTCATTTTTCTACAGGTGGATATCCATTGTTTCCAGCACCATTTGTTAAAGAGGGCATCCGCCTCCCACTTGATCCTTTTGGGGCCCTTGTGGAAGATCAGTTGTCTATATGCTAATGGTTTTATTTCTGGGTTTTCTGTTCTTTTCCATTGGTCTGAGTATCTGTCATTATTCCAGTATCATGCTGTTTGGACTACTGTGGCTGTGCAGTAGGTGTTAAAGTCAGTAAAGTGAGCTCTCTGACTCTGTCCTTCTTCTTGAGGAGATCTCTTCTAATTCTGGGCTTCTACCCACTCCATAGGAAATTGGTGGTCAGTTTTTCCAATTATTTGAAGAAGATTATGGGTATTTTAATCAGGATATCATCAAACATATAGTGCCTAGGCCAAGATTAACATCTTTACTATATTGAGTCTTCCGATTCACAAGCATGTGATATTTTTCCATTTGTGGAGGCCACTTTTGGTTTCCTGTAATAGGATCCTATAGTTTTCCTTGTATAAGTATTTTGTCTTTTAGGTTAAACATATTCCTAGATATTTCAATTTGTTCTTGGCTATTGTAAACAGTACTGCCTTCTTTATCTCCTCTTCCATGGTCTTGTCCAATGTATATAGCAAGCCAATAGACTTCTGTTTGTTGATCTTGGATCCTGCCACACTTCCATCTTCCTCTATTGCTGTCAGTACTCATGTTGCACAGCTTTTGGGATTTTTAATGTACAGAATCCTGTTGTCTGCAAATAGTGATGGTTTCACCTCCTCCTCTTCCACTTGGATACCTTTAATGTCCTCCACTGTCTTATGTTGTTACCTAAGACCTCCAATATGATGTTGAATAGAAGTGGGGACAAGAGGCATCTTTGTCTGGTCCTCTTTTTCAGGGGGATTGTTTTCATCTTTTTCCCTTGACTATGATGTTGGCTTTTTGTAGATAGCTTATATTAACTTGAGAAATTTCCTTCCATCCCTATTTTCTTGAGTGTCTTAATCAGGAATGGGTGTTGGATTTTGCTAAATGCTTTTTCTGTATCTATTGGTATTATTATGTTATTCTTATACTTTTTCTTATCAATGTGGTGAATAATATTGATAGGTTTTGGGGTGTTAAACCATCCCTACATCCCTGGAATGAATCCCACCTGATCATGATGGATAATGTTTTATATACTTTTGTTTTCTATTGGCCAATATTTTGTTAAGGATTATTGCATCTGTGTTCATTAGAGATATTAGTCTTTAGTTCTCTATTCCTGTGGGACCCTTATCTTCTTTGGGTATCAACGTTACACTGGCTCCGTAGAATGAGTTTGAGATTTTGCCATCTTTTTCTATGCTCTTGAATAATTTGTGGAGGATCAGAATCAGCTCATGCCTGAATGCTTGGTAGAATTCTCCTGTAAAGTCATCTGCTCTGGGAGTTTTCTTCATTGTTAGTTTCTTGATAACCATACCTATTTTTTCTTTTGCTATGGGTATGTTGAGGTTCTTGACCTCTATCTAGGACAATCTAGGGAGGGATTGTTTTTTCAATTATTTGTCCATGTATTCCACATTGTTGAATTCCATTGGAGTACAGACTTTCATAGCACTTTGTGATTATCCTTTTAATCTTATTGGGGTCTGTTGTGATTTCCCCTGTTTCATCCCTCATCCTGGCTATTGATGTTTGCTCCTTGCTTTCCTTGGTTAGGCTTGCCAGCACTCTGTCAATTCTGTTGATCCTGTCAAAGAACCAACTTTTTGCTGCATTGATTTTTTGCATTGTTCTTGTCTTCCCACTCATTTAATTCTGCCCTGATTTTTATTATTTCTTTTTTTTTGCCCTTGGAGGGGTTGTTCTTTTGGCTCTCTTCTAGTTGCTGGAGATTTTGTGATAGCATATCTGTCGTAAGTCTCTCTTCCTTTTTAATATATGTATTAATCGCTATCACTGTTGTATTTTCATTCTCATTACTTTCTAGAACTTCCTAATTTCCTCTCTAATCTGGGCCAGTACTCATTTGTGTTGCAGAAGATCGTTAGTCTTCCTCCAATTGTTTGCCCTTGTTTTTCTGGTCGTCTACTTATTGATCTCCAGCTTTATGGTGTGGTGATCTGAAATGGACGTCTGAGTGATCTCTATGTGTTTGAATTTACTCAGGCTTGAATTGTGTTCCAGCATATGGTCTATTTTTGAAAATGAGCCATGTGCACTTGAAAAGAATGTGAAATTTTTTGCATTTGGATGGAAAGCTCTATAAATGTCTACCAGGTCCAATTGACTAATTTTAGCATTTATCTCTGTAACCTCCTTGCCAGTTTCTTTCCCAGTGACCTATCTTTCTTGGATAGCAGTGTATTAAAGTCATCTACTATGATTGTTGAATCTGTGATTTCTTTTTTAATATTTCGAATAGTTTGATGAATTTTGTGGGTCTCTCATTAAGCATGTATATATTTATTATGCTTACTGGTTCCTGGTTTACTGATCCTTTGAGCATTATAGCATGCCCCTCCTTGTCTATTGTTATGGTTTGCACCTTGAGGTCAATTTTGTCAGAGACTAGAATTGCAACCCCTTCTTTTTTTAAGATGCTGTTTGCCTGGTATATTTTCTGCCAGCCTTTTAGTCTTAATCTATTTTTGTCTGTGAGCTTAAGATGTGTCTCTTGCAGGCAACAGCTTGATGGGTTATGTTTTCTGAGCCAGTTTGCTAACCTTTGTCTTTTAATGGGTGAGTTGAGGCCATTGACATTCAGAGGTATTTGTGGGTCCATTGCTGTTATCTCATACCTTTTGTTGGGTGTTCTCCTATTTCCCTTTATATCAGTGTGCTGTATTTGTGAAGGGGGCTTCATTCTTGCCTTATTTTCCCTCTAGGGCCATGTTATCTTGGTAATTATTGGCTTCTGGGTGGAGTCCGGCTATATGGTGGTCTCCTGATTGTGCTTGGTGAATGTTGGTCTTTTGACCACAGTAAGCTGGTAGGATTTTCCCCATGGTTGGGTGCCTTACAGTGTATGCTTTGAGTTTTACCTTGTCCTAGAATACTCTTACTTCACCATCTATCTTAATAGATAGTTTGGCTGGGTAGAGGAATCTCAGGCTGGTAATTTTTTTCTCTCAGCTTTTTGAAAATGTTACTCCACTCTCTCCTCCTCTTCATGGTATCTGTTTATAGATCTGAGCATATTCCTTCCTGTGGTTTAGTCTAATTAGTGTCCACTTTGCTTCTTGTATGAGTGTCTGGTTCTCATTCATTAAGGTAAGAAAGTTTGCTTCCAGAAATTCCCTTGGTAATTTAGCTTTTGACTTCTTTGCTATGTCTTGTTTTGGTAGACTAAATATTTGAATATTGTTCCTATTCATAGCATCTGTCTTTGATCTCAGGTTTTCTTCCACCTCTTTGATTATCTTTTGCCTGTCTTTTCCATTAGTTGAAGTCTGTCTTATTGTCCTTGAGATCATTGGTACAATTCTCTGCCTCCTCTATTCTGTTGGTGGGGTTCACGATATTATGTTTTGCTTCTGTTACCTCATCTATTTGTTCTTGTATTTCCCTTTGGTGCATGGACTTCATCCCCTTTATCATGGACTTCATCTCCTTTATCATTGCATACTTATTCTGCTTTGCTACCTTCATATCCTGTATTACTCAAAGCAGCATTCTGAAGATTTCTTTTTGTGGCAGATCCACATCTGATTCTTCTATGAGAGTTGTTAGGTTTATGACTCCCTCTGCTGTTGTGTTTTCTTTTTCTTGTTTTCTTGTTGAAGGTGTTGAGGTATGTTGCTGTTTGTTTGTCTTTGTGGAAGAACTAGGTGCCATGTATCTGGGAGGACAAGGGGTCCTGATCTCTTTCTCTGTGTGACTGATAAGAGTGTTTTCAAGGACTACCTGTGGCCTACACTGGCGGGTCAGACTGTTATATAGGCAGGGTACCAAGGTGACTCAGTGGCCAGCGGTGGTGGTGGGGCCTCACAGTCTGGGCTCTGGAAAGTGACTGTAGGTATGCCATGGCCAGTTGCGGTGGGGCTGCAGCACAGGCAGTCCTGGTCTGGGCTGTCAGGCTACAATTTGCAAAGACACTCTGTGGAGCCCAAAACTGGTAGAGCCAGTTGTTGCCTTGCGCTGTGGCTATCAGCAACTGTTGTTTTTTCCCGTTTTGTTATGTTACAATCCTAGCCTGTGTTATGGAGATTAGCGGTCTGGCTACCTTTTATGTTAAGGTTATGCTAATGGACAGAGTTCTGCAGGCTTATATTCAAAGTTACACAAAGGACCACATCCTGGAATTGAAAGTGTTTAAAAAATTTTTTTCTTTTCCTTTTTATAATGGGCCTATGGGCTGTCTTGGTATCAGGGTTGTGCTGTGCTGTCCCCCAGGGAAGAGAGACCAGCTTAGCACAGTGGGTTTGGGGCCCACTGAATCTGAATTTGCCCCTGGCTGCACTCCTGTGTCACTCCTGGCTGTATCCAGTTGTGCTCTGGGGCATCTGTGTTCTGTCACAGGTAAATATCCCTGCGGTTCTTCAATTGCTAAATATTACTGTCTAATTATCTATCATTACCCAGTTATCCATGCTGCCAGGTGTTGAGCTTGGGAGATGTGGAAAGGAGACAGCCAATGTAGTCACTCCATTCCTGGCTGTGGAGGGAAGTTGCAAAGTCCTTGACTGCAGGGCAGATAGCAGCAGGGGAACTCCATGCGAGGTCTTGCGGCTAGCTCTCAGAGGTTCTCTGCGAGTCTGGGATTATGATCACTTTAGGACAGTAGCCTGGGGAAGTTACTGTTCACTGAGGGATTAGGGCACAGGAAGCAGTGGCAGATGCTGTCCTACTAGACCTGGTGAGGGGCTAGAAAACTCACAGGCAGATACAGTGAACTTAGAGTGTTTCAAGGAGTTCTCAAATTGCTTTATGGGTGAAAAGGAGGAGGTTGGAACCAGACCTTAGTACACTGAATCTAGTTTTAGCACTCAGCCTCCCAGTATTGGCTCCTTACCTCTTAATTTTCTGGTATAACAGCAGGAGCACTGGGTGGGTGATTCTACTTGGATGGCTTTTCCTAAGGAACAGAAAACATTGCTAAGAAGGACCAAATATCTGAACTTTTTACAGTTAAACCAACCATCGAAGTCTTGTTTTTTTCTCTCAGGGAGACAGTTGCAGGTTGGGGGTGGGTGGAGGATGGTGGTTACGTTATTAGATGCCATAGAGTCATTTCCAACTCCTATCGACCATGAACAACAGAATAAAGCACTGCCCCATCCTACACCATCCCCACAACTGTTCTTATGTTTGAGCCCATTGTTGTGGTCACTGTGTCAACCCTTTTTATTGAGGGTCTTCCTCTTTATTCTCCCTCTCTCCTTTACCAAGAAGATGACCTTCCTCAGAGCTGATCTCTTCTGACAACACGTTCCAAGTCTGTGAGGTGAAGTCTAGCCAGCCTTGCTTCCAAGGAACACTCTGGCTGTACTTCTTCCAAGATGGGGCAATGCCAACTAACCCATTAATAGGATAACCATAAAACGTAAGGGTCACACAGGGACAACTTTGGAGAGTGAAAAAGGACACTATGGATAGGTATGTTGGGATACCATGTGTAGGACATGCAGTCACGCTATCAAGTAGTTTAGTGACCCAAGGTAAATGTGAAAATAATTCATTTTAGAAAAATTAATAAAGGACTAGTCTCAAGATGGTGGAGATTAAATATATCCCATATGTCTAGCATTTCAAAAGTGCAACACCACTCCATTATACTGGATATCAATCACCAGTCCTCCCCTTACTATATGCCCTCCCAGACCAACAATTCACTTCAATAGACACACAGGACTCACGGACAATATTCACAATCATTAGGGAAATTAACAGATTAGAATTCAGTTGAGAAATGTTCGGGATACAGTTGTTCAGTCAGGACAGGTTCTTCTCTGCCAAGACTACAGGCATGCCTCTCTCTGGCTGTCAGCCTCTCAGCCTGGCCTTTGCTTTGTGGGGCAATGTTACAAAGCACTTTAGAGCATCTAATAAGTGCTCAGAGGGTATGGTACTCCCCTATAAGCCTCAGCCCAAAGACACTCAGCTCCAGCTCCATGGGTCACCAACCTAGCTTCCCTAATTAAGTGCCTAGAGGGCCCCATGCCACAAGCCAGCCTCCTGCCCCAAAGCACTCAGCTTTATTTGCTCTGTGGGCTGGGAGGTCCACTGATTGGTCTCGTGTTCTGGCTCCTGGTTCTACTATTGATGTTCCTCTCCTGCCTTCTGGAGTCAAAGCTGTCTCCTGGATCAAAGAGTTCAATGTGCAGGGCCCAAAAGACACACACTCCACTGCTGACTCTTTTGAGATGACTCATTTTATATCCAGCAGGATCCCATTCACAGTTATCCATCTTAACAGTTACTCACAGCTGAATTATATAATCTTCCCTCCACTTCTTACTCAGAACCATCAGGAAAAGGCAAGTCATTTGGTAGAAGTAACAAAGGCTATGACTGAAGAGCCATAGTAAAGAAGTGTATACAAAAATTTTTATTATAAGGATCCTTTTTAAAAACTCCTCTTTTCCCCTCTCACCTTTCCACCATAGCCACGGATAAACGTCATTCTCTATTCATTGGTCTAATCTAGATAATTCATCTAAATGGGGCCATAGACTACTTGTTCATTTGTTTATTTATTTATTTTTACTTGTTCATTTGTATCTTACTTCATTCAGCATAGTGTCTTCAAGGTTCATTTGTATCATTACATGCGTGAAACACCCATTTCCCTTTATGGCTAAAAAAAGTGGGTTTGGAAAAGAAGAAGCCATGAGTATATGGGACCACATAATTTTTTGTCTATCACATAGATTTGGATCAGCCAGAGGTAGACCCCTGCTGCTGGGGCACATGGTCTCTGGTGGTAAATACAGAACACAGGAACAGAGATCACCATGACCCAGGTCCAGGACACCATTCCGATATTTGAGAATCCTCAGCAAATATCACCTGGGGGGTGACCCCTATCAAGTCCTCAATGGGAAAATGGGTAGAGCAGGCTTGAAGCTGGTCTTCAGAAGGTAGGTAGTTGATCAAGTCTGGACAAGAAGGACGTGAGGAGACTTAACCCTCCTGTTCATAGCCCAGTATCCTGTGTGGGGCATCTCTTTAAGGACCTAGGAATGGCCCCCTTCTTGGCCTCATAGTGGCCTCATGAAGAGCCCTGCAGATTTCCCAGGATGTCTGGACATTGGCACCTTTCTTCTTGATGACCCGAACTTGTATTTCTTGGAAATTGATTTTGAAATCATGTCATCTCCATCTCTCATGTCCAGATGTACCTCACATTCAAAGAATTTCCATTCTGGTAAGTAATTTCAGATTTCCTCATCATTCCAAGTCTCGATGAGCTGGTCTGAGAACTTATGTTCCTAGGTTGCTTCTTCCTCCTTTCCTTTCAGTGGACTCCTAATATTTCCACTGTGAGGGGTCATTGTTTCCCTATGTAGTCCTGAGTTTCCTCTAAACTGAGGTCGTTTTACGGAGGTGATGGTGCAAGATCTCTATTCTGGCTATAGTGGTGGAACTGTGCGGTTTGAAAATTGCGAACAATATGAAATGTCCATCAAAGATGACTGGTTAATAAAATTATGCTACATCCATCCCATAGACTATTTTGCAGAAACGTAAAATCAATGAAGTAGCAAATCATTCAAGAAAATATTCACAATGTATTTTGAAAGGAAAAGGCAGATTTTAAGATGGTACGATCCTAACTTTATAAAAATAATTTACATATGTAAGCATACTCATATACTGAGTGTATTTAAGACAAAGAATTAGAAGAGATGGAAAAAGAAAGAAAACGACAGGCAGAGTGCCAAGGGCAATATTTAGTGGGGATCTGGGAATGAGGGTCTGACAGCTCTGCCAAGAATTCTAGTCCTTCTTATAGGGAATTTTCAAGATAATCTGGGAAAGGCCCCTTTAAGCTAGTCCTGAAAGAGGCTTGTCTGCATTCCCCTACCTGCTTTTCTGGTGTGGCTGGAGGAAGCACACGGAGGATTAGTCCGGGTGTTTTCTGTAACAGGTAACAGATACCCAACTTAGACAAGCTAAAGTAAAAAAGGAAAATGTTATTGCCTATGGACTAGGAATTCAAATGGATGAGTCTTAATTGAGGCACAGCTGAATACAAGGCTTCAAACAATGTCATTGGTCCTCTCTCTCCTGCTCAGTCTCTTTCTCCTCCTCCCAACAATTCTTGTTCTGAGGGTCATTGGGCCTCTCACACCTACATTGGCATTAATGCTTAATCCTGAAGGAAGACCGAAGGCAGGGCCAGGGAAAGCCCCAGGAGGGGCTTTCCAGTCCAGGGGAATAATAGCAGGCACAATGCCCCTGAGGCAGAAAGAGGTTGAGGTAGCTATGACCAGACAGAAGACCTGTGTGGGAAGGAGCCCTGATAGCCTAGTGGTTATGCATAAAAACTACTAACGGCAATGTCAGCAGTTCCAAACTACAAGCCGCTCGAAGGGAGAAGACAATGCTCCCTTAAAGAGCTAGTCTTGGAAACTCACAGGGGCAGTTCTACTCTGTCCTATGGGCAGTGACTGAGTATGACTGAAGAGAGTACCAAAACCAAGAAACCAAACTCATTGCCATCAGGTTGATGCTGAATCATAGTGCCTCTTTAGGATAGGATAGAATGGCCCCTGTGAGTGGCTGATGGTTTCAAACTACTGACGTGTGTGCTCAGCCCAACATGTAACCACTACATCGCCAGAGCACCTTGGAGTGAGTGAGGGGGAGATGAACAACCTGTTGTAGAGATAAGATTGATGAAGTAGACAGGCCCAGGTCATGGGAGACCTTAGGTTTCCCCCAGAGGGTGTTGCAAGGTTATTCTCAGTGCAATGGAAAATCTCGATCTTTGTTGTTCTGAGTTGAATTGACTCCAACTCATAGCAACCCCACAGGCAGGGTAGAACTGCCTGTAGGGTTTCCCAAGCGTCATCGCTACAGCTGCACATCTTGAAGTGTTTTTCTTTCTTAGAATAGCTGGTGGGTTTGAACCACAGGCCTTTTGGTCAGCAACCAAGTACTTAATGTTACACTACATTACCAGCGCTTCATAGGAAACCCACTAAAGCCTTTAACTAGAACAGAGCAGTGACACGAACAGACTTCTATTAGCAGAACACTCGGTGAACTACTTTCAGAGGATCCAAGAGGCTGAAAAACCTAAATGTCTATCAACAGATGACTGGATAAACGAAATCGGATACATGCAATTAAATGTTTCTTTTACTATATGGATATGTCAGTTAAAGAGAAATTAAAGCCGGATTCATGCTACAAAGATGAACCATGAAAATATTATCCTGAGTGAAATAAATAGGTCACAGAGTGGAAAATCCTGTATGAGCTCACTTATTCTAAATAAGCACATATATAGAAACAAAAGATAATTAGCGGGAGAGAGTGGGGAAAGGGGTAGTTTTTCCTTGGGGGACACTGCTTTTATGTGAATGGTGGTAGAATAACTCAGACCAGGATAAGGATAAAGGCTGCTTCATGTGAAAAGTATAATAAGCATCATTGAATTGTGCATGTTGTTGGACTATCGGTGTTTGTTGGGTATAATTGTACCACATTATTTTATTTTGAAAAATAAAAACCATCCAGGGTTCATGGGGTAAGGTTGGGTGGAGCAGTACAAATCCCTCCCATCAGCCTGAGTAGAGTTCAGGAGTGAATAGAGACAGGTGAGATGATCACACTGATATGGGATGCTAGTGGCACTTAGTGGACAGAAGTCAAAGGCCTTCTCTACTCTGCAATGGACAGGGAAGCTCTAACAGAGAATATCCCAAATTGAAAAATGATTGATTAATACCACAAGTGCTTAATAGCACTCAGGTTAGTTGCTATAAGGAGAATTAAGTGTCGCTGGACAAGAGTAGTCACAGTAATTGAAAGGCTTCCAGAGGAAAGATGCAAACAGCTCAGTCTAAAGTGGTGGGCAGAGGACATGGTTAAAAGAGGATATAAGTTGAAGGTAGATTCAAGGCTTTTCAGATGGATTTGACGTGAGAGAAAGAGAGATCGAGGATGACCAAGGAGAGATCAAGTTTGGCTCCTGGATTTGTGGTTCTGCTAACTGCGTGGATGCTGCTATACTTCCTGAGTCAGGGAGCACTTATCACCTCATCTGAGTTATTAACTCAACTTTCCTCCCTCCATCGTAAATTACTCCTTATTTTACTATGTTTGCCTAACCCATGGCTTGTTTCATGCCTCTTAAGGAAGCCGTGAGATACAACAGACCGCAGAGGTAGTCAAACTGCCTTCATTATATAAGTAGCTAAAAGCCCAATCCCTATATATGGCTGCCAGGACTAAATGAGATTATAGAATATATACATACAATTTTCCTTAGGTATTATAGATTCTCGGTCAGTCCCCCCCCCTACACACACACACACACACACACACACACACACACACACACACACGCACACACACACACACACACCTGTTTCCTCTTCCTGGCCTCTGAATTTGGTGACATCAGAATATCATGCCCTTGACCTTTACTTCATCTATACTCTCTACTTGGCAATCAGTTTTACACAGATAACACCCAACCTTACATCTCTGTCCAGACCTCTTTCCTGAATTCTAAGCCTCCAGGAATTTTCACCTAAGTTCACCATCCAAGCTTCAAACTTAGAACAGTACCTGTCGTGATTTATTTTATCTGGAAGTTTATCCGAAGACCCTGCATTATTCAAAATGTATATTATTATAGAATAATTTCTTCCAAAGTAGAGAAGCAGCCTACTGGAGCCGTTAAATCTAATGTCCTTAGAGCATGCTTTTGCTTTAACACTGCTCTGCGTTTTCTCAATGTCACCTTTAGTACTTTGCAGAGTGCTTGCTCCCAAATCAGTAGTATTTTAGTGACTTTTAAAATCATATTTAACTCATGTTCCAAGTTATTTAAAGTCAAGTGCATTGTTAAACACTTATACAAATACAGTAAGCTAATAAACATGTGGAGGATGACAGAATAAACAAATACTTAAAAACAATGAACGTTAATACAATAGTATAGTGATCATCAGAACTATGCATCAAACATTTGCTGCACATGAAAACTGAGGCTCCTGTGGTATTACCAGGGGGGTCGGGGTTTATCTTCTGTGGAGCAATCATAAGACAAGGTTATAAATAAAGCTTACAGTGTACTTGGACCTCTAGGTTTAAAAAGATTTTATCTTTGGTTACTTTTTTTTTCAATTGGAAGATTAAAATTTCTTCAGCTTGTTTTGTAAGACTTTATGGCTATTTTAATAGCTCCCTATTAAAATTTATGATTTACAACTTCATAAAATATAACTATATTATATTCCAAACCTCAGCTTGTCCATCTTTCTTATAAACTGACACCCCCCTCCCCCATCTCCCATCCCCTTCCTTACAACCTTCTCATTTTGGTTCATAAAACCAGTCACCCAGTAACTAGAATTTTTATTGTCATAATATAAGCTCTATCTTTTTTAAACTTTAAGATTTAAGACAGGAATACAGTACTCTTAACATTGGTGTCTCAATCATTTTCATAAAATACTGCTGATGCTAATATATACTTTTCCCACCATACACACTATATAAACAAAGACTATAGCTGTTCTTCAATAAAACTTCATTTACATGATTAAAAAATGATCTGGATTTGGCTCAGAGGCTGTAGTTGGCCAAGCCCTCATCTGTTACTATGAGTTGCTATCAAATCTAATCCAATTCATAGCGACCCCATGTGAGTGAAACTGCTCCCTATGTGGTCTTTCAAAAACAGATAGCTATTACTTCCAAGGCACCTCTGGGTGGGTTTGAACCATTAACTCCACCTAGCTTGAATTCTAACCCCTGCTCGAGAACAATGGGACTAGAGCCAGAAAGTTGGATGGTCCATGTCAGGGGTTGTTCTTTGGAGTCAAGGAGGTCAAGCAAGAAAGGAGCCAAGGTGTTGCCCACAGGCACGGTAAGTTCATCTGAATAGTGTCCGGGTGAGGGTGGAGGACAGGCATGTAATCCGGGAGCGGAGACTTCAATAACTGAAAGGGAGTGACCAGCAGATGTCAGAAGAATGACAGTAACAGGAAAGAGAAGACTGTTATAGCCATGTGGCATGGCCCTCAAAGAAATAGGCTTTTATGCACGTGTAGAAGACTGATGCCATGGAACTAGCACTGGGAAATGAGAGGATGCCAACAGCACCTCCTAATCCTAAGCATCATTCCAAAATTCTTCAAGAGAGGTTTTGTTTTAAGGGAAAGCCATGCTTAAACTGAGCTTAGGAAATGACTAGACTAATGGGGTAGGTAAGCTTGCTTACGATGTCATGGGAATTTCAGGGCAAAAGAGAGACCCTTAAAGGTACATCAGTTGGAGCGGGAGGAAGCAGAGTGCACAAGGAGGATGATACTGACAAGAAACAACAGAAAACCAAAGGGATTCTGTGTGGGGTATGTGACCTTTGCTGGAATTCGTCTCTGGGATGAGTAGGTGGGAACCTCCGTGGATTGTGGTTTTGTGAGTCCAGTCAAGAGTAGACAATGGGATTAGTTAACTCATAAACCTTCATACCAGAAAATGACATCAATCTCTGGACTTCAGGAAGTCTTTTCCGTAAGTGTGTCACCCGAAGCACAGATACCTTATCCTGAAGAAGTGCAGCCAATTCACCCATTCCAAGTCAGAGGAAGGAAGAGAAGTTTTTATTTAGAAGGTGTATTAGTCTGGGAACTTTAGAGAAACAAATCCACAGCAACTCATGTAAAAGAGAGAGTTTTATATAAAGGTTAACTGCGCATCAAGAAAACATCCCAACCCAGTGCTGCCCAAACCCACAAATCTAACATTAACCCATTAACCCATATGTCCAACACCAGTCCACAAAGTCCTCCTCCATCTCACAAAACAGATGCAATGACGCCGATTGCAGGGGGAAAGGTGAATCAGTGAGTGTGTAAGCATCTCAGCACTGGCAGGGGTCTCCACACGGCTGCTCCAGCACCCAGGCTGCATCGGGGCAGGTCCGTGTGGCTTCTCCTCAGGGATGTCTGGCAGGAAGTCAGCTTTACAAGCTGAAGCAGGGAACTGCTAGGGCAGCTGCACCCTGGTGTGACCATAACAAAGCAAGAGACCCAAGAACTAGAAAGGTGAGGCTCATTTATCCCTCCACCCTTCAATTAATACCACATGTGTTTATCAGCCAGGTTGGCACAATAAACAAACTCAGAAGGGATACCAGCAAGGAGACCACAACAGTGCAAAACAGATTGTCTATGCAGCGTCCTCTTGGAAATCAGAATACATAGAGAATACCTTCCATAGGCTTTGGACTTTGCACTTTGGGGCGTCATGGATAGATGGTTTACATTAACTTGGGTTTCAGGATAACCATGGCAAACAACTGTTGATCATGACCAAGGAAATAAGCTTTTTTAAGCCTGAGGCCAGTCTCGGGATGTCTTTGTTGACTCACGAGATACCAGAGCCTAGTTCTGAATCACGATCAATATCGTAAGTAAGGGAGGACTTGCAGCATTACTTGGCCCTTTTTAGATTACATCCACATCCAACCAGTCTGCTTTGAGTCACGTACTAAGTTATATAAGTTCCATAGAGACTATGGTCTGTAAAGCACCTTAGGTTAACTGCATTTTTAAAGGAGTATTTTTCTAGCTACATTAATTTGGGCGAAATAACTTGGATTACAATGGGTAGCTACCATTCCCTCATTCACCTGACCTCATGTCACGCAAAGCCTATACATGACATCTTAGGTCTATCATAGAGGAAAACCTATGGCTGTAACTGCTCTGGGCAATATTTTTTTTTCATACTACGTGCTTATTTATTTAAATTTGTGTACTTTTTCTTTTTTTTTTCCAATCATTTTATTGGGGGGCTCATACAACTCTTATCACAATCCATACATACATCAATTGTAAAGCACATTTGTACATTCATTGCCCTCATCATTCTCAAAACATTTGCTCTCCACTTAAGCCCCTGGCATCAGCTCCTCATCCCCC
>NW_022111307.1:5490678-5525227 GCF_000313985.2 Echinops telfairi | reverse complement strand
GGACAAAAGACCATGATCAAGATAGATTGCACTATTACAGATTAGAAAAGTTTACAAGCTTGGTTCAGATCCCTTTGACCACCTTGACCAGGACACAGGACTCATTGCCACATGCTCTTGAACCCTGATTTTCACCGACGACGTGCCCAGGCAAGTCCCCAAGGGATAGGCAGCCCCTTCCTGGGCTGGTCACGGGAGTCCACAGCAATCTACTTTCTTTTTTAAAATTTATTTATTTTTAGCAACCTACTTTCAAGCATACATTTCACATTGCCAGTTAACGGTCAGCAAGAGCTCAGTGGAGTCTGACTCAGTGTGGAGACCCAAAGTGGATTTAGAGCTCCCACAGTGACCGGAAGCCTTCTGCAAGCCCGTTGCTGCTGATGGGGGCCCTTGAGTTGGTTCCAACTCATCGCCACCTTACGCAGAAGAGAATAAAACATTTCCTGGTACTGTGCCATCCTCACAATGGTTGTTATACTTGAGCCCATGGTTGCAGTCCCTGTGTCCACCCATCTTGTCCACCCATGCTCTCCCAAGCATGATGTCCTTTTCCAGGGACTGGGCTTCCTGATAACATGCCCAAGGTACATGGGACGAAGTCTCACCAACCTTGCTTCTAAGGAGAATTCTGGCTATATATCTTCCAAGATGGCTATATATCTTCCAAGATGGCTATATATCTTCCAAGACAGATTTGTTTGTTCTTCTGGCAGGTCATGGCACCTTCTTTTTAAATTATTTTTATTTATCATTTTATTGGGAGCTCTTGAAGATATTATAACAAATCCATATTTTGAATTAGATCAAGCATAATTGTACAATTGCTGCCACCACCAGTTTCAACACATTTTCTTTCTCTTGAGCTCCTTGATATCAGCTCCTCTTTATCCCCCTTCCCTCCCCACAACCCAGGAATCCTTATTATTATATGTTATAACCATATCTTACCCCATCTAGTAGGTTTGTTCACCTACAATTCTGTTGTTCAGTCCCCTCACCATGGTACTTTCAATATTCTTCTACCACCATAATTCAAATACATCGATTCTTCTTCATGGGATCGGCACCAGAATAAGGGAGTAGTGTATTCTCTCAGGAGCTTGTATAATCTCAGGCATGCAAGCCACAGTAAGCATATACGTAACAGAAAGGGGTTGTATTAGAGAGATACACATAACGTGAGGGGGGATGAGCTAGGCGTATGCATGTAATCAAAAGGGGAGGTACTAGAGACATACATGTGACAGGAAGGTACCTATGTAGCAGGATGGGTGGGTCCTGGAGCCAAGATGGCAGCCAAGTTTGGTTCTGTCTAAACTGGCTTGACCTTAGATGTCTTTGAACTTAGTAATCTAAGATACTTATCAGAAGGGAGTGTACCATGCTTAGAGTTTGGTGATCTGGCTGCTTTTGATGGCAGATAACCTTTAGGCAGATAGCCTTCAAGTAGTTGACCCTCAGTATAGCAAATAACCATGTGTTTGCAGCAGCACTTCAAAATTGGCATTATTGTCGGGGGACATTGAGGGGAATACGTTTTACTTAGGAGAATGTGAGTGGGATCCATCTCCAACCTATGAATGCGAAGGTGTCCTCTATGGGATCCTCAGTCTCCCAGACTCCTTAATGAACTTACTTTGGGAGTTCATCTGCATACATTCTCTTCCCAGTTCTGTTTCCCACACTTATTCAATGACTAACTTTCACATGCACATGAGGCAATGAAGAATACCATGGCTTGGGTCAGCACACCTTACTCCGCTAAGTCACCTCCTTGCCTTTCAACACTTTAAAGAGGGCTTGTGCAACAGATTGACCCAATGCAATGTGTCATTTGATCTCTTGGCTGCTCCTTCTATGAGATGAGCATTGATTGTGGATCCAAGCAAGATGAAATCCTTGACAATGTCGATATTTTCTCCATTTACCATGATGTTACCTACTGGTCTAATTGTGAGGATACTGGTCTTCTTTATGAGTTGTAATCCATAGTGAAGGCTACACTCCTTGATCTTCATCAGCATGTGCTTCAAGTCCTCCTCACTTTCAGCAAGCAAGGTTGTGTCATCTGCATATTGCAGGCTCTTAATTATCAGTATACTACTCAACCTCTAATAAAAACGAGGAAATACATTAGTACCAGAAGCCAAAAGGCACTTGTTCTGTATAAATCTGCAACCTGCAAATAGAGCCCTATTTCCATCTATGCCTTGAATCATTCTAAATGCCTCAAGTACTCTGCACACATATTTCTAACCATTACAATCCAAAGGCAACCAGGACAAATGCTAGACAAGCAGGGAGAAGTAGTATGCTTACACACAGAGTGAGATAGAGGCTATGTCAATACACGCACACACACACACACACACACAGAATTAGAAAGGTTGACCTAGAAGTATCTGAACTAGAACATGTAGAAAAAGGAGTTATCGTTTTCTGTTCTTTCAACCTGCTAGACTAACCAATCCCTTTCTGACTATTATTACCATAAAACTTAGAATAAGCATCTGTAGGGGTAGGGTGGGTGAGAAGAAAATTTTGTTATATGTACTTAGTCTTATATTGTTCTTGAGCAGACACAATATTGATGGAGTGTTAATCCATCTCCCTGCCTACCCCTCCCTTTTTCTTTAGTCTTATCATTATAACTGAGAATTTCTTCTCTGACGACTTTAGTGTGAATGTTGCAGGATTTTCTGCAACAGATCTAGTCAGTCCTGAGGAAACGTAGACTTCAGAGCAGAGGCTAGAAAAAGGACATAGCTCCTGAACCCCACATATTTACATCCACATTCCTGAACGTAAGACCAAAGACCCGTGAAAGATTATGGCCTCAAATTAAGCATCTCTTCACTTGAGAGAGCTTGTTCCCCTTAATGCAAACAGGCAGGTGATACTCTACTTCCCCAAGAAGCAGCTACAGCAGAGATTTCCATCCCTGATCGCATAAAGAATTGTGTACAAAAATCCCTCAGTCGGGAATGAGACTGGCAGGGGAGCCAATATAGAGACCTGGACCAGAGACAGAGACAAGAATGGTTCGCTTGTATAATTGTATAATTGAATGGGACAGGAGTTCAAAGAAATTATGATCAGGCCTTTTCTTTTAACAAAACATTTAAGCTATTGTAAACAGAACCTGCACTATCTTGTAGCTAGTGCCTCGCCCTTGGGACTTCATTCCTCGGGACCGCTTGCTACCTAACGCCATCTAGTGGAACTCGAGCATTCTTTGACTGAAGTTCCCAGAAGGGACTATGTTCTCCAGACCCCTTGCACCCAATTCCATCCAGTGGGAACAGAGCATTCCTGAGCTGAACTTCTGAGAATATCACCCACCAGAACTCTTCAAGGCCATGGAATGCATGTGCAGGTAGGAGAAGCTAATATGTCTGCAGTACTGGGTGCGGATTCCTTCTTCTTCCTTCTTGTTGTTAGGTGCTACCCATTCTGTTCCAACTCAGCAACCCTGCGCATAACGGAGTGAAACAGCACTGGGTCCCGCACCATCCTGACAATTGTCTTTTTGTTTGTGCTCATTGTTGAAGCCACTGTGCCAGTCCATACCCTGGAGAGCCTTCCTCTTTTGTGCTGTCGCTCCCCTCTACCAAGCATGATGTTCTTCTCCAGGGGCTTGTCTCTCCTGATGACATGCCCAAAGTACATGAGCTGACGTCTTGTCCTCCTTGCCTCAGCCTTCAGGCAGTACTTCTTCCAAGACACACGTGTTTGTTCTTTTGGCAGTCAATGGTGTTTTCAGTATTCTTAGTCAACATCA
This sequence comes from Echinops telfairi, assembly GCF_000313985.2. Taxonomy (NCBI): domain Eukaryota; kingdom Metazoa; phylum Chordata; class Mammalia; order Afrosoricida; family Tenrecidae; genus Echinops; species Echinops telfairi. The sequence goes on along the minus strand of NW_022111307.1, from coordinate 5,521,443 downwards.
TTTTTCACTCCTTCTTACTAGGAGCCTCTAATAAAATTACCTAGTATAACTTCTATGTCAAACCAGAACAAATCTTTCTCTTGGTAAAGACAAGAACCTAATTGTGGTAACTCGGATAGGGTGATGATAGAATAAAATGTAGAAACCACAGTGAATAGTTATCTGTAGGTGTGTATAGAAGCTTAATTCTTCTACAACCCTAGTGCTCAGCATTTAAGCTTTATTACAGTACCCCACATAACCTTTCTGACCACCAAACTGCTAAGTAAAGTCTTAAGGAGCCAGGGAGGAGCAGAAGACTTGAGAAATCTTCCTGATAATTTGGGAAGGCCGGGAGGAGCAGTTTGCCTACTGCTGAACAGATGAAGCAGAGACACAACAAAGAATAGGAAGGAGTGCTCAAATCTTTAGCCAAAGAATCAAAGAGCCCCCCTCATCATGAAGACATATAAATAGACAAGAGGCTCTCCTTTGTCCACCCCCATTCTGGCTTGTTGGACCAGCAAAAACCGCTCCTGATTGTCCTTATTACAAAAGCTTTTACCAAAGACTTTAGGAAAGCTACTGTTAATGTTTAACTTGTCTATTGAGAGAGTCAAATGAACACCAAATCTGTATGTAAACCATTGATCTTGAATTGCTCTTTGGATCCAGTCAGACATAGCTTTGGTAGTGTGTTAGTCTGTTTCCCAACTCTCCTTTCTCTTGACCACATAGGCTGAATAAAACTTTCTTTTTCCTCACTATTATAACATTTTGATCATTTCCCCCTAGGATAGTCTTAAAGAGGATAAAGACAAGATCAAGACCAAAATAGATCAGCCAGATGAGAAAGACCACTAGCACAAGATCATTGTGATGTGTAAAGGTTTACAAAGAACCTATGGCTCTATAATAGAGAGGTCAAAGGAAACTGTCACAGAGCCATAGGTCCTCTGAAAACCCTTACACATCATTATATAGAACCACAGGTTCTCTGTAAAGCCTTACACATCATTACGACCTTGTGCTAATGGTCACATATGTTTCCAAACTTATTTGGCTTACTGAAATATTTTCAGGACAAAAAATTACTCACTACCTCTTGGAAAGTGCAAACTTTTGTACTATAGTGCATAATCCAGGATGAAGAATAGGCATCTACTTTTGCAGCCCCCTGGATTGTTCTAATACCTCCTGGAGGGGGTGTTGCCCATTTTGAGAGACACTGCTATAGAACACAGGAGGCATATTAAAGCTTAAATTTTGAGCACTAGATGTGTAGAAGGCTACAGATAACAGTGAAAGCCCAAAATCCATTTGCAGAGTCTCTGTGTGGATTGTCTCCACTGAATTTCTTTTGACATTAACCAGGGAGGTGAGCAGTCTTGCCACCAGGCAGAGTGCATTTAAGGTGGATTCCCTCCACCTATACCTCCCTGACCAGCCCAGGGAGGGGCAGTCTCCTGGAGGAGCTTGCCTGGTGTGTTTTTGATGGAGACTGCCATGCTAGAGTAGCACAGTCATAAGTCATGCCCTGATTTCCTTGGTCAGAAGACCATGGACCAATCCTATGTGCTCTTCGGTCTAATATAATGTACAAGCTCCAATCATGGTCCTATTCCCAGTTCTGTAATCTCACTTGTAGCTGTGATGTATTGATGTGCTATCAATCATGCTTCTGTGACAGCTTCTTTTGCCTTCCCATGTCATTTTAAGTCTCAGATTGGCTGCACACCCTTGGGCTAATGGCCTCCCTCATCAGCATGCTGTGTCTTTGCCTTGGTCTTGTCTTTGACTTGTTTAAAACTTTTTCCTAAGGTTTGGTATTAGAAAAACAAACAATCAATGTAATTCACCACATAAACAAAATGAAGGATAAGAACTATAGAATTATAATTTACGAAGAAAAATCATTTGATAAGCTTCAATATTTATTGTTAGTAAAAAAATTTCATTAAATATGAATAGAAGAGAAGTTTCTCAACATAATAAAGGTCATATATGTGAAACCAATGACTAACATCTGACTTTATGGAAAGAAAGTGAAAACATTCCCCCTTCCAACAGGAATCAGAGTTGCCCTGTATGATTTATTTAACATAGTCCTGGAAATATTGACCAGAGCTAAAAGACATAAAAAAGATATTAAAGGCATCTGCATTGGTCTAGAAAAAATAAAACTCTCTTTATTTTCAGATGATATAACCCTATAGATAGAAAACCCAAAATATTAAATTAAAAAGTTGCTGGAACAATTGAAAATTTTTGGCACTGTAGCACATTATAAGATCAACATACAGAAATTAGCTAAATTTTTGTATATTAAAAAGATGACACTAAAAAGGAAATTAAAGAAAAAATACCATTTACAATAAATACCCCAACGGTAAAACATCTAGGAAAAATCTTAACAGAGAAATAAAAGACTTATACAAAGAAAACTATACAACATTTCTACAATAAACCAAGAGACTTACACAGATGGAAAATGTTCCATGCTCCTGGATAGGAAGACTCTGTATAGTGAAAATGTCAACATTACCAAACACACGTTAGAAATTCGATATGATTCAGATCCAAATCCCAGCACAATTTTTCAAAGAAATGGGAAAACTAATCACCAACTTTATATGGAAAGGAAAGAAACCCAAGATAAACAAAACACTATTAAAAATAAAAACAAAGTAGGAGATCTTTCCCTCCAAGTTTTAAGACTTATTATACAGCCACAGTAATCACACCAGCTGCATACTGGTGCAACATTAGACACGAAGACCAATGAATTAGAACTGAGAACCCAAACATACAACCAAGTACTTACAGACACCTGACTTTGATAAAAGACTAAGACACATTAAGTGGAGAAGAGATAGCCTTTTCAATAAATGGTCCTGGAGAAATTGGATGCCCGCCTGAAGAAGAGTGAAACAAGATCCCTCACACAAACACAAAACTGAACTCAAGATAGGTTAAATCCCTAAATATAAACACTAGAACCATAAAGACCACTAGTTAAAAATATAGGGACAACTTTAAGGGCCCTAAGATAAGGCACAAATACACTACTGAGCATTATGGAACATTTCCCACACAATAGAAGAGAAATAGAAGACTGGAACCTTCTAAAAATATGACATTTATGCACATCAAAATACTCCATCTAAAGAGTTAAAGGAGAACCCCAGATTGGGGAAAAATGTTTAGCAATGACATATCAAATTTGAAAAAGAGATAAAAAATCACAGCAGCTTAATAAGAAAAATACAAATAACTAAATCAGTAAATGGACATGAGACATGACTAGACAATTTACTGAAGATGACATCCAGGTGGCCAGAATCATGAAGAAATATTCCCATTCATTATCCATAAGAAAAATACAAATTAAAATATAATACTATCTCACACTGATGCTCTTAGCAAAATTTAAAAAAAAACCAGAAAATAATAAATGCTGGAGAGGTTGTGGAGGGATTGGGACACGCATACATTGCTGATGAGATTGAAGAGTTGTATAACCACTATGGAAATCAGTATAGTGCTTCCTTAAACAAATGGAAATATAAATACCTTATGATTGTGCCTCACTCTATTTTATATATACCCTAAAGAAATAAAGAACGAAACACGAACATACATATGCACACCTGTTTATTGCAGCAATTTCTATAATAACGAAAATATGGAAACAATAAAAAAAAACCTTACTATAGAGGAATGGATAAATAAATTTTGGTACAGTCATACAATGGAATATCATGCATCCTTAAAGAATAATGGTGTATGTCAAACACCTTAAGACAGCAGTTCTCAACCTGTGGGTCGCGACCCCTTTGTGGGTCTAACCACCCTTCCACAGGGGTCTCCGATTGATAACAGTAGCAAAATTACAATTATGAAGTAGCAATGAAAATAATTGTATGGTTGGGGGGTCATCACAACATGAGGGACTGTATTAAAGGGTCGCAGCATTAGGAAGATTGAGAACCACTGCCTTAAGACATGGAGAAGATCAGAGAATATTATGTCTAGCAAAGTTAGTGTCATAAAGATAAATATTTTATGACACCATTATTATGAAGGAAAATAAAGAAAATGAAAAATGGTTTTACTCTGCCTCTCAGCTAACTTAAAAGCCCCATCCGCTCAACATCGTTGCTTCTTGCCTTCTCTGTACTCTAGTTTTGCAATCCCCTTGTTCCGACAGTCACACCCTCGGTAGTTGTCTTCATTCGGGGACTGCAGACCTTGCTCTACCTTTGCTCTTTCCTTACTTAGCACCTCCTGCTCCTAACTCTCTCTCACTTTATCAGGCTAGACTTGTTTTTCAGCAGCAGTGCAGGTTTCAATCCCTCTAGCTCTGTGTATTGTTCCAATCTGACTCCTCCTGGTTTCACTTCCTTCTGCAGGCCTCAAATTCACAATCAATCATTTCAAGGAAACTCACCAATCACCCTTAGTAGGCCTTGACCTTCCGCTTTATGGACCACCTTGCCAGGTCCCCACCCTAGCTACACTTCTCCACTCCTGTTTCTAGTCGGCTGGGACTGGCTGAATGATTTTCCACCCCTTGGCTCTTGATGTTGCTCTGCATCATTAGATGGGAGCCACAGAACTGCCCACTGTTAATCTCATATCTCCTTTTTAATTCCATTTTCCATTACCTCTCTCTAGCCCTTGATAAACTCCCACGTCCTGACCCTCAACAGAATGAGTCTCCTAATTTCCAAATAAAATCAATGCTATCGGGTAAGAATGCCCTATACTTTCCCCAGTGTATCTCCAAAGTCACTCATTCTCCCCTCATTTTTCTAGTTCAGAAGTGTCTCTGGCTCAAAAGACAGTCTTCCCTAAGACTATTGCACTCGCTCCCCATCTCTATTTAATTTTCCCTTCCCATCATCGCTTCTCAACTATTACATCAATCTTTCCAATGATGACTATTTTAGGGGGGAAAAGAGCTCCCAAATTCAAATGCATTTTATAGAGGCCCAATTAACTCTTAAACACCACGTGGACACATCATCCAGATGAGGGAGGCAATCAGCATGAGATAGAATGGTGTCTGAGGACTCAGTCACACCACTACTTAAATAGGACACAGACCACAAAGGAAACGGTCACAAAATCATGATTGGTGGCAGATCAATTCATAGCAGCCATTGATGGCATTACGGAGTGGGAAAGCAACCGTGATTGGGATACATACACTGTAGCAGATAAGAAAGACTTACAAAATTGGTTCAGGGCCCTCCAATCTTGGGACATGATTCATGACCATGTGGCCCTGCACCTTCCTGCTGTCAAGTCATTTCCAACTCAGCACCTCTACATAGGCTTTCCGCTGCTGTAAAAACTTACAGAAGCAGATAGTCTTACCTTTCTCCCGGTGGAGCAGCTAGTGCGTTTGAACCACTGACCTTAGAGGTAAATGCTGACCTGAGAGTGCCACCAGGTCTCTTTATATATTACTGCATAGTCCTCCTAAAGATCATGTGTAATGAAGGCCTAGTCAGTGTTCCAGCAAATGGGTAAACTGTAGTGGACTTTAACGTTTCTCTTACCGTTGGGCTTTTAGGTGATTGCCGCTTCTTCACAGTTCTAAATGTTATGACAAGAGACATTGCTCTATGTTATGGATACTTACTAAGGACAAAGTCTTGGGAGTAGAGCTAATCATCCAAAAGAATATGGTTGTTTTAAGTCTCTATCTGTATGTCCTATTGCTTTCCAAACAGATTTTACCAATCTATACTGCCAAAGTGTGAACGTGTTCATTTCACTAAATGTTTGCCATCCCTGGGCATTGCCATTTGTTTTCTCAAAAATGTGCTAAGTTCAGGCAAAACACACAACAATGTGAAGTGCAGAAGCAAAAGCCAAACAGTGCGGGTGGGGGAAGGGAGTATGTAGAGAAAGAGGTGGTTCTTACGTGTGTACACGTGTGTATTTATTTTGTATAGAATTTGATTAGATGTGTTTTGAATATTTTTTTTCATGGAAAAGTACAATTTTCCTGCAAACTTTTTGAAGTCTCATTGGGTGTGTTTCTGCATGTGCATTTAAAAGAATACATATTGTTTCAGGCATAGGGAAGTGGGATATTTTTAGAGTGATGATCACTAGTCCAAAATTATTGTGTTATTTAAAGTCAATGTTACTACCCAAAATTTAAGTTTGTGGAAAATACATTATTTTTACATAAGCGTTTAACCTGAGATATGAAATAAGTTATATGCTGGGAGGAGGGGGCCACAGAAAGCTCATGGACAAATGGAAAGAAAAGATAATGGGATTTTCCCATATACTTTTTGAAGCCCCCCCCCCAAAAAGTGTTAAGTAATAAATGACGTAGTTATTCAGAGACTCGTTAGTGACATCCCATCCCGCCCTACCCTATTTTGGTTCATAGTCACAGCCGTCTAAGTAGATTACTCTGGAAAAGGGCTCCACTGACCTAACTGCCAAAAGCATCGATCCAAGGATTTTTCTCATCTTGTTATACGAGCTGAGCTCTCTGAGGTGTGGGATGCTACTGCCTGCCTCCTCCGTGGAGCTTTTTCTCCGTCTCAAGTTCCTCTAGACATTCCTGAGTCTTATCGTCCCTGGAATTTCTTCTTCCCGTTTCTCCCTTTATATACTCTTCCTGATAATTTGCATCCCCTCTTGTGACTTCAATGAACTCAGTTGAAGTTTCTGCTGCATTTTAAATCTCTCTTTCTCTAACATCCCTACACCTTCAGTATATAAATGTGCTCAACTCTATTACATATTTTTTAAGCTCATCCTTTCATCATGTGTTCTCTCGTGTTCTGCTTTTTTTCTATGATTACCTACATTTTCAAAAGCAATGATCTATATTGACTGGTCTCAAGTCTTGCTGTCAAGATTCTAGCCCCACCACTCCACTTCAACTGTTGTCAGAAAAGACCATTGATATAATTAAAGTTTATTGTGCCAACCTGGCTGATAAACACATGTGGGGTTGATTGAAGGGCGGAGAGATAAATGGCTCGCAGTGAGTCTCGCCTTTTGAGTGTTCGGGTCTCTTATTTTGTGATCGTTGGACAAGGGTGCAATTGCCTTAGCCAGTTTACTGCTTCAGCTGGCAAGACTCACTTCCTGCAGGACATCCCCAAGGAGAAGCAGCATGGTCCTACCCCGATGCAGCCCTGGATGCTGGAACAGCCATGTGGAGACCCCTGCCAGCGCATTGAGATGCTTATATGCTCCCTGATTCAGTGTCACGGTGTGTGTTTTGTGAGATGGAGGAGGACTTTGAGGATTGAAGTTGGACATATGGGTTAATGTTGGATATGTGGGCTTTGGCAGCACTGGGTTGGGATGTTTTCTTGATGTGCTCTTAACCTTTATATAAAACTCTCTTTTATACATGAGTTTCTATGGATTTGTTTCTCTAAAGTACCTAGACTAACACAACCACTAGGGTCCTCCTAAGAGCCCTGGTGGCACAGTGCTGACCTCAAGGTCAGCAGTTCAAAACCACTAATGTTCCTTGGGATAAAGATGAGGCTTTCTATTCTCTTAAAAAGTTACAGGCTCAGAAACCCACAGGGGCAGTACTAGCCTGTCTTACAGGGTTGCTATGAGTCAGCATCAACTGGGTGGCATGAGTTTGGAGTTTGGGAGCAATCCTCCTGGTTTCTTAATCCAATGGATACATTTTTAACTCTCTGGTTGTTATTGTCATTGCTCAAGTTCCGAGGGTCAACTGACCCTCAGACCATCTTTTTCATTTTTGTCATTCAATCTTTCCTTCTTCATGGATTTCTCTTCTGTGGCCTTTCAATCTCATACTCTTTAATATTCCTTTCTTAAATATTAGTTGCTCAAATTCCGAGTGGCAACTGAGCCTCTGACTACCCTTTGCCTCTTGGTAATCAGGACTGATCATATTGTCAAAACATTAACTGCCTTCTCTGCCTATTCATCCAGAGGTATGAGGAGCCCAAAGTGGCCTAGTGGCATCTTAACTTTCGTTCAATAAAATGTGTTGTGTCTCCAGGTGTGAACATTCCTCCCTGAAGATCTTCACACCTGTAGAAGAGAGGGTCATAAGAACAGGGAACAAAAATTGTGTGCACTGGTTACTAGGAGCAATAGTCTGTTCTTTCAAGAGAGAGGTTTCTATGTACCAGGCTTGGGATAGTCAAATGTAGAGAATTTCTTGGAGTTGTATACACTGTTGGTGAGAAAACTGAGTGGCACAATTTCTTTGTTCTCAGCTACTAATCAAAAGGTTGTAGGTTTGAACCTATCTAGTGGGGCCTGGGGTGAAAGATCAGCAACCAGAAAGATTATAGCCAAGAAAACCCTTTGTGACTCAGTTCTGCTCTGTTAACATATGGGGTTGCCGTGAGTCAGAATCAACTTGATTGCAGCATAATTATTTGTGTATGACTGTGTATCTGGATACAATTTGGCACATTTCTGGGGCGCAATGTGTCACATTTCATCAAAAGTTTTAAATTAGAAATTGCCTTTGGAAAAAAAAATTGCCCTTGACCCAGGAATATCATTGCTAATCATCTGTACTAAGAAAATAATGAAGGCTACGAGCAAAGATTTACCCAAAACATTGGGAGCAACCCACATATATATCAAGGGGTATTGATTGAATAATTGAATTACCTGTCAATGAATGAATTAACTGTTAATTATTTAGGAATTAACAGTTAAGTTGTTGAAGTAAGTTTGTTTATAGGTAAAGATGTTTGTGGCTTGTTGGATTTTAAAAGCAAGTTACAATGAGGGCTTTGAACATATCTGCCTGACTCAGTTGTGGCCAATGAAGAGCCACTGGAATGGACCCAGAATGCTAACCAGAATGGGAAAAATTATAGAGGGAAGCCCTGCTACAAATTGGTTTCCCTCTTAGAAACCAAGGGCAGCATGCGTGTTGCACAGCAGCAAAATCATTAAACAGGTTGAATTGAAGACAATGGTGGCCGCCTCAAAGATGGTACCCTCCTAGGCTGCTTTGACTGTGTGATGTTCTCCACAGTGCTGGCAGAAATCCACTGCCTGCTTCAGGCTCTGGAGGACTTTCTGTGCCTCTCTGAGTCCCCCATTCTAGGGCTTCAACTTGCAAAATTTCTAGTTCTCGTTAATGTTCCAGATCACCCCAATTTAAAAAATTTAGATCTGTTCTAGTTTTGCTTCATCAACCATGACTGAATCGGTTCAAACCAGTTCAAATCCCTGGTTAAAATATAGTAGGTATCATATGTGATAGTCTGGGTAGACTAGAGAAACAAATTCATAGACAGTCATATGTGTATAGGAAAAGGCTTTATATACAAGAGCAATTAAATACTGAAAAAAATCCCAGCCCAATCCAAACAAGTCCATAAGTCTGATATTAGCCTATATGTCTGATACCAATCTATAAAGTCCTCTTCAAACTCACAAGATACATGCAATGATGCTGAATGCAGGAAGACCACAGGCTAGTGGGTGGGAAGTCGTGTGGATCCAGTGGCGTTGTAAGCATCCCAGCTCTGGCAGGAGTCTCCATGTGGTTCTTTCATTTCTGAGGCTCTGACTGCCATCAGCCCGTCTCCATGTGGCTTGTCAACAAGAAGGTCTTGCAGGGAGTGAGCAGAGATAGAGAGAGTGTCTCCCACCTCCAAGGAGGAATACAGGAGTTCCCAGAATCCTCAGGAGAAAGCCATGCACACCCAGAGGCCTCATTGGCTACCTGATTGACAGGCTAGACTTCACCCCTTCACTCTTAATCCTCTCAAATTGACAAACAATTATATAACTACCACATCATATTATATTATTTTATATAGAAGTGAATCTGAAATACGTATGAAGAAATAATAGAAGAAGATACATCAACTATTAAGAAAGTCATGACATTTTCTTATCTTTCTTTTTCCTTTGTACATTTTTTATTTTCTGTAATGCATATAATTCACTTTGATAGCAATCTTTTCTTGAAAAAGCAAGCTGAATAGTTGAGTGAGTTCTCTAAGTCCTTGAACTCCAAAGGGAAAAAAAAAGGAGAGAGAGAGCGAGAACTCACCAATTATTGAAGCTTACTATTGGTTGAGCAAGGAGCCTGGTGATGTCATGAATCGGGTTCTGCTGCTAACCTCTCTGCAGCAGAAAGATGAGGCTGCTTGCTTCCATCACGGTTTATGGTCTCAGAAACCCTATTAAACAAGTTTGCTCTGTCCTACAGGCTCAGTGGGTGTTGGCATGTACACTCTATGGCAGTGGTGGTAATGGGCTGAGTATTTTAGGTACATGACTTCGTGTGGCTCTGTGAAATATATATTTTGGCCTAATCTTTTTTTATTAGAAATTAGTACCAGAGAAAATAAATTGCATGATCTGAAGTCATACAACTAGTGAGCAATTCCATTGAACAGGTCTACCTAACTAGAAACTAGCTGGAAACACCACATTCCACAGCCAGAAGCCCCCCTGGAGGGGCTACCTCTGAAGCATGGGCAGCACTGAGAAGCGTGAAAACCAATTCGCTCCTGAGGTTTTTGTCTTCTGAGGTAAATCAACCAGATGCCGGGAACTCTGGTCTTAAGAGAAGAGAGATCAAAACCATGGGATTGTATATTGGCTTCATCCTCTTGTAGCTGTCAGGTGCCATGAAGCCTGCTCTGACCCGTAGTGACCCAATGCACAACAGAACGAAACGCTGCACGGTCCTGCACCCTCCTCCCAATTGTTCCTATGCCTGAGACCATTGTTTCAGCAACAGCGGTAGTCCATTCTGTTGAGGGCTTTCCTCTTTTTCCCCTGCCCCTCCACCCTACCAATAAGCCCAAAGTACGTTAAAAGACGTCTTGCCAGTCTTGCCTCTAAGGAGCACTCTGGCAGTACTTCTTCCGAGACACACCAGTTTGTCCTTCTAGCAGTCCGTGACGCTTTCCATACCCTTTTCCAGCACCACAACTCAAACGCATCGACGCTTCTCAGGGCTTCCTTGTTCAATGTCCGTCCACCACGTGTCGTACTGCGGTGGCTTCGGCGTTGCTGTGATGCTGGAAGCTATGTCACTGGTATTTCAAATGGAGGCAGGGTTCCCCAAAGTGAACAGGTTTCAGCAGAGCTTCGAGAGACTAAGAACAGACAACGCAGAACGATGTGCTCCCCACTTTGGAGGAAGAAGCCCTGAAAACTTTCTGCATCGCTTTGAAACATTAGCCCTCTAGTTAGGAAATACGAAGGAGCTTCAAAAGGTGTGCACAGATTGAACTACATAGAAGTGAATTTTTCCACAAACTTTTTAAAGCTCCGTATGTTTACCTGAGTATTGACTCAACAAGACTCATGATGAATTAGATCAGAAAACAACATTAATCAGCTGCCAGAAGAAATCAGCTCCTAGCACAATCATTACGGGTTCTGTAGGCGCAATTGTACAGCGATATGCAGTTAGACACATTACACGGTAGCATGGTAGCATTGCTCACCTCACCTTGGTGGTCCACGTGGAGGGAGAGAGAAACTTTAATGCTTCCCAAGCTTTTATCCTCTCTGGGGATGTGCAAGCCCCCTAATTACAGGTGAAGACCTACGTCACAGGAAAGGGTTGTGCTATAGGTATTACAGTGATGGGAGGGGGTGATCTAGGGACATATACGCAATTGGAAGAGGAGGAATTGGGGGTATACATGTGACAAGATGGGTGGATCCTAGATTTAGGATGGCAGCTTAACTTTGGTTGTCACAGAGCCAGTTTGGCTTGTTCCCGGCCCAACTGATAGAGACCATTATCAGTAAATAGGATGTGAACTCCGCCTACAGGAGCCTGTCCATTGTCCCCAGCTGCAGGGAGTAGGCCAACCTCTATGATATGGGGAGACAGTGGTCTGGCAGCGATTGCAAGGATCTGACCTCCCCCCACAGTCAGCGTGAATGACATGAGCTGGGAGTGGTGGTGTCTTAGATTCAATTTCTTGTTCAATGAGTCGTCTTTAGCAAGTCATCTAACTTCTTAAGATTTTAGTTACTCAAAGGAAATGAGTGTTGGATTACCTAATTCCCACGACTTTTTTGGGTCTCTGGCAGTCTATGATCTTGTGATAACATACATATCACACACATTGGAAAGGACAGAAGAAAACCAGTCCTGCGTCCTGCTCCATGTCTTAAAGGATCCCTGCCCCACCCACACCCCCCGAGACATTTCCGTATCCTTTTTTTAAAGATGAGGAATCTGTTTCTCAGATAAGCACCAGGAAGAAGCTTTTCTCAGCTTTCCAAATCATCCCCTATGGAACTTCACCCAACCTTGCTCTTTTTTCTGAAGAATCTATAATTATAAATTATAAATTTCCTAGCAAATCAGCAAAGGACAAGTAAGTGCTCCAGCTGGCTTGGGCAGGTGCCAAACAATCTTTCTTTGAAAGGTGCCTTTCCCTGAAGCTTATTTATTTTTGCTTATTTTCCCAGAAATAAACTCTGAGTCTCTGAGTGTTGCAGACCATCATGCCCAAATGACATCTCTAACCATCTGACTGCTTCTGCCTCTTCTGTGGGCCCTGAGAACCTAAATACTTAGAATGTACACTCTGCTGCCAAAGATACAGCCCAGAGTCCCCTAGACCTCCAAACTGTTTAGAAAGTGAAGAAAATTTAGCAAGTTCCTTTATTTTAAAACTATTGTGAATCATGTGAAGATTTACAGGGCAGATCATCAGTTTTACACTGAACAATTCCCACACCGTTGTTTCTCTCATGATTGCAATCCCAGGGTCTTGGAGTTCCCCCACCCCCATACCTCCTTCTTCCCTAACCCTTCTGAACTGGGTCCCTGTATAAACTGCATTAGTGTTATTCTTCCCTAAGGGAGCTGTCTTTTGTTTTGCTGAAAATTGAACTCACCCTGGGGTTCAGTTCCATCCCCTATCAGAAGGATAATTAAGGCTCATCGCTTTTGAGGGCGCCTTAACATATTTCCTGAACACTGAAAGTAACGAGGTAGTGTTTATCATTCAGAAAAAAAAAAGAAAACGCTTCCAGTTTGTTCCTTCTCCTGCCCTCCTAGCTAAGGATACTTGTGTGAGGAAGCTAAGGTAGGTGGGAAATGTAAACATTTACTCGCTCCCTCTAGGCACAAGGGAGGAATTTTCAACATTCCCCCAATTCTGTGCTAACCTCCTCTTGTATTTTCTTACTCCCACTTTCTCTTCTCCCCATCCTCCCTCTCGCTCCCACTCCCTTTCTGCTCTTCTCTAATCTCTAGCTTTTACCGTGTCAACAGGCACTGTTGTTTCATAAGAATTACCAGCAACAGACACAATCGAGGAGTTACATCCTGTGGTAGGTAAACCCCAGCCTGTCTCCCACACACAGGGTGCAGGGTTAGTCACCTCTTCCCTATTCCCATACCACACTGTGTGTGTGCATACCCATGTACCCACACATACACACACGCATATCTTTTAAAAGGTCATGGAAAATGTATTTCATGGGGAAAAATGCATGTATTTCAAAAAATTACATCTAAATAAACTCATATGAAGTTGGGATAGCATGTTTGAACACAATCCAATTTGAGGCACAAAGAAAGATAAAAGATAAAAGAACTCCTATCGGCTCTGGGCAGATGGCGCCATGCAGTCACCTGCTCTGTGCTCCTGTTCGTTGTGAGATCAGAAAGTCAAGAGAACAGGGCTGCTAGCTGGAGCTCCGGAGCAGAGCCCTGTCTTCCCTTGGCTGTGGACAGCACGCTGTCAGTTACCAAGGACATCCTCAGCCGATGCAGCAGAGTGGTCAAAGTGCCCACCCTCCCATCCCCTTCCAACCCCAAACATCAGAAATACAGTCAGCGTGACCCCGAACAAAACAAAACAAAAAGAATCATCTACAAATTGTTAATAATTTCTGTGTACTGGTCCTCAAAACAACCAATAAAATATCAGTTACCCCAAAAAGGGGTGGGGTGGGGGAGGAGCTCCTATCAAAGCAACATGAATGCTGCTAAAACAGAAGCAATCAAAAACAACATAAATTTATGACGAAGCTTGGATAAAGAAGAGTGAAATCATGGATGTCTTATAAAAACTTTATGGGAACAATGCCCCTAGAACTCAGCAGTGTACAAATGTGTACTTGGTTTTCATAAGGTATGCAATCTGCAGTGACACATCATGCACATCACTTTCTGAGGAGAACATTAATTTTTCTTGTACTCTAATTGAAGAGGGTCAGTGATTAACAGCGCCAGTAATAGCCAACCTCACAGGTTGGCTCAACTTACACAAGTCTGACTAAAAAAATTCAACTCGAGCAAACTTTGTGCTTCATGGGTGCCAAGATTATTGTGTCCAGATCAGCTACGGCACAAAGTAGAACTTTCCATGGAAACTTTAAACACGTGGAAACAAGATCCTGAAGCATTTCTTTGAATAATTCTAGCAGGAGATGAACCATGGCTTTCCCAGCACGATTCAGAAGACAAAGCACAAAGCAACGGCTCCCAAGAGGTGGGAGTAGTTCAGTCAAAAGACAAGTGGTCAAAGCAAAGGTCACGGCAACACTCAGGGCCTTTTGCCTGCTGACTTTCCAGAGGACCCAGGAATAATAACATCTGCTTGTTATTACAGTGTTTTGAGAAAGTTGGCCATACATTTAGGGAAGAAAAAAAATGCCCAGGAAAGTTTCACCAGCGTGTGTGCCATCAAATAAGGGCAGTTTGCAAGAGTTCCAATGGGAAGTCACTAAGCATCCGCCATATAAGCCTCCTCCTTGGGGTCCTTCGGATTTATTTTTGTTTCCTACTCTTAAAAAAAATCTGCTTACTCTTAGTGTGTTTTGAGAAAGTTACTCAAAAATCTAGCCAAAAAAATGACCAGAAAATGTCACAAGAAATCCTCTCATCAAATAAACACAATTTTGCAAGAGTTTCCATGGAAAATCATTAGGACTCCACCCTGTAACCCTGACCTGGCTGCTTCTGATTTACTTCTGTTTCCTAACCTTAAAAAATCATCATCAGAACAAAAAAATCTCACCATAGTGAATGATGGGGGAGTGCGGAGTGGATACCCAAAGTCCATT
Source organism: Echinops telfairi (assembly GCF_000313985.2). Lineage (NCBI taxonomy): Eukaryota > Metazoa > Chordata > Mammalia > Afrosoricida > Tenrecidae > Echinops > Echinops telfairi. Next base: position 5,506,404 of record NW_022111307.1, on the reverse strand, counting down.
TGTAGGCCACTGGACATCCCCTTGCAGAGGGGTCCCGGGGAGGAGATGAGCCAGTCAGGGGGCGATGTAGCAACAATGAAAAATACAACTTTCCTCTAGTTCCTGAATGTTTCCTCCCCGCTCCAACAATCATGATATGAATTCTACCTTGCAAGTCTGGCTAGACCAGAGAATGTACACTGGTACAGATAGGAACTGGAAATCCAGGGAATCCAGGGTGGATGATCCCATCAGGACCAGTGGTGTGAGTGGCGATACTGTGAGGGTGGAGGGAGAGTGGGTTGGAAAGAGGGAACCGATGACAAGGATCTACATGTGACCTCCTCCCTGGGGGACGGACAACAGAAAAGTGGGTGAAGGGAGACGTCAGACAGGGCAAGATATGACAAAATGATAATTTATAAAGTATCAAGGGCTCATGAGGGAGGGGGGAGCAGGGAGGGAGGGGAAATGAGGACCTAATGCCGGGGGCTTAAGTGGAGAGGAAATGTTTTGAGAATGATGAGGGCAATGAATGTACAAATGCTCTTTACACAATTGATGTGTGTATGGATTGTGATAAGAGTTGTATGAGCCCCTAATAAAATGATTTTTTTTTAAATCTTTAAGGACCACCCATTTACCTTCAGTTAACAGTTACTTTTCCATGGTTACATTTTCAGGACCTCAGTTCTTGAGGGATGGACCAAGTGGTTGGTATCACCACTTAGAAAAGTGTTCTAAACTTAAAAAATAACGTTTGTGATTTAAAACTTTTATCTTTCACCTGCATTTTCAAGAGCCTTCATATATACGCAGAAAGGGTTTCAAAAAATAACAGAATTAATGGTTTCTTATGGGGCAGGACAGGGGAAGTTGGGGGAAAATGGGAAGCTAAGAATGATGAATGCAAGAGCAAAGAAAATGTTCTAAAATTGATGTGATGATGATGGTACACCTCTTAGTAATATGATTGGGTTATTGAATTGTATGATTTGAGAATTATAAAACTGTATTTTTTTAAGATAATACAAAAGTAGAGTGAAAGATAATGGTATTTTCCCACAAACTTTCTGAAGTCCTGTGGTGTGTATGTGTGTATACACGGCCGTTGTCTATTCTGACTCCCAGGGGCCCTCTGTCAGGTTTCTGAGACTATCTTTACAGGGGCAGAAAGCTTCAGCTTTCCCCTTCTGAGTGGCAGGTGGTTTTCAACAGTTAGCCCTGCAGTTAGCAACCCAATGCTATCTTACAGCTCCACCAGAACTCCATAGATGCACGCCTATTTTACCTGCTACTAGTCAAGATGTGTGTACGTGTGTGTGTGTGTGTGTGTGTGTGTGTGTGTGTGTGTGTGTGTGACAGGATCCTACCCTAAAGCACATGTCGCCTTGAAGGAAAAAAAAAAAGAAGATATTTGTAAGGAGAAAATATGATGTTTTTCACTTAGCTTGTGTCTCCAGGGGGAGCCCTAATCCATTTTGAGTCTTGACATACATTCATTCACCGTTGGAGTTCTTTGTTACTCCGCCTCTGCTTGCTAACCATTAGACCAACAAAGTGACGATACTTAGACAAGTCCAGGCAAACTCAGAAAGAATGTGTTGAAAGTAGATTATAAATCCCTAATTCAGGGCAAGCCCAGGGATGGGTAATTTATCCTTGAATACACACCACCACCACCAATCGTCATCAAGTCAATTCGACTCCCAACAACCCTATAGGACCGAGTAGAACTATCTGCTCCTTGGGGTTTCTGACACTGTAGGTCATTTAAAAACAAAAAAACAAACAAGCTTTGTATTGTGAATTAGGCGAAGGGTTACAGAGATCATAGTTTCATATTCAACAGTTTGTACACTTCCCGATTCAACTCATCGGTTGCAATCCTCTCACTGTCCTATCACTTACTATCAGTCTTTCTGTGCCCCAAGAGCCTCATCATTCTCCCTGGGGATGGGTGGTGGGTTTGAACTGCTAAACTTTCTCTTAGCAGTCTAGCACTTATCCCACAGTGCCATCAGAACTTATATATATAAACTCAGTGTTTATATTATACATATGTATAAACTCAGAGTATATATCTGTGTATGCATAGATATGTACACGCACATATATACACTCTGAGTTTATACATATAGATGTATAGACACGCATATATATACACATAGACACAGGGTCCCTAAACTAAAACAGCATATATAGGCTATTAGAGAAGAGTTATTTAGAACTTTTATTTTTATATTACATTTTCTCCTGGTTTTGCGCCTACAGAGGGAATCTTAATTCCACTTTGAGTCTATTTTTTCTCCTAAGGCACTCTCCAGAAAAAGACAGATTATTTTTGTCTGAAGCTCAGTCTTGGTATTTTAACCATGCTCAGGGCTTTTTCTATCAAAGAAGAGTCACCTGGGGATCTGGTTAAAACGGAGAATCAGATTCAGTATAGCTGGTGGAAATGCAAATTCTCAGTAGGGGGCTGAACCAGAGTGACTGGCTTGCAGCCCTGCCCCGTCTCTGTCACCTGTTCCATCAACGTTGACCGGGTAATTACAGCCTGGTGAGCACCACCCTGGATCTGCTGTTGGTACATTAAATACAATATTCAGATTCTCATGATTTTTCTCTGTTTGCCCTCAAACTGCAGGGTCTCTCATTGTTCAGTATACTCTGGCCTTATATTTACCCAAACTACTAGAGTTCCATTTCTTCCCTATTTCCTGTCACCCGTTTGCTGAGACCCTTACAGAGCACACTGAATGAATGACCAAAGTGGGATCATTCGGTGAATCAACTCTGCCTCAGGAACATCCAAAGGGTCTCCAGTGAATGTAGGCTCTCCAGAGACGTAAGCATATCAGGAATACTGGAATGGGGGAGGGCCAGGATGAAGTAGAGTAAGAAGGTAGGGAGTAGAGAGGGCATGGCCAAGGGCTCCTTAACTAGGGGCAACTGTGAAAAGCCGCCAGATCAAAAGTCACTGGATTGCCCCAGACCCTGGCGCAGCATCCGGTGAGTTGAGCTGATGTGCACGTATGGTTTGACTTTTTGCTTTGGTGCACATTTATTTATTTTTCTCCCAGAAGACACTTTATGGTTCTTGTCAACATTGGGGGCACTTTTCAGACAAGCTGGTGGCACAATGGCTAAAGTGCTCAGCTGCTAACCCCAAAGTCAGTGATTGAAACCCACCAGCTGCTCTGTGGTAGACGGACATGGCAGATGGACTGACACCGTGGTGGCCATGGTAACAACAATTGTGAGACCGGGTGCAGGACTGGGAGGTGTCTCCTGTTGGACATAGGGTTTTGCTATGAGGAGGAACCCAGTCTACAGCACCAACCAGTGTTGCAAATGTCTCCACAGTGGAGGGGAAGGACAACCAAACAAAATTGCTATCATCAAGTCCATTCTGACCCAGGGATCCTGTGGGACAGAGGATGCCTGTACCATACAGTTTCCAAGGCTATACATCTTTTTTTTTTCATTTATGATCAATAAAACATTTATTTAGAATAACAATATAAATACTTGATAGGTTTCTGGGCCACTGTTTGGAATACCCTTGTTGTTTTTTTTAAATCATTTTATTAGGGGCTCATACAACTCCCATCACATTCCATACATACATCAATTGTATAAAGCGCATTCATACATTCATTGCCTTCATCATTCTCAAAACATTTCCTCTCCACTTAAGCCCCTGTCATTAGGTCCTCACCTTTCCCGTCCCTCCCTCCCTCCCTCACTAGCCCTTGATAATTTATAAATTGTTATTTTGTCATGTCTTGCCCTGTCCAACGTCTCCCTTCACCGACTTTTCGGCCGTCCATCCCCCAGAGAGGAGGTCACATATAGTTCCCTGTAATTGGTTCCCTCTTTCCAACCCACTCTCCCTCTACCCTCCCAGTATCGCCACTCACTCCACTGGTCCCCGGACTGCAACTTTGTTCTCCCTCTGGGTGGCTAGTGGGTTTGAACCTTTAGGAAAGGAGCCCAAAATGTGACCATGTCACCATCAAGACTCCTTATCCCAAAGTTTAGTGACTTAAAACAGAGCCATTCATTTCCCTCATAGTTTCCCAGCTCGGGAATTCAGGCAGGACTGGCGAGGGGATGTTTCGGCTCCATGTGGCATTGCCAGGGATGGTAGTCAGTGGTGATGTTGAGCAGGTGATGCTCCCAAAGGTGAGAAGATGCAAAAAGTGGCTGTAATCAAAGATTCATTTAAGAGCTTGAATAAATTTGTGCCCCCAAATGTAACCATTGGGAAAAAACACTGTTTTTTAATGAATCATTATTTTGTATTATTTTAAAAGGTGTGTATCCATAGCAGTATTTTAAGTACACCCCCTTCGATATTTACATATTCAAATTTTACCCATGAGAAAATGAGAGCGTGCTCTATTCTTGTCACCTTTGTTAGGGGCTGTCAAGTCATTTCTGACCCTATGAGTTCAAGGTATCATAGAACAAACGTTACCCAGTCCTGCACCATCCTACAATAGTAGGTTTGCTTGAGCTCATTTTTACCCTAAGGGACTGGTCTGCAAGAACTATACCAACGATCCACTGCTATACGTAAGCTTTCCACTGGCTTTTTTTTTTTTCAGAAGTAGATTGCCAGGCCCTTCTTCCTAATCTCTCCTAGTCTGAAAGCTCTGTTACAATCTGTCCATCATGGGTGATTGTATTTGAAGTGCTTGTGGCATAGAGTCCATCATCACAGCAGAGGCCACCACAGTTCGACAAACTGACTGATGAGTGGTGGACTCGACATTTAGGATTTTTGAATCATCCAAACATTTATGGTAAATAATGACCCGGATAATTTCTTGCCTCTAAATCATTTTCTGGTATTTATTTAACCAGAAACTTTTCAGATTTTATAGCACTTCTATAGTTCCAGGATTTTCTTTAATCTCTTCCAGACCAGTAAATCTGGCCTTTTGGGGGTTTGGACTTTACATTTTTTTCTGATTCTAACCAGAGCCTTGATTGGGTCAGAGTGATCAGTGTTGGTAGCCAGAAACCATCTACTTCTGATCTCAGGTTAGATGGCCATTAATTTTGCTCTAATTACTTCCACAAGTCATTGCTTTGTTTGCTTTTGTTCCAGGTGGGAAGAGACCAATATTTGCTTCCAACAGCACGATTTGGAGTAATTTCTGCTGCTTCTTCTTCTTTTTTTTTTTTTTTTTAACATTTTATCAAGGGCTCTTACAGCTCCCGTAACAATCTATACATCCATTGTATGAAGCACACTTGTACATAGGTTGCCATCATTATTTTCTAGACCTTTATTTACCATTGGACCTATTCTATTCTATCCTATTGCTATTCTATTTATTTAGTGTCAGCTCCCCACCTCCCAATCTCTGCTTCTTATACCAAGATCCAACGTGCCCTAGTAGCGAGTAGTAAGTGGGCTACCCACTGAGCTCCTCACAAGATCAACAGTCTGAATCCACCACTTTCTCTGAGGGAGAAAGGTGGGGTCTGCTCCCATCAAGATTTACAGTCTCAGAAACCCCAAAGGGCAGTTCTACTCTGCCTTGTAGGGTCACTCTGAGTTGCGATAGACTTAATCACAGTGAGTTTGGTTTTTTGGTTTATCCTAAGATTCAATCCAGGGTCAATCTGGAATTACAAATTGCATTTGGCTGTAAAGTTTTTTAGTTGCTGTTGATTCGATTCTGACTCGTATTAACCCCATCTGTGCTTCATAGAGTTTTCAATGGATGATTTTTCCGGAGTTGGTCACATGGCCTTTATTCCAAGATACCTCTGGGTGAATTTGGGCCTTCAGCATTTGCTTAGCAATTAAGTGTTAATTGTATGCACACCCAGGGACTCCAAAAGTCTCTTTAAGCCTCTTTTATCCTAGGACAACTCTTTAGTCTTTCATTAATTGATATTTTAGAAGCATACATGCTAGCCATTTATAGAATATCCTTCAATTTAAGTTGTTCTAATTTTGTTTTCACGCTTACACTTGGACTGTATTTTTGTCTTCTTCAAGAATAGAACAAGAGTGATTTCCTCAGCACCACCTCCTGTCTTTTCTTTTCCTTCTTTGCGTATCTCCTTTCTTCTTTACTCGTCTTTCTTCCCCCTTTCCTACCTTTATTTGTTGTGTGTGTCTTTCTCTCTTCCCTTGTTTTTATTTTTACTTCTCTCCGTTTTCTTTCAGTTAGTAAATGATTTTTCCTTGTGATCCCTAGTGGTGCTTTGGAACCCTGTTATGTCCTGTTAGGTGTTAGTCTGTGATCTGCATGGTCGACTGTTCAAAGCCACCAAGAGCTCTGTGGGAGACAGACTGGGCTTTCTACTGCCATAAACATTTACAGTTTCAGAAACCACAGAAAGTCGCTATGAGTCATCATGGCAGTGAGATTTATTATTTGTTTGTTTTAGTGTCCCTGGAGTTGCAGTAGGGTAAACATTGCACGGCTAACTGCAAGGTCAACAGTTCAGAAATCCTCAGGGAAAGAAGAGGCATTCTACTCTGGTAAACAGCTATAGTCTTGGAACCCACAGGGGCAAAGCTACTCTGTCCTATAGGGCTCCTACAGGTTGGAATGGACTAAATGGGTATGGGTTTGTTTTGTTTTATTATTTGACTGATATTCCTAGTTGTGGTTTTTGTATAATAGCTAGATTTATAAATAGGATATATAGATGATCAACAGTTATATAGCTGATAGATAGATAGATAGATAGATAGATAGATAGATAGATAGATAGATAGATAGATTCCCCCCTCTCTCTTTCTTTCCTTGTCCCACCCAACAGGAAACAGTCACTGCCCACATGTGTGAGCCCCATTTGCTCCTCCTACGGTCTCACCTACTCCAAAAGGACTGTATCCCTCTCAGTGCCTGATACCTTTTTGTCCCATGCATTGATGACGTTAGTTTTATCATCTAATTAAGGTCGTGTTTGCCAGATTTCTCCACTGATAGCTATTATTTCTTCCTTATAAGTAATAATGAACCTGTAGGGAGAATAAACAGTCTCTGAGACTATGGAGAGAATCTAGTCACATCCAATGTCTGGTCAATAGTTTTCACACACATTGATAATTTTTTTTCTGAACCAGTTATTACTAGGATAGTTTCAAAAAGGGTGATTTACTAACTGTAGTATGTCATCCACATTTAGGAATTGGCATTCTACTCTAAGCAAGAGCCTTTTCTTCTGCTTTATTTCGCCAATACCTGTATGAATTAATCATTTTTATTTTATTTAGGTTGTGATTCACTTCTATTTGTATCCTCAGATTGTCTTAGATTTGGTAGTGGACTCTCATTAAGTTAGTTTCTTTCTCAATGAATTTACCATTCTTGAGGACGTCTTTATTTTCTGGCACAATGTCATCTCTTTCCTTAGAATCAGCCATTTCTACAAAGAGCCTTGAATGGGGAATAGGATTTGAAAGCAAGGTCTGAGCCCTAGATGAGCATATTGCTACTGAACTTTCCCTGCTTCTTGGTCTTTTCAGTGGGAAGCATGAGAAAAAGGAATAACTTCATGGGGTTCAATTCTTCCACATGTGTCTGTATGCATATGTGTATTTGTATATTCATCACAAATTTCTTATGCTGGTTTCCATAGAGTCAGCTCCAACTCACAGCAACCTTATATATAACAGAAGGCACAGTGTTTAATCCAGTGCCATTCTCACAATCATTTCTATGTGTGAGCCCATTGGTACAGCCACTGTTCCAATCCATTATCCATAAAATTTGCATTGGCTGATTTTTGGAAGCAGATCACCAGGCCTTTCCTCTTAGTCTGAAAGCTCTATTGAAACCTGTCAACCATGAGTGAGCTTACTAGTACAGGAGAGCTTTAAAATTTTCAAGGAAATTTTTCCTTATATTTTAATCCCATTTTCCACACACTTTCTGAAGCCCCTGGTACAGGTGACATAGCCTCTAGTATCACAGCAACACAAAGGCCATCACAGAATGACAAACTGACAGACAGATAGCCACTTATATAATTTAAAGCTACATATAATACATAAACATCTATTACTTCTACTCCCATGGTGTCATTGCTGGTGCATAAATGACCCTATAGAACAGAGTTGAATAGCCCTTGGACATTTCTGAGACTGTAACTCTTTACAGTAGTAGAAAGCCCCTTCTTCCTCCCTTGTAATGATGGTGGTTTTGAACTGCTGACCTTGGAGTTAGCAACCTAATGCATAACCACTATACCACCACAGTTCCTGTGCATCTCTGTGTATGTTGCTGGGGGGCGGGTGCTATATGTTGATCATTGCGATCAGATTCCCCCTTTTCCTCATACTTTCCCCCTACACTCAGGGTATAGCTACTGCCATTACCATTCTTGAGGGGTTTATCGGTCCTGTAGTCCATGTGTCCTGGGCTCTTATGCACATGCTCTGGTCTAGCTGGATTTATAAGGTAGCTCTGGGTCATGATGGGGGGAGTGGGGGGAGGGAGCATTAAAGAACTAGAGAAATGTTGTGTGTTTTATTGGTACGGTACTGCATATTGGCTGACTTGTTCCTTCCTGCGACCCTTCTGTGGAGGAATATCCATTTGTCTACAGATGGGCTTTGCTCTCCTCTCCAACCCTCCTCATTCACATAGATATGGTTGTTTCGGCTCTTCCAACGCCTGATACCTGATCCTGTTGACACCTTGTGATCACACAGGGTGGTGTGCTTTTTTCCATGTGGGTTTTGTTGCTTCCCTGCTAGATGGTCATTTGTTTACCTTAAAGCCTTGACGACTTCAGATGCTATATCTTTTGATAGCCGGGCACCAACATCTTTCTTCACCACTTTTGCTTATGCACCCATTTTGTCTTCAGCGATCATGTCGGGAAGGTAAGCATCACAACAAGCATATCTCATTTTATTGAGCTTTGTTTTATTGCTTTTTTTTTAACAAATTGAAAGTTTGTAGCTACTGTGTGTCAAGCAAGTCTATCACTGTCATTTTTCCAATAGTATGCACTTCCTTCTTGTCTCTGTGTTACTTTTTGGTAATTCTCACAATATTGCATACTTTTTCATAATGCTGTTGTCCCCATGTTGCTAGGTGCCATTGATTCGGAACAACCCTGTGTACTCTAGAGCCACATCTGCACAATTGTTGCTCATGATTGCTACCACCGTGTCAATCCATCTGGTTGAGGGTCTTCCTCTTTTTGGTTGAGCCTCTAGCTTTACCAAGCATGGTGTCTTTCTCTGGGCTTTGTCTCCTGATATCATGTCCAAAGTGCATGCAATGAAGTTTTTCCAACCTCAATTCTAAAGAGCATTCAGGCTGCATTTCCTCCAAGATGGATCAGTTTACTCTTCTGGAAATCCATGGCACTTGCAATATTGTTCATCAACACCATAATTGAAATGGATTAATGCCACGGTAGTCTTCCTTGTCCACTGACCAACTTTCCATCTTCTCCACCAGCAGCATAATTACACAAGAATGGAGACTCCTCCCACATTCTGCTAATTCAGCAGATGTTACCACATGTGGGCTATTGAGAAGGACACATGTTTTGGGGCCACACACTGGCAGGTGGGATGAAGATACTTCCTAAGAAGTCTTTGTAAGGATTACCTGTCATGTCATCGTTCTGGGCTTGGCATGCAGTAGGCACTCTGCAGGATTAATTTCCTGTCCGCTCCTTGGTTAATAAATGAACAGAACCCGCTAGGGTGGAGTTTAGCAATAAAGTCACACTGGGTGAAAGAAGCCATCTTCAGGGTGACCACGCCCTCTAAATTGGCTTGTAAAGATATTGGGGAGATTACTAGGGAAGTACCCAGGCCTGAACAATATGCTGGGTGGCCCCTAATTAAAGTGCAGCTGTTTGCCTAGGCCTCACCCCTAATTGAGTACTCTAGGGCATATCATCTACTCTGGAATCCACCTAATAAAGGCTGCCGTCCAGCCCCAGGAGTTGACGTGACCAGGCAGCTTATGTTCCGGATATAAAAGAGCGATCCAAGGGGAAGAATGTAGCAGTGTTTGCCCCGCTTGCTGGGGGGACATTAATAGAGGCATCCCTGTCCAGTGTGAACTAACCAATAGGCTTCGGGTTTGCACGTCGATTGCTATGTGTAGAGATAGTGTGAGTTGACTCTCAGGCCCGAGTGACATTAGGGTCTCAGAAAAGGCTGGGTGTGATCTGCAAAGCCGAAGCCTGCGTTTCCCTGGACGGACTGTGTCTGAGACACCCTGCATCTCTCTCCATAAGCCAGCACTGGTGTTTTCAACTTGATTCACGATGGTACGAGATGGGGACATGGAGATGCAACGTGCCTTCACTTAGAGCAAGGCTTTGAATCGATTTCTTCCTGTTCAATCCTCACTGAAAAATTTATTTCCATCCCAGACATACTGAATTAGAACCTACCTTTTAACAAGAGTCCTAGGAGATTCTAATAGGGACATAAGACCCCCAGCTGATTCTTAGGGATACCGGTGAGTTATGCATATAGATGGTATATACGTACATAAGACTTGCCTGGGGATTTTGATAAAATGCAGATGGTGGCTCGGCATATCTGGGTGGAAAAGGAAATCCTCAGCAGATAGGCAAGCTGGAATGAACCAGTTCAAAGTCCTGGCTTGGAACCGCCTTGTGTGGGTCTTAATATTTAAACTTTTCATGGTGATTATTTTTAAACATTTGATTGTGGACTGGGTGAACGTTTGCAGGTCAGATCAGTTTCCAGTTAAATAACTCATACAAAGTCTGTTTCCTCTCACTGATTGCAAACCCCTCAGGGTAACCCCCTTCTTCCCCCTGCTTCTTGGGCCTTGTGTCTTTCTTTTGTAACCTCTGAACTTTGTCCTTGGGTCATTGCTGCTCTTTTGGGTCAATTGATTGATTGCTCTGAGGTATGTGTACCGTATTAATGTAGTTGCTCCCCTCAGAGAGCTGTGTACTGTTGCGTTGAAAATTGAGCCATAGGGATGAGTTCATTTGTAAACTTTTAGGAAGGAGTTGGGCACAGGATGTCAAGAGGCAGCCTTGAGACCACTGGACAGTTGGGAGTGACAAATAGCACCCCATTTACAGAGGGGGCAGTCTGCAAGGTCAACTAGAAGGACATTGAAAGTAAAGTATATGTCACCTTTTGTTGTCCTTTTATAATCCCTGTTACCCGCTCCTTTGGCCACCACGCAGACTCCTTCTTATTCCTCCCTCAAGCCCCAGACTTCGTAGGCCCTGCCCCAGGAAACCCTTCCAGACTGACTTCCTCAGCAGGGCGAGTTTCTCCACCCGTGACTTTCCTGGTGTCCACATCTTGAGGCCAAGAGAGTGATTTCCACGCTGAAGCCATGCACAGGCTGCACGAAACCCTGGCTATGGAACATTGGGCAAGCGAATTAACCTCTCTGTTCTCCAGTGGAAATGGGGGCCTGCACTGCTGGTGGGCCTTTCTTGAGAAGGAACCTAAAGTGTTACTCACAGGACGGAGATCAGATTGCAAAGGCATCCATATGACTTCTTATTTAAATGCTCGCTTTAATGTGGAGTAGGGATTCATCCAGTGTTTGTGGCAGGAAAGTTTAAGGGGAGGAGAGGGAGAGAGAAGCAGTCATCCACCTGCAGCGCAGAGTCCCTCTCCAGTGAGTGCAGCCAGCTGGGACATCTGAGCTGTGGCTCACATAGGGCGCCCTGCACCTTGTCGGGCCAAGACAGAATACCTATGCACACAGGTGTCCAAAAGCCCATGGAAGAATGGAATTAAAAGATGATATTTTTAAACTTCTACATAATTCACAAATAAAAGGTTGTTTGGGGTTTGTTTGTTTTTTAAGAATTTTTTGAAGTCCCAAATATTTCCAACTCCTCAGGGCCCTAATACCTCACACCATACTTCTCCTGGCTCGGCTAACCCCCCTCACCTGTTTGACTCGTCCTAATTCTTAATCACACCTGTGTCCTGAGGAAGGCAGGCAGTGTGGTCTGGTTCTGCTCACTCCTTGACCAAGGATAGCCTACCCAAATCTCCTAATTTGGCTCACCTGCCATTGAACCCATTCAGGTGTGGCTACTTCCCTGTCATGGGGGTCAGGAGGGGCTTCCAGCAGTCACTTGACCTGTAGGAAATAGGCAAAGACTGCCCGGTCCGATCAACACCAGGTACTGGGTTAACACTGTACCTGCAGTATCGCCTGTACCTGCTTCACGGCAACCTCAGGTGCTGGGTGGCCATCTCGATGGCCTTGCTCTTTCTTAGAGGGGAGGGCATGGGCTACTGAGGGCTAGACCTGTGCTGTCGTAGGAGGTGCCCAGCCACCAGCCCGCTAGAGAGGACCAGGTGGCCTATACTACTACGCTTTCGCTACCTCCGAGTACGGTTAACAAATGAGCAAAACTACTTTCAACTCAACTGTAACTGCTGAGCACTTGAGAGGTGCCTAGTCAGAATTGAGGTACACTGATTAAAAGTTCCCCCTTGTATGTCAGGACCGTAACAGAAGTAAACTTGGATGGGGCTGCTGGAGATAAAGGATCATGGGAACAGCTGAGTATGCATGTGTGTGAGGGCATCCTGGGAATGCTGTTTCATCGAACAAAGAAGCATAACTTTATGAAGCATTTGTAGTGTCTCAGGCTCTCTTCTTGCAAGTTGCAGGGGGTACTGACTCCAAAGATTGGTTTATCTCCTGGGGCCCAAGAGTCCTCTAGCCTAGAAGGTAGTGGGCCTCAAACCGTTGGAGACTGGGTGGTCACTCAGATGCCTGGGCAGTATGGCCATGGCCCATTTTAATGGATCAGAAAAGGTCCTGGAATTGGAATGATGTCAGGTAAAGAGAAAGGTACGAGTTCCTTCACATCCGAGTTGGAAGGGCTCTTGGCAATTGTCTGAAGTCAGAATTGACTCAATAGCTGTGGGTTTGGTTGTTTTTTGTTTGTTTGTTTAACCCGTATTTCACAGATGAGGAAACAAGGCATCGTCAGAAGCTTACATCACTTAGTGCAGGTCACACAGCTCAGGGCTGGACCAGAACATCCGGGTCAGAGTCTGCTTTCTCCTGTGCACCAGTCCTTGAATCCAGGTTGGGTTGAGTCTTGCGTTTCATCCGAGTTGCAGGAATGGCCTTCACCTCTGTCTCCTTGATACATTCCCTCAGGTGCTACACTTCTTTATCAGCCCCTTCCCATTCCAATATCCACCAGCCTTAGCCCTGACCTTTTTCTGTAGACAGCCCAACCCCCAAAGAGAAACCTTTTTTTGTGCCCCAGAGTGTGAACATCTTATTGCTATACCAATTTTCCCAGTATTGTCTCTGTTTGAAATTAGTATCTGCTCTCTCAGCTCTAGCCTGAGAACTGGGACCTTCAGATTTAGGTTTGCAATTCAGTGCTCAAATGCTCTCTATTTGCTTGGAGCCCATGAAGTGGAATGGGCTGTATCTAAGATCAATCTTATTTATTCTTGATTTTTAAACACTTACCAGCACCTGGGATACTGCAATTTCTTAATAAGGGTTTGTTGAACCCTAACAATCATGATCATACTTGTAACAATAGCTACCATGTGAAAGCAAGCATTAGGCTAGCTCTCTGCAGGGCTGATACCCTAGCGGGCACATGTGATGATGAACGCATTGATGGATCTAATGCAGGAATCTGAGTCTTGCTGCTGCTAACCACAAGGTCATCAGTTGGAAACCGCCAGCTGCCCTTCAGGGAAAAGATAAGTTTTCTGTTCCTGTAAAGACTTCCAGCCTTGAAAACCCCAAGGGGCAGTTCTGCTCTGTCCTGTAAGAGCTCCATGAATCAGTTGCAATTTGATGGAAATCAGTAGGTTTTTCCAGATGTAGTTACTGAGGCTGATAGATATAAAGTGATTCCCAAATTGATTCCATTATTAATGAAGAAATCTATAACAAGGTTCTGACTATCATATTTGATCTGATGAAAAGAATTCTAAAATAGAAGCTTCCTCTATTGGTTCTAGCACAAATTCTCTTATTTCTATTTTGGTGCTCTACCTTCCTAAACCTCGCTTTTCTCTCCTGGAAAATGTGCTTGTTGGGTTTATTACATTCTCTGCACAGATCCTTTTTGGTGAGGAGACGTGAGAGGACCAGGTGGCCTACACTGCAATGATTTGGCTCCCTGTGAGCTTTGCTACCAAATGAGCAAAACTATTTTCAACTCAACATTTTATCAAAAATGTAAACTTTATCACCATACCTAACCGCAGTCATCTCAACTACCATAAAAATATCATACTTAAGTTTAATGTGAAACTAGACTGGTAACACTGTAAACAAACCTCAATGTTTTAGAGCTACTAATGCTGAGGTTGTGTTCTGTTCACAGTTTCCAGCCACAGCTTCCCACCGTCTTGATTTCAGGGCAGCGGGATGAGCTGGGTTTGCTTTACTCCAATCCATTCCCACGAGCTCCATCCCAGTCAGAATCTTCAATCTCTGACTGTTTTCTCATCACAAAACTTCACAGATAGCTATTGTCATCTATTAAGGCAGAGTTAAACAGAGTTTATTTTGTGTATATGTGTCCTTCCTTATAGTGAGCATTGTGGGATAACCAGGCTTCTTCACCCCAGGGCTTCGGAGGACCCCTCATCGTGTGCACCTGTGTTGTGACTACACAGATGGTGCATCCGTCCACACACCTAGATGTTGGGATAGACAAGTGGGCTGAACAGGTGTGGGAGGGGAAGTGGGAACATACTCACAAGTTTATGCAAAACAGACAATTCATCTGTGGATACAGCAATTCCAAATTTTATGTGAAAAAAAATTATTTGAAAACCAAATTCTTGGGATCAGAGTTGAAGGGGGCTCATTTTCATGGGCAAGGGTTCTCTGGAACACTTTGTGATTATCTAAAAGTTTCTCTTTAGGCTTGACGCTTTCCTCATGAGAAACTAGTTATCGGGTGTATGTTGTTGTTTTAATCATTTTTTTGCGGGCTCTTACAACTCTTATCACACTCTGTTATATACATCCACTGTATCAAGCACATTTTTATATTGCCCTCATCATTCTCAAGACATTTGCTTTCTACTTGAGCCCTTGGTATCAGCTTCTCATATTTGCTCCCTCCCTCCCCACTTCCCACTCCCTCATGAACCCTTGATAAATTATAAATTATTCTTATTTTGTCATGTCTCACACTGTCTGACATCTCCCTTCACCCACTTTTCTGTTCTCCATCTCCCAGGGAGGAGGTTTTTGTAGATCCTTGTAATTGGTTCCCCCATTCTACCCCACCTTCCCTCCACCCTCCTGGTATCGCCACTCTCACCACTGGTCCTGAAGGGATCATCTGTCCTGGATTCCCTGAGTTTGTGGTTCCTATCTGTACCAGTGCACATCCTCTGGTCTAGCCAGATTTGTAAGGTAGAATTGGGATCATGATAGTTGGGGGAGGAAGCATTTGAGAACTAGAAGAAAGTTGTGTGTTTCATCTTTGCTACACTGCACCCTGACTGGTTCTTCTCCTCCCTACAACCCTCTGCAAGGGCATGTCCAGTTGACTACAGATGGGCCTTGGTTCCCCAATCTGCACTCCCCCTCATTCACAATGATATGATTTTTTGTTCTGATGATACCTGATCCCTTTGACACCTCACGATCATACAGGCTGGTGTGTTTCTTACATGTGGGTTTTGTTGCTTCTGAGCTAGATGGCCGCTTGTTTACCTTCAAGCCTTTAAGACCTCAGACGCTATATCTCTCGATGTAGCTTTCTACACTACATTTG
>NW_022111307.1:5472300-5490056 GCF_000313985.2 Echinops telfairi | reverse complement strand
GTTAACACCACTTCCTTTCCCCCACCTCCCCCTCGCTCCCATGTCCCCCTGGAGCCATCGGTCCCATTGTTTCCTCCTCCAGATTGTTTATCCAGCCTACCTTATCTAGCTAGAGTTTTCCAGTCGAGTCTGATGGGGTGCCACACCTTGGACCCAAAGTCTATTTTTGGTATTCCCCGGGCACTTCCCTGCTCTGCTCCCCTTGCTATTCTGTTTTGCCTCGGTGTGGTGCAGTCAGATCAGGCACAATCCCATACTGTGTCTCCAGTGTTGTCCCCTGTAGGACTATGGGTCAGTGTGGGATGTCCTGTGTCATCGTGGGGCCGGTCATATGGTCCTCTCTGTGCATTGGCTGCTCTGAGCAGGGATATCGTCCTCAAAGTTTAGTGGGCCAGGATGTGCTCCACTCTCTTCCTGCCCCTTCATTTGCTCCTGCTTCCTTCTGGGTATGGCAGGTCAGTTCCTTTCCTCCACCAGAAGGTCTAGTGTTGTTCTCTGTGGCACAAACTTCCAGGGTGGGGGTCAGGCTGGTTTTGGTTGGGGCCGGCCGGCCCGGTAGTCCAGTCTTTTCATGGATTCCTCCACGTGTTACGTTGCCCTCCTGGTTTGGCATGTCATGGTGGAGTCCGTATGCACACTCCAGGGTGTATTGTTCTTTTTAACAGGCAGGGATTTTTGTTTGTTTGATTTTTTAAGGTGTTTGTCTTTGTTTCAGTCACAACTAGTAGAACTTTCCAGAACTCTGAAAAGCTGAAAAAGAGTCCCACCAGTATTTCTCTGGCGTTCAGTCCACAGTGCGATTGTTACTATTTTCTTCACAGAGCAGAGTTTTAGGCTTTAGTCTCCTACCATATTTGCTTCCATACAGCTCCAGGGAAGAAAGTATAGATGTGGATGCTAGATGTTTAATATAGCAACAAAAAAAATCGAAAGCAACTGAGTTTTTAAATAACCTAAGGGGGGCGGTGGTAAGATACCAACCCCAACTCGTTGTCGTTGAGTGGATTCTGACTCATGGTGAATCCATGTGTTATGAGCAGGGCTGCCCCAGAACATTCTGGACTGTAATCTCCGAGCCACAAGGAGCCAGCACTCGACAGTTAGCCTCAATGGTGATGGTCTGCCACGCCTAGTGCGAGCTCAGAACCAAGGCCTCGTGAGCCACTTCCCTTCAGAGGAGAGCCAGGAAACCGTGCGACTCTAGCCCCTCCTGGGTCCCAGTCAACCCGATGGCAACCACCCCCAACCCTCATCTCCACGGAAGCAGATCACTAGGCCGTTTTTTTCCGAGAAGCTGCTGGGTGGGTTGGAATCACAACTGGCACGAGTGCAAAATGTTTGTGCCACTTCAGGAGCTATTGAAATGGCCTACTGTGCTGGTCTTGTGCCACGGACTTGATTCAGACAGCGGTTCTCAACCTGTGGGTCGCGGCCCCTTTGGGGGTCGAACGGGCCTTTCATAGGGGTCGCCTTAGACTATCGGAAAACACATTATTGCCGATGGTCTTAAGAACCAAGACCCCACTCTGTCTCCAGGCTGTCGGCCCACATGCAGATATGCTGATCTGGTGAGAAAGAAGCTATCTCAACCTTTGCACTGACTGGCTTTTTACATGTACTGTCGCAAAATGTAGCAATGCAGTTTACTGTTGTTACATTTAGACTGCTACCCATGCTACATCATGTTCAAGACAAAATTTCATTTATTTGTCATTAGAAATAAATATTTCACAATATGTAATTACATATTGTTTTTGTGATGAAGCACTATGCTTTCATGATGTTCAATTTGTAACACTGAAAATACATCCTGCATATCGGATATTTACATGATGATTCATAACAGTAGCAAAATGACAGTTAGGAAGTAACCACGAAAATAAGTTTATGATTGTGGGGGTCACCACCACATGAGTAACTGTATGAGAGGGTTGCGGCATTCGGGAGGTTGAGAACCACTGCTCTAGGACATCGATCTGCCCCCTAGCATCAAGTCAATTCTGGGGGTGAGCAACCGTGCGTATGGTTTACTGGTCTGTAAATCGTGTCGTGAGCAAATAGCCTCCTCTTTCTCCCCAGGAACAGCTGGTGAGTTTCAACTGCCAGCCTAGTGATTGGCAATGCAGTACCCATAGCACCACCTGGGCTCCTTAAGCCACCTCTGTAAAAACAAACTTGCTGCCATCAAGTTGATTCTGCTCCTGGCGTCCCTGTAGGACACAGTAGAACTGTCCCTGTGGGTTTCCCAGGCTATCCATCTTTATGGGAGTAGGAAGCCTCTTCTTTCTTCTGCAGTGACGGGTGGTTTTGAACTGCTGACCTTATGGTTATCAGCCCAAATCATAAGCTGCTGTATCACCAGTGCACCTTCAGCCACTCAAAGGAGGCTAAATAGAACATTTCCCTTTTGAGAGTGATGAGGGCAATGAATGTACAGGTGTGCTTTACACAATTGACGTGTGTATGGATTGTGATAAGAGTTGTATGAGCCCCTAATAAAATGATTAATAAAAAAAAAAAAAGAACATTTCCTTGTCAATTGCTCTGTGTGTTTTAGGCAGACCTCTTGTGCCTCTTACAGGCAACCTCGTGTTTGGGGGTGCTTTCCTGACCTAATGAGAAGTGGTGATCAGCCAGGAATGCTGAACTTATTAAGCTTCACTGGGACATGTGACCTCACGCTCCCACCCTGAGACAGGATCAGTGTGGGGGCGGAGAGGGGCTGGAGGGAAGGGCTAGGAGAGAGAAGGAGACGGCAACAGCCCTGCAGAGACTCACTCAGGGAAAGGCTAGATGCAAAGTGGAATCCAACATAACCCTTCTAGGAGCCGCCTGCACCACATGCTTCTCAGGGTTTCTTGGGAAGTGGTTAGCAAACTGCAGTTTGTTTACACACCTGAATATGAGCTTGCTCAGTGGTCTAAGGTTACAAACATTGGCAAATTCTATCGAAGTGTTGACTCACGGGCATCCACCTTTAGAATTCAAGGTGATAAAATGGGACATTATGTTTCAAATCCTGGGCAACAGTTCAGCTTATGATTACAAAACTGCCCAAATCTGCCATAAAAGCTCTACAGCCCAGTGCAGTGCTGCCACTCTGCCTTCTGACCATCCAGGACCTTGTTCTCCACAGGATGGGTCCGTTCCTGCCCCTGGCGCTCTGCGCCCTGGCCGCTTGCTGTGGGGCGAGGTCCCCACCTCTGATGCCACTGAAGCCCCCGCTTCTCTTACGGGGCTGCAATGACTCCGACGTGCTGGCCATGGCAGACTTTGCCCTACAAGGCATCAACAAGGACCGGAAGGATGGCTACGTGCTCAGCCTGAACCGAGTCAGCAACGTCCAGGAATACAGAGAGGCGGTGAGGGTCCCTCTGGAATGTGTGTATGGAGATCTCCTGGGGTGGGACTTGAGACGCAGGCTGGGAGGTGTTTTCCAGAAAGCTAGCCCAGTGGAGAAGGCCTTTCTGTCCCCTGCCCCACTTGTCACAATGCTCCTGTTGTCATTAGGAAGAAGGGCTACCAAGGATCCTCTTCCAGCCAACACTCGCTCAGGATTCAACAGTGCTGACAGATTCATCAAAGCATCGTATCCCTTGGCTCTGCCATCCAGCAGGTCCGTAGGGGTTTCTGCTTCCTATCAATTGTGGTGCATCTCTTCACTCTGTCCCACAGGAGAGACCGGGATCCCTGTATTATCTCACTCTGGATGTTGTGGATACTTACTGCCACGTACTCAGCAAGAAGTCATGGAAGGACTGTAACGTGAGGCACCTGCATGACAGGGTAAGTGCTCGTTCTCAGTGGTTCTCGGGAGAGAAGGTAGACTGCCCTCTTCCCACAGGATGGGAATGTCTGTCTTCGTGTCGGGAACCCTCTTCATAATCCCCTTATCAGCGTGCCTATGCACTTCTGCTAACGCCACAAGCAGGAAAGCATGTTAAAGCAGAGAGGGTTCCAGAATGCTCAGGGGTTACGGAGGCTAGAATTAAAAAGTTACCCCAAAATTGCTCAGTGAGTTGCACTCCTCTACTTCCAGGACCTTTCTGCAGGCTTCAAACCAGTGGTTAGAACACAAAAAAAGCGTGTGCTCCTAAGGTAGACAAAAGCTTAATGATTTAGTTGGGTTTATGCGCTGGGCTGCCAACCACACGATTGGTGGCTTAAGCTGACCAGTTGCTCTGCAGGAGAAAGATGGACTGTCCACTCCTAGATGGATTTACAGCCTCAGAAGCCCACAGGGCAGGTTGACTCTCTCTTCTCAGGTCACTGTGAATCAGAATTGAGTCAATGTCGAGGATGAGTCTAGTTTGGATAGAAGCGAGGGAGGAAGAGCTTTGGGGTTTTTTATTGTGTTTGAGTGACATGAGGCCAAGGTCATAGGACAGGGCTCCTGAAATCACAGACTCCAACGTACTTTGAAACTGATTATTTTATGAGGATTATAGAAGAAGTTTGAAAACAATATCAGGGTTCTTTTGCTATTCACTTATTCTGGGTTTATTTCCATTTATTGATATGAAGCTTTGAAAGACAAGTTCCAAACACTGATGTAAATGTGTGTAAGTAAACTCTGACTGAGATATCTTTTTCTGGTCATTTAACCAAATTTATCAAACAATACATTTCTGATTTTGGAAACAAAAACAAATCTCCAAGTTAAAACAGCAACAATGATTAAGATTGGCTTCCATGATAAACATGGAATGGGTAAAATTTTAAACTGTGATTCAAAATCCATAAGCCGTAAGATTTTAAAAACATGGCAAATTTGATGACATTCAAATAAAACAAGGCACATTTTTATCTGTGGGGAAACAATAAAAGCCAATCTAAGAGAAATGGCAAACAAACAACCAACCAAAAAAAGAAAAACTGTGATTTCCCTCCTTGTGAATGATGTTTCCCTTGGTCATGCTAACAACTTTAACAAACTGAAAGTTGCCTAAGAAGTCGATCGTGATAGAAGTTCAGTTTTCACTCCTCTGTAGTTTGAGTTAGGAGTTCCTGATCAAAGAGGGGCGTTTCCCTTGAGCAAGGAGGTTTAAAGCTCCAGCTTCCTGGCACACTGTGACTGTAGGCTTCGCCATCCTCCACCATGGCCTCCCTGAGGCCCTGTTTATCTGTGAAAGATAAGGAGCAGGGCCGGTAGGGGACACCAGGGACACCTGCATGGGCCATACCTAACAGGGATGCATCTACAAACTCACCCCGAACTATGAGGGAACCCGGAGGCATATAGCTGCTTCCCAGCAGGAACAGGTCAAAGCAACGTGATGCTTAGCTGCCAGTTCTCTTCCAACCAAAACAACCACACAGCACCTTAAGTTTCATCTTACTTTCTAAAAAATAACTTTGGCTATTTTTTTAAAAACATGTTTTCATAAATGGTATTTGTTTGATTCCAGGAGTATGGTCAATGCAAAGCCATGTTTTATGTTAATCGGCCAAGAAGGGTTCTCCATTTATTGGCCTATAACTGTACAATTCGCCCAGGTAAGAGATCACTTTGATTTGGTTCACTTTAATAAATGATAGAGAAAGAGCATTAAGCAGGACTATGACAAGAATATAATATAGGTTTCCTTTCAACCTTAGTTTCCTCTTTATTCCCACATCAAGTTTTTAATATTTCCAATACTGGCCTCCCATCTGAAATGCATCCTATATTACTCTACTGCTCACAATTGATCTTCTCAAAGAACCTTCAAAATTTCCTCATAAAATCCAAAACTTTTAGTTAACCATAAATGGCACAATGTCTACAATTGGTCCCCAAACTCCTCTCTAGCTCGATCTCTTTTTACTTCCCTGTCTTCACCTGAGTCCACACCACGCACTTGGTGCTTCACTGTTTTCTGAACATCCATCACACTGCCAATCTTTGCTTTTTGGTTATGCCTGCCTTTCTTCTGAACAAACCTTTCCAGAGGACATCTGTCTTTGGAACACTAACTTACGAGTTAGATGCTACAGGAGATGTTAGGGACTAACAGATGAATAAGCTATGACAATCACGAAAGTCTAACCTTGAAAGGAACTCAGCCTGCTTTACAGACCCAATGATGATCAACGATCTCGACTTCATTGGAGAAAAAAATGGCCATATCAATATACTATATGTTATGTTGTTAAATTAAATTCCTACATTTTTTTTTAATTTTCTATTTCATTGTTTGTATAAACAGTTTTATTGAGACATAATCCAAATATCATACAATTCAATAACATTCAATCATATCAAGAAGTTTTGTACAATCATTACTATTTTGTTTTAATTTTTTAATATGATTTCCCTTTTTTCAAAATTTGAATTTTAAATTTTGAATGAATGTCAGTGGAAATCCTGCCCCTAACACATCATCACAGGTCCGGTAGGTGCAATTGTACGGTTAATATATATATATATAAAGATTATAGTAAAGTCATAGAGTGCATGAGAGATTGAAATAATGGAGTCAGACACATTTCATACTAGCAATGCTCACCTCAGCCCTGCTTGATGGTCCATGTGGAGATAGGGGGAGGGAAGGAGGACAAGGGGAAAGGGAACAGGGGAGTGAGGACCAGAGAGGAGAAGGGGAACCAATGAGAGTCCAAGGGAGGAGGCAAGAGAGAGCTCTCTATTGCTAACCCAGGCCTTTGAGCTGGAGTGCAAACCCATTAATTACAGGTAAAGACATATGTCACAGGAAGGGGTTGCACTATAGGTACTACAGCAATGAGAGGGGGACAATCTAGGGATATACGTGCAATAGGAAGAGGAGAGATTGGGGGTATACATGTGACAAGATGGGTGGATCCTAGATTCAGGATGGCAGCCTAGCTTTGGATGTCACTGAGACAGTTTGACCTGTTCTCTGGATCTCCATAGAAACCATTATCAGTAGGGGGTAAACCCCACCTACAGGAACCAAGCTAATGGTCTCAAGCCTTTAGAGAGAAGTAGCACATTGTCCTTAGCAGCAGGGAGCGGGGCCTACCTGTAGTCTGGCAACTGACTGCCTTCAGGGAGGTAGTTTGACAATCATTTATCATTAGCTGCAAGTAATGTCCTAAGTCTAACATATTTGGGGGAAACGACTTGGGAGAAATCTTTCATTTCAGACTATCAGCTCTGTATGCAACAGTTCAAACCACTCATCAACCATCACCACCCCCACCCCCCATAATCTCTCTCACCCCCACTGCCCTGACTTCTCTTCTCCCTGTCATGGATCTCTATCCTCTTGTTATCCAGATCAATACCTGTCACCCATCCAATCCATTGCTTCATCTGCTCACCTGTGTCCTCTTCCACAGAGAACTGTTTTCTTTGTCTTAGTGTTTATCCTTCTAGTTGTGGTCTCCTCCACTATTTATTTTCCTGTGATTGTTTAGGAGCATAGAGGTGTTATGAGTGAGTGAAGACCATTCATGTCATGAGGGGTTTCATAGTTCCATCACTGGACTTTTAGGACACACAGTATTCCATTGTGTGCATGTACCAAAGTTTCCTTATGCAGTCTTCTACTGGTGAGCATTTAGACATTTCCCAATTTCTTGCTCTAGTGACCTGTGCTACCCGGAACAGGAGAGTGCATATGTTTGCTTCTGTCCTGTCTCTTACTGCTTTAGGATATCTCCCGAGCAGAAGTATTGCTGGCTCTTATGGACTTTCTATTCCCAATGTTTTGAGGTAGCATCAGATCACTTTCTACAATGGTTGCACATATTTATGGACCCACCAGCAGTGTATGAGCCTTTCAATATCTCTGTATCCTCTACAGCATTGTTGTTTTCTTTAGCATTGGATTGTCTTTGTTGGTGTAGGGTGATGCATCATGGATGTTTTGATTGGCATCTCCTGGTGGCTAATGGGCATTTTTCCATGTGTTTGTTAGCCATTGCATGTGGTTTCTGGTGAACTGTCTTCAAGTACTTTGCCCACTTTTTAAGTAGATTATTCATGTTTTCCTTAATGAGGCATTGCAGTTGACAAATATATTGATGCAAACGATGGGGGTTGGAGAGGAGACCCAAAGCCCATCTGTAGACAATTGGACATCCCCTCACAGAAGGGTCACAAGGAAGGAACAAGTCAGCCAGGGTGCACCATAGCACCAACAGAACACACAACATTCCTCTAGTTCTTTAATGTTTCCTCCCCCACCACCCCAGTATCATGACCCCAGTTCTACCTTACAAGTCCGGCTAGACTGGAACATGTACAACGGCACAGATAAGAGCTCTCAACACACAGAATCCAGGACAGATAAAGCCCTCAGGAACAGTAATGGGAGTAGTGATACCATGAGCGTAGGGGGAAAGTAGAGAAGGGGGAGAAATGAGGAACCGATTACAATGATCAATATATAACACCCTCACCCCCCTGACTAGGGTGATGAACAGCAGAAACATGTGCTAAGGGGAAACTGGATGATGTAAGATATGAAAATAATAATAATTTATCATTTATCAGGGGTCCATGAGGGTGAGAGGGTGGGGGGTGGAGGGGACAAAAGAAGGGCTCAAGTAGAAAGAAAATTTTGAAAATGATAATGGTAACATATGTACAAATGTGTTTGACACAATTAATGTATGGATTGTGATAAGAGCTATAAGAGCCCCCAATAAATTGATTTATTAATTTTTTAAAAGGAGGTATTGTAGTTTTCTATAGATTTTAGAGATTCGTTCCTTGTCTGTGTCATTGCAAAAGAGTGTTTCCCAGTCTCTGGGTTTTCATGATACTTTTTGATGAAGTCTTGATGTCTTGTACCGTGTGTGCTTCCTTCATTGTGTTTGATCGTAGGTTTATGCCCTGCAAGGAGGCACTTAAGGTTTTTTTTCATATTTCCTCGTACGTGATCTTCATTACTCTGGAATTTACATTTAGGTGTCTAATCCACCTTGGTTTTATTTTTGTGCCTGTGTGAGGTATGAGTCCTATTTCATTCTTCTGCAGATGGTGATTCAATTTTGCCAGCCACTATTTGTTGAAAAAACTATCTCTTTTCTATTAGGTGTTTTTGTTTTGTTCCTTTGACAAAGATTGGTTGCCTGTAGGTAGATGTGTTTGTTTCTAGATTTATTATTCTATTCCATTTGTGTATGTCCTTATCATTGTACCAGTATCAAGCTATTTTGACTACTGTGGTTGTGTAATAGGGTTTGAGGTTGGACCATAAGAGGCCTCCTTGTTTGTTCTTCTTAAGAAGTTCTTTGCTGCCTGCTCTGGCACACACACACACACACACACACACACACACACACACACGCGAAACCAAAAGCTTGCACAACACAGCAGCAAGGGGAGCAAACCAACAAAATTCCTGAGGAATCCTGAAAATAGACTTCTGACTCAGGGGGCAGGGCTTGGCAGCTCATCATACCTGATCAGAAAACATTCATAAAGATCAGCAGACAGGCCTGGAACTATTTATAGGCTTTTTTTCCTTCTATATCTATATAAGATGGACAAGATAAACAATCCCAAGGAGAAAACAACAAGACTGAGGAGGATGCAGGATAACAGGAGGGGGAAGCCAACAAACTCAGGGACAAGGGAAAAACAAGAGATCTAAAATCAATGGCAAGGAGGGCGTAGAATGCCTGGTGGGGTTTGATCAAGTGCAGTGTAGCCAAGAGAAACTACAGAGAGCTGAATAAAGGTCGGACATGTTAGAGGGACACCAGGAAAGTAAAAGGAAATAGAGGAAAGAAGTAGGGGGCAAAATACATTTATAAAGGTATAAATATAAGCATGTATATATGTACTATGATTTATGAGGTTGAAACTCATTAGGAGTATTCTTTGTAAATAGGTCTCCTTTATTTCAATAGTTAATGGAAGAAAGATTCACAGCATGTGCCCTGATTGCCCGAAACCCACCTCCATTGATGTGGCTGATGTGTCCAATCAGCACGTTCTGGAAGCTGCCTCTGAGTCTCTTGGAAAATACAACAGTGAGAGCCCATCGAAGCAGTTTTCTCTTGTCAAAATTACCAGGGCTTCCAGCCAGGTAAGTCTAAAATGCCCAAGTCAGTGATAGATAAGCTGTATCTCACACTCTTATATAGATTCTTAAGCTAAGTGTAGACTAACAAGACTCTCTTTTTGATACTCAAAGAGTTTTCACTATATCTTTACTTTGATAGCTCTAAGCACATTCTGTGTGTTTTGGTTTTTCACTTATTCCATGCCATTTTCATAAGAGGAACATGACTTGATGGAGCCCTTATTGGCCTTTGGGCAAAAAATGGTAATGGACTCATTGTCTCCTTGGGGTTCTGTTTAGGTTCACTATTTCAGCCCTGCTGGCATAGGGCTGCAATCCACAAGTTCAGCAGTTCAAAACTACTAGCTGCCCCTCAGAGGAAAGATGGCGTTTTCTACTCCTATAAAGAGTTACAGTCTCGGAAACCTGCAGGGGCAGTTCTTCCCTGTCCTAGAGGGTCTCTATGAGTCGGCATTGACGCAATGGTAGTGAGAGATGCAACATTTAGCAAGTCAACTTCCACTTCCTGTTAAGGCCTGAAGTGATACTTCTGTGGACTCAGGGAAATTGAGGTGTATTAGTATTGGGATTGTGCTGATATCTCTATCAAATGGAGAAAATTTTATGTAACAGACTATTCTAGTTGGGGAGGCGAGGGAGGAGCTCACCAAGGGGAAAAATTTAGGGCCCACTCAAATTTGCTTAAAAGAAACAAAGGTACAGATCTGGTGATTATATTTTCTAGATAACAAATCACAAAACATGGTTTGATCAGTAGGAAGACTTGTAGAGACAACAGACGACATGTGTTGATACTCACCCTAAGGATGTTTGATTTCTATAGATGCAGTATCTCTAAATTGTTCATGGAAAGACTTGATTGATTTTTCTCAACTCTTGTTTTAACAGTGGGTGTTTGGCCCTGCTTACTTTGTGGAATATTTGATTGCAGAGTCACCATGTCTCAAATCTCAGGTGTGCGTACTTTCAATCCCTGCCTCTCTGGTGAGTATTTCAGAGTGTCTTTGTAATTGATTTGTGTTCACAAACCATCTATATGTATTTGCTGAGCATCAATAATGTAAAAGATATTGTAAAGCTTGAGGGGTTTTGTTTATTTTTATTTTCATGTCCAAGAGCTTACTGAGCAGTTAGAAATAAGGCAGATCCAGGCACAAAAATAAGAGATTGTAGTCAACAAGGTGATGCAATTGCAAAAAGGAATCATAGGAGGTTGTGAAAAACATGAGTACAACCAGAATGTCCTCAGGAGATGGTGATGGGCCTTCTTGGATCTGGATAAATTCCATTATGTGTAGAATATATTATAGTGTTCCATTCCAGAGACTACCTTTTAAGAAGAACAAAATCAAGCAGACCTTTATTCAAAGGATGGGGAGGGAGCCTTGAACCATCTGCAAAGACATGTGGGAATGTAAACTGGCACAGTGCATTCAAGCTCAATTGGGCAAAGATAGGCTGCAAGCCTTTCTTCCCCTTACTTAACTATTTATAATAACTGGTTTATTAAGATATGATTTTAAAGCCATAACATTTCACCTCTTAAGGTAAAAAATTCAGTGGCTTTTAATACATTGAAATAGTTGGATGATCATCACCGCTATGTAATTTTAGAACTTTTTCATTGTCCTACCAAGAAACTCTATTCATATTAGCAGTTATTGCTTTCCCCTGCTCCCCCTAGGCCCCGAAAACTGCTGATCTAATTTGTTTCCAGGGCTTTGCTTATTCTGAATATTTAAAATACGATAAATTGATTTATATAATCTTTGGTTCATATCTGGCATAGAAAACATTTTATTCAGCATGTGTTCAAGGTTCACCATGTTGTACCTATATTACTGAGCAATATTTTTTGCATGTATATACAATATTTTGTTTATGCATTCATCAGAAGATGGGCATTTGGGTTGTTTGCACAATTTGTCAATTATTAAGAAGCTGCTATGGATGTACATGTGTATATTTCTGTTTCCATTTCTCTTGGGTATATACCTCGGGGTGGAATTGCTGGGACATAGACAAACTCTATGTACAACATTTCTGATTTCTGCACATCCTTGTCAACGTTTGTTATTATTTTTCATTTTTGTTAGAGCTCTTCTATTGGTGTATAAGTTGACCTTTCATCATGGTTTTGAATTGCATTTCCTTGATTGGCTATTTGTATGTCTTCTTTGGAAAATTCAAATCCTTTACCCATTCAAAAAAAGTTTGCCTCTTTGTTTAAAAATTTTAAGAGTTCTTTATATATTCTGGACAAAATCTTCTTCATCAGATGTATGACTTCTAAATATTTTCTCCCAGTCTCTGGTTTAATTTTATATTTGCTTCAAAGCAAAAGAGGTTTTTGTTTTTATAAAGTCCAGTTTATCTACGTCTTATATTGTGTGTTATTGTAGTATTGTATATATATTAAAAAATGCTTAATTCAAGGTCACACAAATTTACTTCTATGATTCTTTCTGAAAGTTTTATAGCTTTAGCACTTACATGTGGCTCAGTGATTAATTTTTAGTTTGTTTTTATATATGGTGTGAGGTAGGGATCCAACTTTATCCTTTGACGTGTGGACACCCAGCTGTCCCAGTATCTTCTGTGGAAAAGTGTATACCTCATGAGGCTGTTTTGTCATACTTGTTGAACATCAATTGAACTGAAATTTCTGGGTTTAGTTCTGAAATCTCAATGATATTCCATTGATTTCTATTTCTAGTCTTATACAAGTGCCACATTATCTGAATAATTGTAGCATTATAATAATTTTTGAAAGTAGGAAGTTTAAGCTCTCTTACTTTGTTGTTAGTGTTCAACATTGCCTTGGTTATTCGGAATCCCTTGCATTTCCACATACAATTTAGGATAGGCCCGTTGGTTGCTACAAAAAAGTCACTCCTAATTTTGATAGGAATTGCATTGACCAAAAATAAATTTAGAAAGGACTGTCATCTTAACAAAGTATTGTCTTCCAGTACATGAAAATGGAATGTCTTTTTATTTACGGAGGATTTCTTTAGCTTCTTTCAATGATACTTTATAGTTTTTAGTGTGTAAGCTTTATATTTCATTTGGTAAGTTTATTTCTAGATATTCTCTTTGATGTATTCAATTGTCTTCTCAATTTCATTTACAGATTGTTCATTGCAAATATATAGATTTATAAAATATAAAAATATTTTAAAAATTAAATATTTTAAAAAACATATTGACTTGATAGCCTGTAACTTCATGAATGCGCTTATTAGTTCTGCTAATTTTTTTAAAAAAACATTTTATTAGGGGCTCATACAACTCTTATCACAATCCATACACACATCAATTGTGTAAAGCGCATTTGTACATCATTCTCAAAACATTTTCTCTCCACTTAAACCCGCGACATTAGGTCCTCATTTTCCCCTTCCCTCCCCGCTCCCCCCTCCCTCATGAGCCCTCGATAGTTTATAAATTGTTATTTTGCCCTATCTTGCCCTGTCCGACGTCTCCCCTCACCCACTTTTGTGTTGTCTGTCCCCCAGGGAGGAGGTCACATATAGTCCCTTGTAATCCGTTCCCTCCTTCCTACCCAGTCTCCCTCCACCCTCCCTGTTTTGCCACTAACACCACTGGTCCTGTAGGGCTCATCTGCCCTGGATTCCCTGTATTTTCAGTTCCTATCTGTACCAGTGTAGCTCCTCTGGTGTAGCCAGCCTTGCAAGGTCGAATTCTAGTCATGGTAGTGGGCGGGGAGGAAACATTTAAGAACTAGAGGAAAGTTGTATTTCTCATCGTTGTTACATCGCACCCTGACTGGCTCATCTCCTCCCCGAGACCCCTCTGCAAGGGGATCTCCAGTGGCCTACTCATGGGCTCTGGGTCTCCACTCCGCACTCCCCCCATCATTCACTATGGTAAGATTTTTTGTTCTGATGATGCCTTATACCTGATCCCTTCGACACCTCGTGGTTGCATAGGCTGGTGTGCTTCTTCCATGTGCACTTTGTTGCTTCTGTGCTTGATGGCCGCTTGATTACCTTCAAGCCTTTAAGACCCCAGATGCTATACTTTTTGATAGCCGGGCACCATCAGCTTTCTTCGCCACATTTGCTTATGCACCCATTTGTCTTCAGTGATCCGTTCGACACCTCGTGATCACACAGGCTGATATGTTGTTCCATTTGGGCTTTGTTGCTTCTGAACTAGATGTCTGTTCTGCTAGTTTTCTATTGTACTCGTTAGGATTTCTACATATAAGATTATACTACTTGCAAATAGTATTTTACTTAATCATGTTCAAGCTGGATACATTTAATTTCTTTTTCTTGCCTAATTTCTCTGATTTAGAACCTCCTGTCCAATATTGTGGAGTGAAAGTAGTGAGAGCAGACACCTTTGTTTTATTCCTGATTTTTTTGGAATGTGTTATTTGTTAGTTTCCTGATTGACCCTTTTATCATTCTTTGTTTCTGGTAGTGTGCTTTTTTATCTGTCTTACAATCAGGTGTTTCCTTGATGTTTTGTGGACACCTTGAGACTCCCTTGTGCTTACTATTTGTATGACTTAACTTTTTTCCATTCATTTATGCTCAACCTATTTATATGTTTGACCCTCAAATATGTCTCTCAAAATCCCTTTGTATCTAGTTAACTGAATATTCTGAATTTTCTCAGGGAACAATTGGAAAAGCACATTTAGCATACTCTGGTGTCTCTCTTCCTCGTAGTTCAACGATGTATTGTGCTGAGTTAGTTAATTGTGCCAACCTGGCCAATAATCACATGTGGGGCTAATTGAAAGGTGGAGGGATAAATGGGTGGTGAGCCTTGCCATTTCACGCTCTGGGGTCTCTTGCTTTGTGATGGTTCCACCAGGGTGCAGCTGCCTTAGCAGTTCCCTGCTTCAGCTTGCAAAACTGACTTCCTACAAGCCATCCCCAAGGAGAAGCCACATGGATCTACCCGATGCAGCCCTGGGTGCTGGAGCAGCCGTGTGGAGATCCCTGCTAGTGCTGAGATGCTTGTTCGTTCACTGACTCAGCTTTCCTCCTGCAGTCGGCATCATTGTCTCTGTTTTGTGAGGTGGAGGACTTTTGGACTGGTGTTGGGTTAATGGGTTAATGTTGAACTTGTGGGCTTGGGCAGCATTGGGTTGGGATGTTTTCGTGATACACACTTCTTTACATAAAACTCTCTTATACATGAGTTGCTGTGGATTGGTTTCTCTAGAGTACCTACACTAATACATGTGCCAATCAAAAAACTTCCCTATTGTTTTCAGTAATAAGACTTGCAGGTATGAAAAGAGATTCTATTCAGTCAATTCTGAATCAAAAATCCTCACATATAATTCTATCTTATATTCCATCCCCCAAATTCTATTTCATGTCATGTAAAGTCTCTTTCCTGATAGTTCAAGGCCAGAATTGAGGACTTGCTATGAGGAAAGGACCAGGGGGTCTGTTTTTTCCTTTCTTTTCTCACTCCGGCTCTTTCTTATAGAATCCTGACTCTTCCAAGTTTGGGAAGAAGGAAAGAGGATTCTGTGAAACATCCTGGTCCACTCTGCTCACTGTGGACCAGATCCAGTGTGGGTTCTCTGAGGTGGCACGGGTGTGGGTTCGCCCAGAGGTTCCTGGAGAGCAAATTGTTTCAGGGGTTGCCTATTATGTCAATCACAGGAAAACGTTGACTGTGTGCAACAAAAGAGGGCCACGTTGATTTTTATTTATGATCATTTTACATGGAGTTGCCATGAGTTGAGATCAACTCGACAGCCACTGATAATGTAACAGTAACAATAATCATAATGCTTACTTGACATTGTATTTTCACTTTCTTTTAGCCGGTTGCTCTTTGTAAAGGTTCTCTGAGTCGAAGACACATTGAAAAGTTTGTCTCAGTGGAATGTGACTTCTTTAAACCAGAGGTATTTTTATGAAATCTAATTATTATGTTTTTGTAGAGAAAAAAAGAGAGTTGTCTGTATTTTAGCTGCCCTTAATCTACTGTCTCCACTGGTTTTTCCAAGAACGATGATTTCCATATTAGTGGCCACACGTTACTGGTCAAAGACTCACCTCACTTTGTCTTACCCCAGGGAAGTCCTGTACAGTCAGGAAGAGCCCTTCAGACACAAGGGCCTGCTAGTTGAGCTGTAATAGGCTTCTGGATATGACAGTGCCCCAAAGAATCCTAACTCAGAACTCTAGGAAGGACTTGTGTCCACAGAAGCATTCAATCCCTTTACAGGAGTCTGTATTGAGCGCTTATATTGAGGCAGCTTGACATAGTTGAGAGGGCAATGGAGATAGGCAATGTGGGTTCCAGTCCGGCTCTGCCACCCGCACTCTGTGTGATCAGAGCCAGTACTTATCTCCATGCATCTCAGTTGCCTTGTGTCTAGAATGGGATTCAAATGTTTTCCTCATTCAGATCCCTGTGAGAAACCTATGGGAGAACCTAGATAAAGGGTCCCTCACAAAGCCTGACACAGAATAAACAATACTGGAATTAAGAACATCACGGGAAACTTAACATAACTCATTTACCGCTCCTGGACTTTTGTCCATGTCTGCAATGGGTAGAACTGCTCAGTAGTTTCTACTGCTCTAGAAGACCTCTGGCTCTTTTTACTCTTTTACTTCTTAAGCCTTCATCTCCCTTTAAACTGCCCCCCCAAGGAATGGTTTAGTTCAATAGCAGTAGGCTGGGGCTTTCCCTATGGGACTCTGCATTAAAAAAAAAATGTGCTCATTTCAGACTCCTGCC
The DNA here is from genome assembly GCF_000313985.2 of Echinops telfairi. Taxonomy (NCBI): domain Eukaryota; kingdom Metazoa; phylum Chordata; class Mammalia; order Afrosoricida; family Tenrecidae; genus Echinops; species Echinops telfairi. The sequence goes on along the minus strand of NW_022111307.1, from coordinate 5,473,308 downwards.
CCTGGAGAAGTAAGTGTTGCTGTTAATGCGGAGCCTACAGACCGCCCCAAAGTGGACGCCCTCCAGAAGAAAGACACCACCCTCACCGACTCACCCCCAGAGGCGGAGCCAAAAGGATCAGTCCAATACCTCCCCAAATTGGATGAGGAGAAGCCTGAACAGTCCCAAGAACAGGGTCCTCATGAGGCCTTCCCCGTGCAGCTGGACCTGACCACCAACCCCCTGGGCGAAGACGTGGATATCTCCTTCCTCTTCATGGGGCCCGTGGAGGAGAAGCTGCATGTCCTGCCTTTCCCCAAAGGACACCATAATAATTGCCCAGGGCCAGCCCAAGACCCCGACCCCCTCACCCTCCCCCCATGAGCACACTTGGAGGACTCTTGAGAGGAGGGCTGCCCTGCAAGAGAGGAGAGGTGGTGGGGAAGGAACAGACAGATGGAGAGTTCACACACTGAAAGTGGGCAAATAAAAATTGTCTTTTCATTCACCCTGGTCTTCGTTGTGTTGGTGTAGAGTGGAGATAATGAGACTGACCCTCCCCTTGAGCACTGACTGCATCCCCTCACCTGTCCAAGACCTTGTGCGGTGCAGAGATGCTTCTCTCCGTCATCAATTGCTTGCCCATAAAAGGTTTCAGCCTAGCAACGATGAAACATACAACTTTCCTCTAGTTCTTAAATGCTCCCTACCTGCCCTGCCCGCCCATCCCTCTGCGCCTCCCCTCCCCTATCATGATCCCAATTCTACTTTACTGAGATAGTTTATTGTGCCAGCCTGGCCGATAAACACAAGTGGGATTAACTGAAGGGCAGAGAGATAAATGGCGTGGTGAGCCTCGTCTTTCTCGTCTCTCGCTCTTTGATCATTGGACCAGTGTGAGGCTGCCTTGCTTGTTCTGTGCCTCAATTTAAAGGCTACACTACCTGTGGGACACCTAGCCTGTGGACTGTGTCGCTGTAAGTTGAGGTCCCTTTAAGACATCTCTGGAGTTGGGGACTGGCGGTTGGT
>NW_022111307.1:5448838-5471838 GCF_000313985.2 Echinops telfairi | reverse complement strand
AAGGGGGAACCGATTACAAGGATCTACATATAACCTCTTCCCTGGGGGATGGACAACAGAAAAGTGGGTGAAGGGAGACATCAGACAATGTAAGATATGACAAAATAACAATAATTTATAAATTAACAAGGGTTCATGAGGTGGGGGGCGTGGAGGGAGGGGAAAAATGAGCTGATACCAAGGGCGCAAGTAGAAAGCAAATGTTTTGAGAATGATGATGGCAACTAATGTGCTTGACACAATGGATGGATGGATGGATTGTGATAAGAGTTGTACGAGCCCCCAGTAAAGTGATTTTTTTTAAAAAAGGGTTCAACATTTGATCTTACAAATACATACAACCCTCTGTATTAAAATAATTATTAAAGATAATTTCACTAACTCCAAATAAACAAGAAACAGAGCGGGAGGAGAGGTACATCTCTATTACTCACTCCCATCCAGTCAATTCTGACTGATAGCAGCCTACTGGACAGGTAGACTTGCCCCTGCAAGTTTCTAAGACTGGAGCTCTTTTTATGGGTTTTGTTTTTCATAAATCATTTTATTAGAGGTTCTTTCAGCTCCTCTAAGAATGCAGACATCAGTTGTATCAAACCCATTTGTACACATGTTGCCATCATCATTTCCAAAACATTTTCTTTCTACTTCAGCAAGACTGGAACTCTTTATGGGAGTGGAAGTCCAGTCTTTCTCTGCAGGAACCCTTGGTGGTTTTTTGCTGCTGACCTTGCAGTTGGCAGTCCACATGTCACCCACTCTACCCCAAGGCCTCCCTTTAGCCTCTATGCATCCTATTTAACTAGAGTAAGCACTTTTTGGTCATTACCTGAGCTCTTTCCAGCTCTATTTTCTTCTCTGCCTCAAATTCCCTGGATCTCAGAACTGGGGTACTGATTTAGTGGTAGGGGCACATGAGAGAGGTTTGCGACCGGCTGAACCCAGTGGGGACACCAGACGACAACAGTTTAATTGGTGGTTTTTAAAGTCTTTTTTCCTTTTTATATTATTTCTCAGGGGGACTTTTTAAGGGCCCATGCTGACATCCAATTATAATAGTTTTCCTTCTTTTAAAACCAGCTGAATACATTTCCTTTCATTAAAAGTACATATGTACCTTAACCATTCATGCCTATTAAAGATGGGACCTTGAGCCCTTTTACAGAGAATTTGGTTCTTGGAAGATACACAAGGCCTTGGTATAATTTGCTTAGGGGCTGTAGCAACGATTCACAGGTTGTCTGCTCCCCAGGTGAAGTGTCAGGTAGGCTCTTCAACCCTGTTTCTGTCAGGGGATGCAAGAAGGAATTGCATTCTGAGGGTTGAACTGAAAAGATCCTTCAGAAGGGGGCGTGTAGTGAAGTCTTGTGGGCTGGGTTGGGTGAATAACAAAGGGATTCAGAGTCACATGGAGACCAGTGACACCCTTTGGCATTCTGGACCTGAAAAGACAAGAAACCCAAGGCCAGTGGGAGCTGGAGTCCAGGAGGAGGCAGCCACTGTCCACAGCTGTGCTGAAGCAGGAAGGAGCAGGGAATGGGCACCTGACTCCCTCCCTCCCTCCAGTTTCTTCCTTCATTGAATATTGTAAACTATCCCACAAGGGAGCCTGGGGTCCTCTTCAATTCCCTTCAGTTTCATGTCGGGAATCTGCCCTCACACTGCCCTATACTTAACAAAAGGAATGGAAAGCCTCTAGACCTTGTGTCTTCCTCTAGCTACCACACCCTCTCTCCTTCCAAGTTAAATTCTCCCAAGAGTGGATTGTACCAAAGCGCTCCTCTTTCTCATCTCCTATTTCCTCACCTCACTGCCTTGTGGGTGCCCCTCTCCTTGGCAGCTCGGTCAATATTCCCGAATGACCTCCTTGTTGCTGAATTCAAAGACAAATTCTGTTCATGTTTACTGATCCTCTTGGAACCATCTGATGGTGTTAACTTTCCCTCTTTCTTGAAATTTCTTCAAGGTCACTTTGTAGCACAGTTTCCAAGTTTTCTGCCTACATTCCTGCCCATTTTTCTCAGATATCTCTTCCATAGTCCTCCTCTTACAGACTGACGTTCTCTACATTACTCTCCTTGGCTGTTTGTCTTCTTTCATAAATTCCATCTCAGCACTCTGATGCACTCTTTTGGCTTCAACACCATCAATAGGTCAAAGTCTCTTAAATTTGTGTATCTAGTCCAGAAATCTCTTCAGGACTGGAGCAAAACCCCAAAAAAGCCCCACTGCCATTAAGTAAATTCCAATGCATAGCAACCCTAGATGGGGTTTCCGAGACTCAATTTTGACAGAAGCAGACAGCCTCATGTTTCTCTTTCAGGGTGGCTTTTGGGTTTGAACCACTGACCTCACAGTTAGCAACCCAATACCCAAACCACAGGACCAGATCCACGCACATACCACCACAACCTACATTCTGTAGCTCTCTTCCCTAGACCTCCATTCCTCCCATTTTACCTATGTAAGTCAAGAATACAATAACCCACACAGTCAGCCAAATGAAAAACCCTAGACTCAACTCCTGCATAAGGACAAGTTTTAAAATATTGCTACTAAGGTTCCGTGTATACATACCCGGGTCTATTACAAGCTAAACATGTTTACGCATGCCTTTGCCACCAGTGGATGGCTGCAGACAAGTTCTTTCAGTCACACTTTTATCTTTAGTGGCAGTATGGTGCCTTCAAAGAAAAGGTCAAATCCAAAGTATAGCTTCTAAGGGCATATGTTGGGCCAGTTAAATTCAAAGCAGAAAAGTCAGCTCAGAAAGTTATGGTGACTGTTTTAGGGAATCCCAAGAGGTAATCTTGATAGAATTTCTCAAAGGACACAGGATTACAAAGGGGCTTGTTATTAAGAAATTATATATATAATACCTTCATTGATGAAAGAAAGTCCAGGAAAGTTTTGCCAAGGGAATTTTTTCTCCCATAACAACAATATACCTCCTCTTTTTTTGTGGGTAGGTAGGCTCTTTTCATTGGGAACCTTTGCCTCATCAACCCAACATCCCTGATGTTGCCCCCTTTAGACTTATTTTTGTTCTCTAAACTAAAAAAAAAAAATTAAAAGAAACATGATATGAGTCCCTTGAGAATGCCAAAACTTCTGGGGTTTTTTTACATGATATAAGTTAAAAAGCACATATGTAACTATATTTATATATGACAATGGGGAAATAGATCTATGTGCATATATTTATAGGTTTAGTGTTAAGGTAGCAGATGGCTATTGAGTCTCCACTCAAGTACTCCCTCAATGCAAGAGCACTTTGTTCTATTAAACTGGCACACCATGATGCTCACCTTCCTGACACAATTGCTGAAGATGAAGCGGGTGCATAAGCAAATGTGGTGAAGAAAGCGGATGGTGCCTGGCTATCAAAAGATATAGCATCTGGGGTCTTAAAGGCTTGAAGGTAAGTGAACGGCCATCTATCTCAGAAGCAACAAAGCCCACATGGAAGACGCACACTAGCCTGTGTGATCACAAGGTGTCGAAGGGATCAGGTATCAGGCATGAAAGAACAAAAAATCATATCATTGTCAATGAAGGGGACTGCAGATTGGGGACCCCAAGCACATCAGTAGGCAACTGGACATCCTCTTAAAGAAGGGTCATGGGGAGGAAAAGAGTCAGTCAGGGTGCAGTGTAGCAACAATGAAATATACAATTTCCTCTAGTTCCTAAATGCTTCCTCCCCACTATTATGATGATCCCAATGCTATCTTACAAATCTTGCTAGACCAGAGGATGTACACTGGTACAGATAGGAACTGGAAACACAGGGAATCCAGGACAGATGAACCCCTCAGGACCAGTGGTGAGAGTGACAATACCGGGAGGGAAGAGGGAGGGTGGGGTAGAAAGGGGGAACTGATTACAGAGATCTACATATAACCTCCTCCTAGGGGGATGGACAACAGAAACGTGGGTGAAGGGAGACATCAGACAGTGTAATATATGACAAAATGATAATAATTTATAAATTATCAAGGGTTCATGAGGAAGGCAGGGCAGGGAGGGAGGAGGAAAATTGAGCTGATACCAAGTGCTCAAGTAGAAAGCAAATGTTTTGAGAATGATGATGGCAACAAATGTACAAATGGGCTTGACACAATGGATGGATGGATGGATTGTGATGAGTTGTACGAGCCCCCAATAAAATGATTAAGAAAAAAAGAATTATAGTGATTATAAATGTTTATTATACTAAAGAAATCAAAAAGCATAGAAATCTTATGGGAAAGAGTTAGAAAGATGGAAACCTTACCCCCGCACGGGTATCAACCTAGATGGAGGATATATTGAGTAACAATAGTTTTATGCTTCGTTGTTTTGGTTTAATAAAGGTTTCTATGATTTTGTAGCAATACGTAGCTATCAAGTTCTTAATTGTGCCCTGTTTCAAATCCTAAAGTTTTAGCCAGCCATACATGAAGTAATGTCCATGATGGTTCCAATGTCAAGACTAATCAATAAGCAGGGCAAGTACAAGTTTGCTCATGCTTATTCCCTAGCCTGCCCTAGTGGTGTAGTGGTTACGTATTGGGCTGCTAACAACAGCTCAGCCATAGGAAACCACAAGCCACTCTGTGGGAGAAAGGCAAGGTTTTCTGCTCCTGTCCAGAGTTACAGTCTTGGAAACCCACAGGGCCAGTTGTACCTTGTCTTATATGGTCGCTATGAGTCAGCATCAACTCGATGGCAGTGAGTTTAGTAAACTGAATTTCACTTTTTTTTTTCCACTGCATCAAAAAGTCTGCTACCAGGTAGGGCTGGCATTCTCTCTTTCCCAAGTCCACAGCACCTTTCTACAGAATCAAAACCGCTTTTCAAATTTAGAATTCCTGACTGGGAAGAAGTACTCAGTACTTACCAATTTCTAATAAATAGTTTCATGGTTGTTGTTTTTTTAACATATTTGAAGTGCTTCCTTACTGATTAACAAGTAAGCAAAAGTATGAATGCAATAGGGAAATTTATGTGAAATTGGTCATTATATATGCTGTGATAGGTTTTGTGCCAATTTGGCTTGGTCAGGTCTAGTGATCCCATTAGTTGTTAAATTATATAAAACAATGTAATCAACTTCACAATGGGATCTATTGTGAGCAGTCAATAAACTGTAAGAAGATTAGGGTATAGTTCAACACTCCTCCCGCCTTACTCAGATCACACCTACACAGCTCTGATACAATCGAAAAGAAGTTTCTTTGGAGGCGTGGCCTAAATTATATAAGTGGATGTTGTGAAGCTTGTTTCTTGTTGGGTCTGGATCCTGCATCTGGCTCATCAACTTCCATTACTTTGGACTGGAGTCAATGGCCTGCCATTATGCCTGCGGACCCTGTGAGAGCAGATGTCTTGCCATCTGACCTGCTGACCTTGAATTCATCCAACTCTGCATCCCCCCCATTATGCACTAATCCTGCTTTATCTTGCTGCTTCCCAGTTAGCCTTCCTGCTTCCTGGCTTATCAGTCCCCACAGCTACCCAAGTCAGGAGAAGCCTCAAACTTAACATCTGACCCACAGACTTGAGCCAGTCTGGACCTACCTACTTGGACAATTACATTCTCTTGAGATAAATTCATACACACACACACACACACACACACAGAAACACACACATGCATGCCACTGGATTTCTTCTCTAGACAACCCAGCCAAATACAGATGTTTACTTGTTTTGTGGGTAATCCATGCCTAGACAGCCCCCGAACGCCTTTCTAGCTGTGCCTGCCAACATGCTTTTGTCTCTATCCACTACATTCCATTAAACTTGACACTTCATGATTTTCTAAACACACACTGTGCTTCTAATCTTTGTATCTGAACTGTGCCTCTATCTCCTCTGAACACATCCTTTTCAGATGACATCTGTCCCGGGAACCATATACATTCTTCAAGACAATGATGCCTTTGTTCCACTCTTCTCTAAACAGCAGATCAATGGTGCTTTCCTCTTCCATAGTCCTGTTACTGTCTTAACTGGAGGTCTTGCATCTTACATAGAAATTTATTCATTTTTCCTTCAAGCTACACTCCACCCACATTTCCTCTCAAGTGTAAGTAGACGATAGTGTTAAAGAAATGAATCCATGGGCCAAAAATGAGTCTGAAAGCTACAACGTTTGAAATATGCACAGACATTTGTTCTAGATTCTCCTTTATTTCAGGGAAAGTATTTTAAATTCAAGCATCCACGATTGACAAAGTAGGATGTGGCTATTTTCAGACCAGTATGTGCATGTGGTAGGTCCTGTTAAAGCACAGATCTGATTCCTTGGGTCTAGGGTGCAGTCTGAGGTTCTACATTTTCACAAATTCCAGATCGCAGACGTGCTGCTGGGTCCTTTCAACAATAAGGCAACAAAGGAAAGATCTAAGGAGGCCAGCTCAAGGTTCCTAGCAGTGACGGCAAGACTAATCCACAATAGCTTAGAGACCAGTTGTTCATCAGATAGACTTCATGTTTAACTGAAGAGCAAAGAGTCAGAGCACAGGAAGGCCAGGCAGTGGCATAGGGCAATGGTATCAAGAAGTGCACGTAGGGGACATGACTTCCTTATACTCTCCCACAGTTCCCAAAATATACCTAAATGAACACACAGTTCATAAAAAAACATGTATTTTCTCTGCAAAAGCAACTTCAAGGCAAGTTCCCTAGTCTGAATCACAGGAGATCTGCCACCCCCGATTCCTTACAAATGTAGATGTATTATTTATGTGGTATTGTACTGTATGATACTATAGCGTGAGTGTAATTATTTGATCCAGCCTTACAATGTTTGGACTAAAGCATACGTGCTCCTGTCTTAGATCCGCTCACTTATTCAACTACATGGATCATGCGTTAGACAACTATGAGATGGGAAGGACTAAAAGGTGAATAAAATGAGACGGTATAAAACCCAAACTTTGTAAAGCATTCAGTCTGCTTTATACACACAGTAATGACTGAAAATATTTGCTTCATTAGGGAAAAGCTCTTTCATCAATATTCTATAATATGTGTTATTAAATTAAATCCCCAGGGGAAATAAAACGGTTTGAGGTAAAATTCAATTTGCTTTGATCTGACTTCAGTTATGGAAATAATGAATGTTAATTGCAGAAATCTTGCTGCGGAAAACTAGATTGATTTTCAGAAGTGTCCTTTCTCATCCCATCCTTGCCAACACTGAGTTATTAGCTTTGTGTGCTTCAGTCTTTGCCTTTGTTCTGGCTTTTTGATTAATGAAAAATCATTAAGAAGCTTTGTTTTCAACTTGGCCTATTTGACATCAACAGATTCCCAAAGAAAGAGTCGAGGTGCCCTGGTTGCCCAATACGTAGCCCCACTGACTTGTCAGATCCCCACATCAGAAGTTGTTCCTGAGGTCTTTTCCTTCCAGTGTACCAGTGAGATCACCTGGAAGTAGACTTCTCTTCCTTGGTGCTCTTCTGTGTTGTGTAGTATTCCATCGTGTGCGTGTCCTGATGTGTGTTCACCCACTCTTCCACTGGTGAGCATTTAGGTTGATCCGTCTTTTTGTTATTGTGAGTATTGCTGTGACGGACAGGGGTATGCATATATTTATTTGCGTCATGGCTATTCACTCTCTAGGATATATACCAAGTAGAAGAACTGCTGGATCATATGGTACTTTAATTCCCAACTTTGTGTCGATGGCATACCATTGTCCACCGTGGTTTTACCCTTTTACATCGTACCAGCAGTATATGAAGTTGCGTTCAATGCTCCCCACACCCTCCACGGTATTTGTTGTTTTCTGGTTTTTGAAGTGTGCTATCAATATTGGGGTGCAGTGTGAGCTTATCATTGTTTTGATTTGCATCTCTCTAAGGGCTAGTGAACAGGAGCATTTCTCTATATGTTTGTTGGCTACCTTTGGTGTCTCCGTTGGTCTGTTCATGTTTTTTGCCTATTTAAAAATTGTATTACTTGTCTTTTTCTTATTGAGGTATGGGAGTTTACTATACGTTTTTGAGATTATCCCCTTGTCTGACATATCATTGCCATTTCCCCCCAGTCTATGGGTTCTCTTTTTCCATCACCCCCCCCCCATCGGTGGGTCCCCTAGTCTGTGAGACTGCACTCTTTTAGTGAAGTCCTTTGATGCAGCAAACCAAAAACACCAAACACATTGCCGTTGAGTTGATACCAACCCATAGTGACCCTATAGGACAGGGTAGGACTGCCCCTGTGAGTTTTAGAGACTGAAATCTTTATGGGAATAGAAAGCTCTCTCTTTCTCCAGTGGAGCAGCTGGTGGTTTCGAACTGCTGACCTTGCAGATCTCAGGCCAATATGTAACTATTATGATACTAGGGCTCCTTTATGTCTGATTTCTAGGAGATCCTAGTCATCTGTTTTGTTTTCTGCTCTGCACGTGTGTATGTTGGTTGTGTTTGCTAGTGTATTCATGCAATGTGTTGACCATTTAGTAATCCACACTGTCCCATCCTAAGTCCTCGGGCGCAAGTTGAGTTTTCTGGGTTTGTGGGAATGGGTACTCCTTTCTGGGTTTTCATTATACTGATCTCTCTCCTAGGCGTGGGGGCTTCAAAAAAATTGTGGGAAAATTCCATTATCTTTTTTTTTTCTTTTTTCTTTCTTTTTATTTACTTTCTTTTCCACAGCTGTGAAAGCATTTTCTGTGCTTTTCAAAAACAATAGGCATAGCACTATAGCTAATTCTGACTAAAGACATATTTTTCTATTTTATGTCAGATTTACTAATCAGAAGATGCCTTAATTTATGTTTATATGGTGTGAAGCACCACATCGTCTTGTACTACTGCTGAGTAATAATGGAAACAGATGATTAAGTACTCATACAGTTGCTTTCAGAACGTAAAAGTGAAATAACGAGACGGAATACAAAGTAGACATATAAATAGACTGCGTGGTGGAAGAAAGTATTCAACGCGAGTTGAATGAACAAGCACAATGAGAAATTAGATTTTCTTATATCTCCAATAAAATAAAGCAAATTTGGAAGAACTAAAGCAATACCCACGTCACATAACAATAAATATGTGTTTGCATAATAATTGAGCTCTCTTTCTATAAAATATCCGCATGAAGATGGAAAGAAAAAAGTTTTGAAAGTAAAGCAGTATTATGGTCGCCTTCAACAAAGAAGTTTGTAGCTTTGCTTGTTTATTTATCAAATATTTATCGGTTACCTACCACATGCCGAGAATTGTTCCACAGCTAGGGATTTAGGCAGGGTCCTCTTTCACCGAGCTTATGCTTCCATGGGCAAAATGATGAGTCAGTCAGACGACAGCCCAAATCGGGTGAGAAAACTAAAAAGACAAGCTCACTGTGACCCTATTGGCCAGAGTAGAATGGCCCCCTGGGAAGGGCTGAGGGTTTTGGCCTGCTGATCTTGTGAGGCTACCCTTCATTGTACTAAGGGAAGGCCTCTCTGAGCGAGTGATATTTGATAAAAATGCCCATCTGGGGGCCATGTATACCAGACAGAGCAAAGAGCAGATGCAGAACCTTAAATTAGAAAGAGATCGATTGTCCTTAAGAAACAGAACCAGTTAAATGGGACGGGCTGGAGAGACTTAGTCAAGCCCAGATCTCAGAAGGCTTGCTGGGTCATGATAACCAGTTGTCCTCGAGCCAATCTGACTCTTAATGACTCCATCTGTCAAAGTAGAACTGTGCTCTGTTTTCAGTGGATGACTTTTTGGGGAGTTGATTGCCGGGTTTTTCTTATGAGGCACTTGGGGATAGACTTGACCTCCAACCTTTCCATGAGAAGCAGAGCAGACCTATTTATACATCTCAGAGACTCCACGACCAGAAACTTAAATTTTATTTGTGGGGAAAAGGCCAGCCTCCCACAATTAACCAGTAAGTGCAATTGTACAGTTGAGATATATAAAGATTACAATAAAGTCATTGAGCATGAGAGAGATTGGAAAGAGTAAAATAAAGAAGTCAGATACATTTCATGGTAGCATGCTCACCTCCTGGATGGCCATGATCTCAACAGCCAGGTCAGCGCACAGCATGGGCCGAGAGCAGGAGAGAGAGATGCAGCGCATCAATTTATTGCCTCCATTATCTTTTACTTCAGTTTTTCTACTAAATTTTTGACAGTCCCTCATATGGAAAATAGCCTACATAAAAGCAATTCTATGGGGGAGGGGAAGGACAAAGATAACAAGAAATGCTTCCCCAAGGAAAGGAATCAAGGAGCCATTAAATTCTTAAGAAAGGAACAAAGGAGATAAAGTGATTATGTATTGTGTAAATCACAAAATTACAAAACCTGTGTTGATTTATGTCCCTTGAAGGGTCAACAGGGGAGATGTGTTGACATTCAAACAGAGCATTTAGCTTCTGTAAATACAATCCCCCCAAACCCTGCGTTGTGTCTCTGTGTGGCAAGATTGGAATTTTTTTTCTTAACTCTTATTGCAAAACAGTGGATGTTTGGCACGGCTTACTCTGTGGACTGTTTAATCAAATAATCACCATGTACCAAATTCCAGGTCGGCTCTGATGCCAGTACCTGTCCGCTTCGGCCTCCTAATTCTCAGAAGAGTTCTCCAGAATATTCCCATACACCCAGCAAGTATGTTCTTAGATCTTCAATGGATATTTGTTGGCTATCAATTGCATATTAGGTATTGTAAAGCTTCCACTTACAATGTGCATGGCCATGACAGTGTATTCATGCAATGTATTAAAGCCAAGCTGCAATGCTAATGGACAATCCCCAGTGGTAATTTGTGAAGACCAAAATGCACACTCTTACAGTAACTGATAAAGAAGTTAATGAGATGAGTCTATTCATGTCCGGAAGGAAAAGTTAGCTCTTTGAAGGAAGGTCATGGGAAGGTGAAAGGAAGACAACTGAGAAATCCGAGAGAGTGTAAGTAGAGGCAGGGATATACCAACACTTCTGTAGGATTCAAATACATGACACATTCACTGAGCACACTGCGCATGCACTAGAAGAACAAGGTTCCTTAATGGCACTGGCTAATACTAGATGTGGTAAATGTATTTATTTACTTATTTATTTATTTGTTTTAGTTCAAGGACTGTTTGTTGGCCTTTAGGAGTGTTTTCCGGTCTAGTCTGATGGGGCGCCATGCCCTGGCCCCAAAGTGGTTTTTTTGGCATTCCCTGGGGACTTTGTTGCTCTGTTCCCCTTGCTGTTCTGTTGCACGCCCTTGGTGTTTTGCCTCAGTGTGGCGGGATCAGATCGGGTAGAATTTCCACACTGTGTCTCCAGTGTTGTCCCCTGTAGAGCTATGGGTTAGTGAGGGATGTCATGTCTCATAGTGGAGCTGGCCATATGGTCCTCTCTGTGCATTGGCTGCTCTGAGCAGGGATACGGTCCTCAAGCATCGGTAGGCCAGGATGCGCTCCTGTCTCTCCTCCTCCCTCTTCATTTGCTCCCGTGTGCTCCGATCAGACATGTCCCTCTCCCTGAGTTGTAGCTTCAGTGCTGTCCTCTGAAGTAAAGTCTTCTGGGGGGAAGTGTCTTTCTTTTATGCCAGGTGAACTTACAGCTGGAAGATGACAGGGGGAAATATGGACACTTCAGAGGATGGGCTGATTGGAGTGTGCCACGTGAAAGCCAGAGTGAAACAAGCTTTTCAGGTTCAGGACTTCAACTGCTGCCCAAGTGCAGGAAAGCGATCAGCAGAAAGGTGTGTAACATTTGAATTCTATTTAACTCTGAAATAAATGTGGAGACTAACCAATTTTCATCAAGCGTGATGCAACGACAAACTGTGATCACAAAGAGCAGCTAAAATCTATGGACAATCTACTTGTACTCTGACCCGGAAGCCAGTTGTGGCCTTCTAGGAGCCTTGATCAAATGTTTATTGGGATTTCTTATGAAATTCTAAATTTGTTTAACACATACACACCTGAATATGAGATTGCTTAGGGGTCTAAAGTTGAGAACACTGGCACAGCCTATCTGAACTACAGACTCATGGAAATTCAGCATTTAAGTTCAAGGTGATAAAGTGGGGCAGGGGTCTCAGATCATGGTCGCTGGTTCAGATGATGATTACAAAGCAGCTCAGGCCCTGCTGCTCAGCTTAGCCCTGCCGCTCTGTGTACAGACCATCTTGGGCCTTGTTCCCATAAAATGAGTCTTCAGGAAATAGAAGGTGGCTATGGAGTAAAGAACTGAGCTTTCTAATGATGCCAAGTGTAGAATCAGGAATGAGAGGTAGCAGTTATATAAATGCAGCTTTCAGCTCAGTCCAATCAATGCATTTCCTAGACATCAGCATTCTCCATAGATGGAATGGGTTCCTTTGTCATCGGCCGAAGTAGTTGAGCCAAGTGTAGGTCATGAGAGTATACGAAGAGTGTGGTGCACAGTCAGGGGGCAGTAGAGCACCTACGAAACACACACCCTTCCTCGTTCTTGAATGCTTCCTCCTCCCCACCCCCCACTACCATGACCCCCAATTCTACCTTACAAATCTGGCTAGACCAGAACATGTATACTGGTATGGATAAGAGCTCACAACACAGGGAATCCAGGACAGAGAAACCCCTCAGGACCAACAAGGGGAAGAGCAATACTAGGAGGGAAAGGGAAGAGGGTGGGTGGAGTAAGGGGGAACCAATCACAGTAATCAATGTATGGCCAAGAACATCGTATTCAGGTCAACATTATAGATGTGTTTCCACAGAAAGCATCCACCTCTTTGTAGAAGTCTGGGGTGAGCAGTAAGTATGAGGCAGCCTGAGATAGCAGACAGTTGAGACAAGCATTCTAGGTTCCAGTCCTCCTCTGCCACTTACAGGCTGGGCGAGGAGAGTTATTGCTTATCACCTTGAGTCTCAATTGCCTCGTCGTCGTCTGTGGAATGGGATTGACATGCTGAACTCATTCTGATGCTTGTGAGAAACCAGTGGGAGGACCTGGATGAAGGCGCAGTACAGAGTCTGGCAAAGAATGAGCAAGGTTTACAATTGTCCATTGGGCTTATTGGAAGCAGGGACATCAGCTCACCTGGAGCTCTGAGCAAGTCACTAAATTTCTCTGGACCATGGCTCTTGTCTGCAATGTGTGCAACTTGAAATAAAGTTTGTCCACATCTAGACCATGTCCACCCCCTCTTACACTAGTGCTGCTTCCTAAGCCTTCAGCCAGGAGACTTCGCCCTCTCCCTTTGAATGAGCCCCTCAGAAAGACACAGAACAGCTTAGCTCAATAGCAGCCAGGCCCGGGCTTTCCCAGTGGGACTCTGCATTTTGTGCTTGATCCAATTGATGTATGGATTGTTATAAAGGCTGTAAGAGTTCCCAGTAAAATGATTTATTAAAAAAAAAAAAAGGTTCTCATATCAGACTCCTGTCCCTGGAGAAGCAACGTCTGTGACCTGATAGACAGATTGGATTCCACCCCTACACTTGGATATATATCTTCAAGTTGACATGAAATTATGTAATTACCCCACACGGAGTTTTGCTCTCTCTTATTTCATAATAATTTCAATAGCAATCAGTGCCTGCACAGCTCTCAGACTGAAGGTGGAATTTTTGTTTTCAATCTCTGTGTTCTAGGCACTCATGTGATGCAGGTAGAAGGAGGAGATGGTTTCCTGTATCCTGTAGGATAACCCGTGGAGCTCTGGGGACACAGTGGTTACATGTTGGGCTAAGCTAAAGGTTAGCAGTTCAAAATCACAAGCTGGTTCTCAGGATAAAAATGAGGCCTTCGACTTCTGTAAAGAATTACTATCTCTGAAACTCACACGGGCCATTCTACCCTGTACTACAGGGTTTCCATGAGTCAGAATTGACCGGATGGCAGTGAGTTTGGTTTGGTATGGTAGTTGGACCCTGGACAGAAAACCAGACACGCAAGAGTTAGGAAATATCTCCTTCCTTTTGTAGTTTTGCTAAGAGTAAAACTTAGAATCCAGGTGATATTCAATCCACCATTTTTTTTCTCATTACATGTATGTGTGTTTTGACGTTTTCCCCATGAAAATTCTTTTCCAAAATATTTTATTGTGGATTGGGTGAAAGTTGACGGAGCAAATTTATTTCCCATCCAACAATTTATCCACGCTGTGTTTTGTGACAGGAGTTGCAACCCTCCACTTCCTCTTCCCACCTCCTCCTCCTCGACTCCCCATTCCCATCCTCCATCTGTCCTGTCCCTTCTGATCTTTGGAGCTCTGCTCCTGGGCAGCTGCTTCCCTTGTTATCTTGATTGCTCTGAGGAGCACCTTTCTGATGAGTTTTACTGTTCACGGTATAGGCTTGTCTACCGTTTGGCTGAAAGGTGACCTCCAGGTTTGAAGGGTGTCCAAGGACCATAGTCTAAGGGGTTCCATCAGTCTCTATCAGACCAGTCAGTCTGGTCTTTTTTTTAAGATTGTGAGTTTAGTTTACATCTTTCTCCCACTCGCTTTAGGAACTTCTACTGTGCTCCTGAGCTGCTCACAGGCTGGTGAAGGCTGGGAGTGCTCACGGTCAATTATTTATGTAGATGAATTAGTTCCTTGAGTTAATTATTTTATTCACTCTACTTTACTGTGGATGAGAAGAGAGTAATAGTTATGTCTTTAGATGATCACGCAAAAGTTTTTTAAGACCCAGTAGCTACGCACTAAAGTAGCACATTGTTTTTCTGGATGATGCTATGCCAATGGGAGTCTAAGGGTCATACTCGTAGGGAACATGCAGGCTAATGACATCACATTGCAAGTAGTTGATTATGACTCAGAACATTTCATAACTTTACTCCATGTGCTCTATTCTACACATGGATGTAGTTTGGGCACATGAAAACATGAGGGGGCTTCAAAAAGTACATGGAAAGATCTTATTCTCTTTAAAATCTATTTTTCCATGGACTTCTGCAGAGTGAATAAAATAATTAACTCAAGGAACTAATTCATCTGTCATGGACTCTGCAGAGGTAACTACTCTCCTTCCAGCGACTTCTTGGGAAAGGCACACAGACTTTGGTATCATTTACTGAAGAGGGGCAGCAGGCCAGTGCTCGGATCTGCTCCTCTTCAGGGGAAACGATGCAGCAGGGCAGCATGTTAAGGCCTCCAGCCTGACTCTTCAGGGTCTGCAAGAAACAGATTGCACTGGGTCAGGGGGCCTCAAACTTTTAAAACAGGGGGCCAGTTCACTGTCCCTCAGACCCGTTGGAGGGCCAGACTGTAGTTAAAAAAAAAAACCAAACTATGAACAAATTCCTATGCACACTACACATACCTTATTTTGAAGTAAAAAAACAAACAGGGCAAAAACACCCGGTGGGGCCGGATAAATGTCTTCGGCGGGCCGCATGTGGCCCGCAGTATGTAGTTTGAGGACACCTGCACTAGATGGTTCATTAAAACATTCTTGGTGAAGGACGGGGCTCTTAGTGAACTCCTAAAGGGTCAGCTGAAGGCAATGAGGAGGGAGGCTGATGGATCTGGAGAAGAGCAGATGTAGGAGGCCTGTAGCACCGTGAGCCTGAAAATCCAGGAGAGGGAATGTGGACCAAGCATACGGGGAGCTGGAGCTGGGAAGGGGCGCTACCCAGCAGAAGCAACCCATCCATGGGCCCAGGTGGGGGCAGGGAAGCAGCTAGTGTTAGAATTTAGGCTAAGAGCATAGATTATTATTTTATCTTTACCACTTTATTTTATTGCTGCTTTTTTATTGTTTCTGTTGGGTTTTCCAGTTTGAGAAGCACAGAAGTAGAAGAGACATAGCGATAAGAACTGATGCAAGGGTTTACATGGGGAGGTAGGGATAGGGGTGGGTGATAAGGAAGGGGAGGGGATTTGGGGAGCAAACAATGTATATGAGAGAGGGAGTAAGGAGCACTAGAACGGAATGTGATTATGCAACTTATTTTAAAAGCGATTTAACTATAAACCCAAAAGAAGAAAATGTTCTAAAACTGATTGTTTAGCTTGTGGTAATGATGGTATATTTCTTGATATCGAATTGTATGATTTGTGGACTATGTTCCAATAAAACTGTAAAAAGGAAAACCAAAAGCAGGAAAGAGCAGAGACAAAGCACGTCGCCTCCCTCCAGTCTCCTCTCATGGGCATTTCGATTCCTAGTAAACTCGCCCACAGAGAAACTGGGTCATTAACTGAGGAGTCAACCGAAAATGTACCTGGCAGCAGAGCCAAACAATTCAAAGCCCATGCAGGGGACTTCCTAAGGGTTTTCTCTCAGACTCATTATACTCGGGGGAAGGGGGTGTGGAAGCACCCTAGACGATGTGTCTCCCTCAAGCCACCCTCATTTCTCTCTTCACCGTTGAATTCTTGAAAGAGTGAGCTGTCCTATGCTCACCATTTCTACACCTATTCATTCCCCAACTCACTGTAAAGTGTGAACTTCCCCCCCCCACCCCAAATAACTGAATTGGTATCCCTGGTGGAGTCCAGTACAGGGTTTTTGAGGTTGTGAGAACCTTATCTTTCTCTGGCAGAGCACTGATGGCTTTGAACTGCCCACCTTGCAGTTAGCAGTCCATTGCATCCTGACAGTACTCCCAGGGCTCCGCTTTGGCTTCCAGCACTCGCTAACTCAATTTGGGGTGCTGGGCGAGGGCGGCTATTCTTTATACCCATCCCTTCACTCCCTTTCATTTTCTGCTATCAGTACCATCCGCCATTCAGTGTCTGTCTGGCTTCTGTGTAGCTGTTAGGGTTGACTGCACAGTAGAGTCCCCTAAAAGGAACTTTGAAACATGCCAATGCCTAGGGTTCTGATTTAATTGCTCTGAGGAGGCCCCGATATTAGAAGGTAAAAAAACTCCTTGGTCATTCTGAAGCTCCTGGGTGGTATAAACAGCGTTCTCAGCTGCTAACCAAAAGGCACCCAACATCAGCTCTGCAGAAAGGCCTAGCGATCTAGGCGCACACTCTCCCAGCCATTGGCGACACCACACACAGTGTCCACTCTTGACTCCACAGCATGTGTGGCTTGGTTCGTAGTTTGGGTTTCTGGCGGGTCTAAATATAAAGCTAAGTTTGAGAACCGCAAACCTCACAAATGCTTCCTGCCCCCTCTGATAGAGGAGAGATCAGGAAGCTAGGGACATTTGGCTCCTGTGACTGCGCCACTTATTGACAAAGGGGAGGGCACTGAGCTGCTTCTTTCTGGTTCTGTCTGATTCTGCTGGTAAGGACGTTGGGTCCATAGGGCTCTCTTGGTTTCTTGAGTGTGAATCAGCTTTGCCTAGCTCCATCCATGCTGAACCTCTCCTCCTACCCCTCACTGAGTTAGTCTGTCGATTGCTTGATTCCTGTGACATCTGTCAACAGTCGCAGGGAACTGAGAGACAAGGAGGGCCCCCAATGCAGCAAGGACTCTGTGTCAAGAATTGCACTGGATGTTCCTTATATGCCTTCTTATTTCATTTCTCACAACCCAACCAAGAGATTAATGCTTATTTTACAAAGGAGGATCAGAGAGAGAATTCTCCGTGGAGAATCAGAGTTTTCCATCTTGCCCTGCATCAGACAGCATCACAGAGCAAGAGAGTCAGGGTCAAGAATGAAATTCAGATCTGACTCCACAGCAGACAGGGGGCGGCATGTCATCACTGTATTCCATCTGAAGTCAGTTCTGTTTAAGATGTCAATGGTTCAACTTGCGGCTTCCCACAGAGAATGGGTTCTACCGAGAGCCTTCACACTGTCATCGAAAGAGGTAACTGATGAGGGGCCATCGGACTGAGTGAGGCGGCAGATGGAGGAAAAGTCCTCCCCACAGACCCTCCCCCCACGCCAACATAGGCAATGCTTGTGGTCAAGAACCCAAGTCGGATCCGCTTCCTACTAGAAAAGTCCAAGTTTGGGCAGATCACAGTTCCACCCACCCACCAACAGCCACGTCTCAACTCTCTGTCCTTAGGCCTCACTAATCATTTACAGCCTGTAAACGGCCATGTGAACCAGGGGTCAAGGTAAGCATCCCAGTTACACAACCAAAAAAAGTATAAAGATTTCGTTTGAACCAATTGTGTGTGCGCGCGTGTGTGTGTGTGCTTCAGGAAGTCTGCGTGAGCTTCCCCACTGTGGTAGACTGCAGTAAGGGATGGTTTTCATCTTGTAACAAAATGAAGGGATTCGTCGCAGCTCTGCTTTTAATCACGCTGCCGCACTCCGGTGCCCTGAGTCCCACCGATTGCAAGGCAGCTGAGCCGGTGGCTGGGAAAGTTCTAGACCTGATCAATAAAGAGCGCCGGGATGGTTACATTTTCGAGTTGCTGCGGGTCGCTGATGCCCATCTGGATAAAGTGGTGAGCAATGGCCAAAGGCCGAGCTGAGTGGGGAGACCGCAGGGGCATTGTCATTGTAGGCCCCGAGTCTACTGCTGGGCAAGATGCAAACGCTTTCTTCTTGCCAACCAAGCTTCTGGTCTCTGTGTCCTTAACTGGATCAGTCGGCAAGTTCTTATGAGCACTTAGGTGGAGTCCAATCTAATGGGGCTCACTGTGTGAGAGCAATTAGACTTCAACGGTGGGTCTTGCCTTAAAGGAATTAATAATCAGACCACACACGCAGGCAAATGGTGTAAGATAAGATCTATTGAAGTGGCCACATGTGTGCTGGAGAAATTTAATGAGAGGAGAGATACTAAGATTAGATGGGAGACAGCTTGGAGTGGGTAGAATGTTAATACCCAGGGGACCTTGGCAGAGGCATTCCGCGTGAATTCCAGGCATGCCACCTCTATCTAAGTAGGAAATCGGGAAAGAGGGGTTTTCGGGGTTGCCTGAAAACAAGCGGGAGGTCTCCAGAAGCTCTGTGGGAAATGAGTTTCAGAGAGACCAGACCCCAGGAGAATGAATTCTCACCTGACATGTGGAAGACCCATATGTCCTTCCCAGTCAATGTACCACAAGCTCACATGTCACCTACCAATTAGTGGAAGCTTGTGTCTGCTATGGGGAAAAATGCAATATATCTCCCAGATTAAAATAGACTAGGAAGAAAATGCTATAGAAAAGTTAGCCAATGAAATGCTATGGGTCCCATTGGGACTCTTATGTGTGAGACCATGAATTAGGATCCAACTTGACAGCTGCAGACCAGAGCCCTGGTCAATTGGAATGCTAACTGCAAGGTCAGCTGTTCAAACCCATCAGCCTTTCGAAAGAGAAAGGTAAGGCTTTTCCATTCCCATAAAGATTTACATCCTCAGAAATCCTGTGCAGGGTCACTGGTGGGGTGGTGGTTACTCAGACAGCTGCTAACTAAAAGGCCAGCAGTTCAAAACCACCAGCCACTCTGAGCGAGATAAAGGAAACTTTCTATTCCCATAAGACTTACAGAAATTCAAAGGGGCAGTTCTACCCTGTCCTATAAGGTCACTGTGAGTCAGAATTGACTCAGTTGTAGTGAGTTTGTTTGCTTGTTTGTTCGCCAAAATTTACTCGATGGCAGTGGGTTTGGTTGTTGTTAACAACAAAGTACTAGCAAGAAGGCATGGCAAGTTGCTGGGAGTGTACGAATGTAAGATTCAGCCAGCACTTTAGGGACTATTAGAACCATTTCCAAATTCTGCCACGTCTGCGGGACACGAGGGTGAATAGGCACTGTGCTACCCTGGAGTGCTGGCATGGAGGGTGGGAGACAGACAATGTACCTGGGAAGGCAGAGGCAGGTAAAGGGGAGATGAATTAAGAAGCTCTCACGCATTCAGGGCCAAGGCAATGAGCACCACAGCACAGTATCGGGAATCAGGCCATGTGAGAACGAGCAATAGAGCGAGAGTGATTTTGAAGAAAGGCCAGGTGAGACCTAGTGACTGGCTGGATAATGAAAGCAAGGAAATCAAAGTTGGCTTCACATTTTTAAGTCAGAAAGTACAGCAATAGTTAACAGTGCCACTGACAAAGGAAGCTTTTAGCAGTTGAATTGAAAGAGAATGTAGAGAAGTCAGCCTTGGAATTTGTTCGAAAGCCAAATGAAATCAAGAACATTCAAGAACAGAACTGGATGAGGAGATAGAACCACAAGTATGGATAAGGGCGTCACTGCATAGTGGCCAGAGGATGACTGTCATCACTCAGAATGTAAGCTCTCGTGTCTGGCAGCCCTCCCAGCCCACGCTGCTATGTCGTGTTAGATCTTTAACGCCCGTGGGCAAAAGCAGTACCGTGACTCTTGGAAGCTAGTTATTCCGTTTGATAGAGCAAATAACATAAAGGTGAAGAATCTGCAAAGCCTTGGAAGGAAGCAGGGGCTCTCTTTAAGAAATTGCTTTCATTGACGAAAGCTCTGGTCTCCCACGTGCTATTTACTGTTGCATTCTTGTTATTTCTCAGGAATCTACAGTTGTCTATTATTTAGCCCTAGATGTAAGTGAAACTGACTGTCCGGTCCTATCAAGGAAACACTGGAATGACTGTAAGCCAGCAGCTACAAGGCGCCCATCTGAAATAGTAAGTACCCAGGACAGCATAGCCCCTCCTCTGGTCATTCAGCCTACTCAGCTTTCCCAGGGGAGCCAAAATGCTCAGGCTAACAGAGCCAAACAGCACAGGAAGTTCCTGCCTCATTAAGGCTACGATGATGTTGAGTAAGAATATCTCAAGAGCCGTAATTGAGGGCCCATTGCTTTGGATGGCGACCTCTGAGATGTTGGGCAAGTCACCTAACGACTCTCAACTTGGGGTTCCTCTCCTGTCAACTAAGAGGAGTTTCTAATGTTCTTTCTAGCCTTCAAAGACTTTGTTCTAAAAAGCTATAAGCTTATACCCGCATCCTACCAGACCTGGCCCCAAAGGTAGAAAGAACCAAAGGGGTCTACGCGGCTTCAGGAAGGACTAAGCGCTTGTTCTGCACACTGGGCATGGGGACTGGGATACCAGGCAGCTGCCAGAGAACACAAGGTGGACAAAGGCACACATTGAAGGTCTCCTTTTAGAAAATCAGAGATTTATACACCTGGAAGTTTTATCAAAAATTTCCCTCAAAAATGTTTTGAATATGTCATAATCCATTTAAGTAGTTTCTCCCAGGTTCCCAGGAGGGTCTTTGAGTACCTAAAGCATTCAGTACTCAGAAACAGACTTAGGAAATGCAGAATTTAAGAGCAGATTTAATGAGAGCCTATGTAAAGTAAATAACTTTTAAAGAGAGTAGGGATATTTTGCATTATTTTTTGCATTATATGTTGCATTCCCTCTTATCCAACCTAATGAGAGCAGTAAATAATGACAGAAAATCTTTCTTTTTCACAGGTGATTGGGCACTGTAAGGTTATAGCTACAACACATTCAAATGAATCTCTGGACCTTAGAGTGAATGACTTTAACTGCACCACAAGTTCTGGTATGGCCATCTGTTAAATTGCTGATTCATTCTAGACTGATATGGAATTCAAACAGCAACACTCATCAACTATTGTACTTGTCAGAAGTGGTCCCTATTCTCATGGACTTGATTAGGACTTGATTAGTATACCTATTCCAGAAATTCAGCATATAACAATAGAAATGCAGAAGAGGCAATATACATCGCTGCACTCTAGGATCTGACTTGATTGGATTTACATACAAATTCACAATTTAATAGCTGTGTGCTCTTAGGAAGGTTAATTTGACTCTCTAAGCCTCCTTTTTCTCCTTTATAAAATGAGGACAGTAATAGTCTTAGCCATCAAGACCATTTTGATGATTGAGTAAGATGGTATATGTAATAATCTTCACGAAGCACCAGGCTCTTGATAAATTCTGAGTTCAATATCTAATAATTGCATAGGGAACACAGTTTACAAAAAAGTTATTTATCTATTATTTCACTTTGTCTTCCAGCAAAGATATAAAGTAAAGCTAATTTCTATTTTAGAGATGCAATAACTGATATTCAAAGATGTCCAATTTGGTCTAGGGAATACACCCAAGAGGTGGCAAACACATAAATCTAACCTTGCAATTTAGACCTGATCCCCCCTGCTCTTCTTTCTTAATTTTCAAGAATTATGATTTTAAATATATATATATTTCACAAAACTAAGTGAGAATTTACTTTATAATAGTAACCTTCAATATGATGTAGGAGCTCTGGTGGCCTAGTGGGCTACACACGGAGCTGCTAACCACAAGGTCAGCAGTGTGAATCTACCAACTGCTCTACAGGAGAAAGATGAGGCTGTCTACTTCCATAAAGATCAAGAGTCTCAGAAACCCAAAGAGACAGTTCTACTCTGTCCGATAGGGTCGTTATGAGTTGGTATTGACTCAATGACAATGAGTTTGGTTTTTGTTTTCAACATGTTTTAATACAAAAATTCAACAGTCAAGCAACCTCTTCGGAGGTAGCCTTAAAGAAAGAATGAATTGAGTTTTCTCTTCTCTGTAAGTAAAATAATGCTTCCTTCTCCTGGGCAGGGTCAGGAAGAGTTCATTAACATGTTAACACCCTGTAGGTTGAGAGGCATCAAAATTAGAGATCACAACAAGGGTTTAGGCATCAAAAGGATGGAGGTTTGAGTTGAACGCTGCTTAATTAGTGGATTAACCTAGAATAAATTGTTTAATCTAGCTTTGCCCATCTGTAAATTGGATGTGATTGTAATTTTTATTCTTGCCACCATGTCTCTATGTATTAAGTCCAAGCATGGATGTTGCCATTTTCAACCCTGCAATAGAATGACTACCAAATTCTTTCTCCAGTCTCTTCAGCACTGACCAATACCAAAGACAGTCCTGTACTCTTGGATTTCTTTGAAGATACTGAGCCCTACAGAAAACTAGCCAACAAAGCCCTTGAGAAATATAAAACAGAACATGATGATTTCACCTTTTTCAGGGTGGATCGAGTGGAAAGAGTTTCCCGAGTGGTGAGTACAACCAGCCGCTGAACGCCTGGGTTGCAGCCTGGCCATTGTGAACTCAGAGCCACGGACCCTCTCACCTTAGTGCACTCAGCAAGCTCCCTTTACATCAAGTATCAAAGCATCGTCCTCCTGCAAATTGTTTTTGGAGTCGGGGT
>NW_022111307.1:5447032-5448738 GCF_000313985.2 Echinops telfairi | reverse complement strand
GGGGTGGGGTGGGGGGGTGGCTGAGGGTAGGGAGTGATGATCTGAGAAGGAGCATGGAGTTCTAAAGGAAAGAAAGAACAGTATTGGAGTGTTATGAGTTTTCAAAACTCAACTGATCCTAACATCCTTGGATTATGGTGGAAATCTGAGGCTCGGAGAGACATCACCACACCAAGCTGTATGGTTGAGACTTGACAGTTTGCTTATCCTCCAAATCCAGGGGCCCTCCAAATTCCTGCCTAGTCGCATTGTCATGTAGAATAGCTGGTTGATGTTTGTGGAGCCTTTTCAAAACCCACAGTTAAACAAATTGTGGTGCACAAAAAAAGAGAAAATGAGCACAATGTATTCAAAAGACAGGTTGGGGCCTAGACCGGAAAGCATTTTAAACGACTAGGAAAGCAAAAGCAGGTTCTGAAACACTATGCACACCTCCGAGACTACGGCCCTCGGATATCCTTCAGGCCTGGAGCAGAACTCATCCCCATCGCTTGAATTCCAGCCAAACAAAAATAAGCAAGCAGGGAATAAGGTTAACAATAGCACCAGGCAGGTACCCTTTTCTTAGATGAGCCATTCGAGACCGAAGAGGCCTCTTTTTCCCGGGGATAAGGCTCAGAAGGAAGGAGGGACCCATAAAGAAAGATGGAGGAAAACGGCAAAACACGAGGACAAAGTGGGGACGGTGCTGTTACCTTGTAGACAAAGTGCTAGATGGGAAACCCATTTCTATAACTTGGGCTATATTGGGGTCAACTTCTACCCAAATCACTATGTTTTAAAAAGCGCACAAGAAAATAAAAAATACTTCAACTATGAACCCATTTATATTAAATAATTAGATGTTTGTGTGTGTGCGTGCGCGCGCACGCGTGTCTAGGAAGAGGCTAGAATGAATAACATGCCAATGACCGCTAGTGGAGCATCTGGGACCGGGAAATTAGGGTGTGGGGAGGGCCACCTTTTGCTCGCTTATCTCTATCACGTGGTTCTCTCTAATAAAATTGGGTTAATTTGATAACTTAGGCAGTTTTTAGAAAACTAGATGGAAACCATAGAAAATGGCACACAGTGGTGAGTCCAAATCCTCATAGTGTTTTTACAGGATATTAGCTAGAGGTAGCTATTTTTGTGTAACTGTATATTGTTCTGAAATTGTTTTATAGAGGGGAGGGGAAAGAACTGGTTACTATGTGGACTTCTCTGTGAGGAACTGCTCCGGACACCATTCTCGAAGGCATCCTAATGTGAGTATAATGACCACCTGTGAAATAAAAAGTGACATTTAGAGAGCACATTCTACGTGACTTAAACCTATGTGAGCTATTTAACCCTCACACATCTCTATGAAGTAGATTCTATTTTTATCCCCACTTTGAAGATGGGGAAAGTAAGGGAGAAACATTCAGTGTATGAGAATAAAACTGTACATATAATAACATATACTTAAATTTAAAACCAACTAGTCTGATTGAAGACTTAGTTGAAACTAATATCCAGGTTTATTAAGAATTGCCACCACCAAATGGCATTTATAGAGGTCTAGATAAAGACATGTACATATACAAATATACTTATATGAGGATGGGGAAATAGATCTATGTGCCTATATTTATAGGTTTAGTATTAAGTTAGCAGAAGGACATTGGGCCTCCACTCAAGTACTCCCTCAATGCAAGAATACTTTCTTCTATTAAATTGGCATT
>NW_022111307.1:5437134-5446250 GCF_000313985.2 Echinops telfairi | reverse complement strand
GACCTAATGCCGGGGGCTTAAGTGGAGAGGAAATGTTTTGAGAATGATGAGGGCAATGAATGTACAAATGTGCTTTACAAAATTGATGTATGTATGGATTGTGATAAAAGTTGTATGAGTCCCTAATAAAATGATTAGAAAAAAAAAAAGAATCGCCACCACTTAATCTATGCATTTGCCATACCATGGTGGCTTTATTTGCTGCGATGCTTGAAGCTATGCTACACCAGTGTTTCAAATGCGAGCAGGGGCACCCAGGGTGAACACATCTCCGTGGAGGTTCTGGGCTGAGAAGAGATTACAAAGCAGGAATGAGCCATCCACTTCTCAGGGGTTCATCACTGAAAACCTTATGAAAATCAGTGGAACGTGCCAGAAGATGCGCCCCTCGGGTGGAAGGCCCTCCGAATATGATGGGGAAGAGCTGCCTCCTCAAAGCAGAGTTGATCTGCATCATGTAGATGAAGGAGAGCTTCCAGGACTTCCATTGGCTGAGGTGACATGAGAAGAGAAGAAACGAGAAGAAACAGCTGCAAATATCCATTAATTATGGGAATGAGGGGTGGTTGGAGTATGCATCCAGGAAAAGTGGACATCATCACAAAATAAACTAGAAGGCATTGGTGAGCTGAAATGGACAGGTATTGCATCAGAGAAACTTATGTCAGGAATGGCACATTCCAGAGGAATGACAGCACATTCATGATCAAAAAGACCATTTCAAGAGAGATCTTGAAAAACGTTCTGTCTGTGATCAGACACGCAGCCGAAGAAATCTAGCTATTAGACCATTATTTAAATTTATGAACCTGAAGTAAACCCAGTGGTGAAGAAATTGAAGAATTCTAACAACTTCTTCAGCCTGAAATTGATCAAACATTGATAATTACTGATCATTGGAATGTAAACACTAGAAATGAAAATGGGTCAGTAGTTGAAATCTATGGCTTTGGTGATAGAAATGAAGCAGAAGATCATACGCACGGTTTTGCAAAATCAATGACTTCCTCCTTCCAAATACCGTTTTTTCAACAACAAAAATGGTGATTATACAGGTGGACCTCATCAGATGGAATACACAGAAATCACATCTGTGGAAACATATCAAGACATTCAATATCTTCAGCCAAAACAGGACCAGGGGCTGACTGTGGAATAGACCATCAATTGCTGAAATGTAAGTTCAGGTTGAAGTTAAAGGAAATTTTAAAAAGTTCACCAGAACCAAAATACGACCTCAACTATATCCCACCTGAATTTTGAGACTAGACTTAAATCATTGAACACTAATGACACTAAGGACGTGCTCCCCTGTGGGACGATCTCAAGAAATCACACGTGAAGAAAGTAGATGTTCACAGGAAAGAGAGGAAAGAGCAAAGTGGATGTCAGAAGAGACTCTGAAGCTTACTTATGATGTAGAGTAAGTTGTGGTCAAACGAATGGAAGAAATGTCATTGTAAATGGAAGAAAAGCAATCTGTAGCTAAAGAAATGGAAGAAACGGTGCCATAAAGAGCTCAACAGAACATTTCAAAAGGTAGCCCGAGAGGGCAAAGCAAAGCATCATCACAACACGGCAAAGACCTGGAGTTAGAA
The DNA here is from genome assembly GCF_000313985.2 of Echinops telfairi. Classification (NCBI taxonomy): domain Eukaryota; kingdom Metazoa; phylum Chordata; class Mammalia; order Afrosoricida; family Tenrecidae; genus Echinops; species Echinops telfairi. The sequence continues at coordinate 5,444,652 of NW_022111307.1, read as the reverse complement.
AGCCAAAGGGGAAGAGCCTACTCCTCAGTATTGCTCACGCAGAAAGATTTTATATATACACACATATATATATTCAAAACTCGCATTGAAGTATTGACAGATTCTGGGGATGAATGTTGAATGATATAAGACAAATCAAAAGAAGGTAGAAGAGTCACTGTACCAAAGAGAATTGGTCAACATTCAGTCATTTCAAGAGGGAGTATCTAATGAAGAACCGATGGTATTGAAGGACTAAGTTCAAGTTGCACTGAAGATGAAAAACAGGACGCCAGGAGTTGAGAGGATATGGATCAAAATACTTCCGACAGCACTGGATCATCTATACCAAGAAAATTTTAAGACAGCTACCTGACCAATTTATTGGAAGAGATTCATAGGTGTACCTATTTCAAAGAACGGTGAGCCAACAGAATGCAGATATTATCAAACAATATCATTAATATCACATTCAAGTAAAATCTTACTATAGATAATTCAAAAACGAGTTCAGTAGTATGTCGAAAATAAGCTGTGAGCAATTCACATTGGATTCTGAAGAGGATGTGGAATACAGGATATCGTTGATCTTGGTTGATCATCAGATTGATCTTGTTTAAAACAAAGATTACTAGAAGTTGTTTATTTGTGTTTTGTTGACTATACAAAGGCATCCAACGGTGCATATCATAACAAACTATGGATAATATTTTGAAAAATGAGAATTCTCAGACACTTAATTATGTTCATATGGAACGTGTACACAGGCCGAGAGGTGGTCATATGAACAGAACAAAGGGTTATAGTGTGTTTAAAAACCAAGGAAGGTGTGGTCAGGGCTGTATTCTCTCACCAGACTTGTTCAGTCTCTATGCTTAGAAAAATAATCTGAGAAGCTGGAGTATATGGAGAAAAATACAGCATCAAGATTAGAAGAAGGCTCATTAATAATCTGTGATATGCAGATGGCACAATCTTGTTTCCTGGAAGCCAAGAGGACTTGAAACACTTACTGATAATTGATACCCATGTACCTGCAGGAACATCTTATAACTAATACTTGGCATTTGCAGGCTGATTTGCAGTTTACAAAGTACTTCCGCAAATGCTATTGCCTTATTGGCACTCATGACAAACTGGCTAGGAAGAATGACAAGTATCTGCCACCATTTCCTTGGAACGTGGCGGCCTAGAAATTTAGCCATTTTTTCCTATGCACTTGACTATAAAGGATTAGGACACGGGGTTCTAATGACAACCTTCTGATTTCAAGTCCAAGGCATTTTAGAAGTTTACCGCATTCTCCCGGGCAAGAAGAGAGGAAACATTCGTGAGTTACTTGGTGCCTGTTCAAAATTCCAATCTACAGTCCTGGCATCCTGCTTTATGGCAGGGGTGGGCAATGCAAATCCAATGAAGGAAGCTGGGGGAAAGGCGATGGAGCCAAATGTTAGGTGTTTTATATTATGATCTCATTTCATTACGCCTTTGTAACATCCCCATTTTATAGAAAAAGACACCGAGTTTCAGAAACTCTATGAAACTTGTCAACACTCGCATAACTAGTGAATTGTGAAGAATGGATTAAACACAGTCCTGCCCTGCCCCCATAAGCATTGCACTCGGGACCACAGTGCGCATTAGTCTCATTTAGAAAAGCAGCTGATCTTTGCAGCTGGATTTAGGAGCTGCTGTTGCATAGAAAAGGAGAGCTGGTGACACAATGGGTTAAGCATTGGGTGGCTAACAACAAGATTGAAGGTTCAGACCCACCCGTGGGAGATAGAAGGTAAGCGGCTCCCATAAAGACTCCTAGTCTCAGAAACCCTCGGGAGCAATTTTGCCCTGTCCTGTGGAGTAGGAGTTGGAATCCACTTGATGGAGGTGGTGGGTTGGGTATATAAGAAAGAAGCCTTAGTAGTACCACGGTTAAAGTGCTCAACTGCTAACCAAAAAGTCAGCCATTCAAAGCCACGGGTCACTCCACAGGAGAATAATGTTTGTTGATTTGTCGGCTAGTTGATGTTTTGTTGGTTGGTTTTTGCAGTGTGGGGGAAACATAGGAGTAACATCCGATTTTAACCTCGATGCTTCAGGCAGGGTCAGCAGACAAGGTCCATGCAGACTCGTCTTTCCGTTGGCTCCATCCTTCCCAACACTTCTTCAAGGGACTCGTTAAAGTTGTATAACCTCCTCTTCTACACCGCATCTCATTCTCTGTAGAGCTGAGTTGATTTGGCTCAAAGACAAGGTCTCAATGAAGTGTTGCTTCCTATCACACCCATGGGATGTCCCCTTCTGGTGCTTGCTCATGGAAGAAAACCTATCAACTTGTAATGAAATATTCTGAACCCTCTGGGACCTGTCCTTTTCCCAAAGCATTGACTGGGGGAAATTGATAGCCTTTTTAATATTTTATAATATTACCCTGATTTTCCTAAAGCTCTTCTCTCGTTCACAAATGTTTTTAAGTTCATGGCTATATTTGACACCATACAATTCTTTTTCTCTTCTCTTCTCTTCTCTTCTCTTCTTTCTCTCTCTCTCTCTCTCTCTCACACACACACACACACACACACACACACACACACACACACACAAATCACTAACAGGCATTTCTTTCCCTTATAGGTCTTTGGATTCTGCAAAGCAAATTTGTTATATGATATAGGAGCCCCTGACTTGGAAACTCCAAATTACCTGGTTGTAAACTGTGACAGCTTCAACTTTGAGGTAGGCTGCTGCTAAATTAGCCATTGTCATAAGCAGACTAAGTGGGGCTTCTCATACATTGCATTCTTGATTCTTAGAGATCGTTGCAAGGGGGGAGGGAGGGCAGGCAATGCAGGAGCAGGGAGGGCAGGCAGCTGTGGAGATGTGTGTGTGGCTCTATTCTCTACTGCTGGGGAGCTTTTCCTAGTGCCACTTGACAAGAAGCCAGCTGGAAAATGTGAGTATGACGGGAGAGAGAGAAAGGGGCGAAAAGAAGAGCGAGGCAAGACCAGGTCCCTGGCTAAAGAGATGGAATTGCTGCTACCGCACAAAAACTATTCAAATGATTTACAAGAGTTGAGAGGGGTCATATCTTGACCAAAAAATGAGACCATGAACTTTGAATGAATTTGTAACGTCTCCACAGCTGAGGTTGAATGATTGCTCCCATTGATTATTGGCATGGAACCTAGCCTAATAACAATCAGCTTCAAATATATTATATAAATGTATATAAACTAAGATTCCAAACAGTATTTTACATTTTCCCTAGAAAACGTCTTGTTTTGTGGGTGAGCACAAAAACGTTCTTCACAGTGTTTTTTTTTATATTAGCAAAGCAACTGAAAACAATCCAAACATCCATGTGGCGAGTCTGACCTCCCCCAAAGGGCAGATTTGTTATCACAGGCTTGACTCAAATTTTTTTTAATTGAAATCTGACCAAAACGAAGAGTGAAGAAGCAAATGCTCATCCTTTAGGAGGAAGAGATAAAGGAGATACTTATTTCTCAGACCTCTGTTGCGCTTAGGAGATAATAGTTTCCAGATATTGTTAGCAAACAGGCGTTGTACTACAGCATCGTTTCACCACTGGCATTGAAATGAGACAAGGATAACATCGAGCTTTTCATAATACAATACGTATTCTATCTCAAGAACCAGTTTTTCACTCTCAGGTTCCCACCCCTGTTTGTTGCAAAAATGCCCTTCTTTTTGTGAAGTAACAACGGTGGTAGGTGAGTGTTTGTGTTTAAATTATGTGCCAACTTGGGGAGACAAAAGTTGACCATCCTTGGTGTTCTCCTTTGTGATTTGATTTTGAGAATTCAAACCTTTGGAGACTATGGAACTAAACCACTAATAGTAGTGCATGATGCTTTTCCCGTTTCCATACCCTTTACCAGGAGCAAAGAAACGTCAGTGGTGGACGGCAGCACCCTGACCAGCCGCTCGACTCTGGGAGCCATGAGCAGCCTCCTGCAGGCCGACATTCATTTAAGCCTAATAAATTCAGAGGGCACCCTCATCCCCATCAGCCACGTGAACTTGGATGCCCACCTCCCCTAGGAGAAAAAGGTGATCCAGAAAGTGGAGCTGCTCCACCTCATTTAGGGTCAAGATGTCACCGATGTCATCGCCCTGTTTTTGAGCATAATCAGACTCACGGACCCTCACACAATCATAGTGAGCACCATGGACACCATCCCCATGGACACCATCCCCATGGACACCATCCCCATGGGCACCATCCCCATGGGCACCATCCCCATGGACACCATCCCCACGGGCACCGACCGCATGGACATCCTCCCCATAGAAAACATCCTCCTGGGCGGCACTCCCAGGATGAGGATTTCCATGGCCATAGTCCCTGTGACCCACCACCCCACAGCCAAGGTCATGATCATCAGCCGCGTGACTCACCACAAAAACAGTCAGAGGAAAGGCGTCCAGGTAAAGGACACTTTACATTCCACTGGAAGAAAATCGGGTATGTTTACCGACTTCCCCCACTAAACAAAGGGGAAGTTCTTCCTCTTCCTGAGGCTAATTTTCCAAGATGTTCAAACAATCCTCTGAAGCCAGAGATTCAGCCCTTCCCTCAATCAGCCTCCGAATCATGTCCAGGGAAGCTCAAAGACGATTTTCTACACATCCAGACATTTTTTGAAACTATAGCTCCAAAATAAAAGGAGATTTCCTTGATGGAAGAAAACAAATCATGTTTTGAATCAGAACTCTAAATAAAATGTGACCAGTAATAAATGCAAAAATTACAAGTTACCTTACTTTCATATTCAGAATTGGGCAAAATATGGGTGGAAGGAAATAGCATGAGAAGAGAGCGAGAAATGGAAAGGAGACAAAGAGAATATAAGACGATAGTGCATCTTGTCTGTGACCACTACATCATTTGAGGCAAATCTCCTATCCTCAGAATTTCTTTCTTTCTTGGACTTAGTTCTTTAATTCTAGAGCTTCTTCTTCTCCTTCTCTTCCTCCTCCTCCTCCTCTTCCTCTTCCTTCATCTGTTTTACTGCTTATGCTATAGTTGGGATACCAAGAAGGTATATATCACTTAAAAAGTATTATAAACGGTACCCAAATTATCTCCCACTAGATATTTCTTGCCACTCAAATTTCCTTTAAAAATGTTATATGTCCAATTATGAAGCATAATTTTTTGGTCTTCCTGGACCTGGATGTGACCTTTATCTACTCCCCATTCAACCAGCCAACTCTACATTTAAACACAAGAATAGTCACTTTATTTTCAGAACAAATTCATTTTTATCTCAGATTGCCACTCTATTGTGCTCATGAGAAACCTAATCTCAGTCTTTTTTGGAGTCCTGTAACTCTCCACACAAGGTGGTGTCACAGTTCTAGAATCCCACAGAGTGGCAAGGTATCTGGTGGTGGGCACAGGTCTGATTTTCGATCATTGGTTCCCCAGGGCTTCATGGCGGAGGGACGCCCACCATCTCTCCCCATCACTCCTTGGATCTAGTTTATCTATTTGTGTCTGAATAAAACGGGAGACAGGAGTCTCTCTGACACTACTAATGGGTAAACTAACATCTTCCATATGATGATAGTGTCCTTTGCCTCAAGAACCCCCAGCTCTACTTGTCTTGGTGCCCTCAGCTAGGGACTCTCTCTTTGGAGTCTCAGAGAAGCCCTTCCTTATTTACTTTGGGATCAGAGGACACTTTATCCGCACTCTAAACCTCTTTCATTTTCCTTCTTCTCAAATCCAAGTTTAAGCATTTACAAATAGGCCAATAAAACTTCAGCTTCTCTCAAACCTCCAGCTAGTGTGGTGACAATCAATATATTTTAAAATTAACATGGCACAACACTGAATGACCAGTTATAACAGCTAATCTGAACCACTGAGAGCCATACGCAAACAGTGCGTTCATACTGAGTGGTACCAGTTTGAATGTGAGCCCTGCAGAATCATATACTTCCGTGGCAAGAAGGCAGGGCTGGTTGCTTGAATGAGGAGTCCAAATTGCCAAACCACAGCTATGGAGAAGATGCCAATTCACAGATATCCTATAGAACAAGGTAGAACTGCCCCAGTGGGTTTCTGAGACTGTAACTCTTTACTGGATTAGAAAGTCTCTTCCTCTCTCAAGAAGGCTGGTGATTTCGAACTGCTGGTCTTGTGATTAGCAGCCGAATGCATCCCCACTATGCCACTCAGGCTTGTTAATCAGGAGTAGAGAAAGGCAAAGCCCATGTCCAGACAGACCAAAAACCCACACAGGCTAATATCTCAAGATGATATCCTCCTATAGAAGCATTTGAGAAATGTTTTATCCTTCTACAAAGTACTTGGGAAAATATTGCTTAAGTTGATGAAAGTATTACCTAAAAAACATAAAAGGTGAAGGCTCTCAATTTATATCAAATAAACACATTCATAATATATAAACACGGTTGCTTCAAGAGAAAGTCATGGTAAGACACAGTCCCTAACTTCAAGGATCTCACATGCTACTAGAGGGTTCAGACAACACACCATGAATGACGGCTTTTCCAGACTTCCTGTGCCAGAGTGGTTACAGAGTCTGTGAACGTTTGTTTATAAATACACAGCCCATTCACTTCCAAAGGTGATGTTCACAGGGACCATATAACTGAATGTCTCAAGTCCAAACTCCTCACTCTCCAGAAACTGCTCTAGAATATGTCTTCTTTATTTCTCATCAGAACCCTTTGTCTCAGTGTTTTTCCATTAATAAATCTGCCAGACAATACACCTTTATTGCTCCTCTTCCCTTCCCTTTGCCCCCAGGCTTTGTCTGTCTGTTAAAATGACGAGCATGAAGACCACATGGCCGGTCCCACTATGAGACATGGCATCCCTCACTGACCCACAACCCTACAGGGGACAACATGGAGACACAGTGTAGGAATTCCACCTGATCTGACCCCACCACACTGAGGCAAAACACCAAGGGCGTGCAACAGAACAGCAAGGGGAACAGAGCAATGAAATCCCCAGGGAATATCAGAAATAGACTTTGGGGGCAAGGCTTGATGCCCAAACAGACTTCACTGGAAAACACTCCTAAAGGCCAACAAATAGTCCTTGAACTAACTACAAGCTTTTCTTTCTTGTTGTGTTTTGTTTTGTTGTCATTGGCTTGTTGTTGTTGTTGTTGTTTTGTTTTATTTTGTTGCTTGGTTTTGCTCTGTCTTGGTTTTGTGTATGTTCTTTATCTCTGCAGTTCTGTCTAAATAAGATAGGCTGGATGAACAATCTGGAGGAATAAACAACAGGACCGACAGTTCCAGGGGGACATGGGAGAGGGGGAGGTGGGGGGAAAGGAAGTGGCGTTAACAAACCCAGGGGCAAAGTGATCCAAATCGGTGGTGAGGAGGGTATAGGGGCCTGGTAGGCCATGATCAAGGGTAATATAACCAAGAGGAATTGCTGTAACCCAAATGAAGGCTGAACATGATAGTGGGACAAGAGGAAAGTCAAAGAAAATAGAGGAAAGAGCTAGGAGGTAAAGGGCATTTATAGAG
>NW_022111307.1:5421994-5436165 GCF_000313985.2 Echinops telfairi | reverse complement strand
AATGTACAAATGTGCTTTACACAATTGATGTATGTATGGATTGTGATAAGAGTTTTATGAGCCCCTAATAAAATGATTAAAAAAAGAGAAATATCTGCTTAATGGACATATATATGTAATGTATTTTGAGTCAGAAGAGTTTTTCGTGTGTTATGCAATTTTAATTCTTACAACTCTCTTATACAGGTAATATCATTGTGTTAACAAGTCAGCTGCTATAATGAAGAAGCTCAGTGGCTTCACAACACAGAATCGGATTTCTCTCTCATGCCACCGGTCGGTGTGTATTACTTACAGAAGGCCATCCATGTGGTGATTCAGGGTCTAAGGTTCCTTTCATCCTGAATCCTTTGTATCTAACTCGCGTGTAGAGAAAGTCGAGGAGGACAAGGGGGTGAGCCATGGGGAGTCATGGAGCAGACCTCAAAGGGAAGTGGGATCCATAAGTTACCTTCACATTTCATTGGCTAGCACTCAGTCGCATACCTACTGTAAGGAAGGGTAGGAAATGAAGTCCAGCTGTATGCTCCGGACAAGAAACTGGGTTGAATAAATAACTAGCCGGCCGCTTCCACGATTGACATTTTTCAGAGAATGAAGATTAGCCCCACCCCCCCAAAAAAGAATGTTATGGTTAGTAAATTGTGGGAGTGGGCTTAGAACCCTGATCAGCCTTCATCCAAAGCCACCTTCTCCCTTCCTGATCAGTGTCTGTATGTACCACTTTGCACAGCTGACAAATAGGGGAAATGGAGTTGTAGAAAGGTGCTGAGGAAGCGGAGACATAGTGGAGTCCAGTGGGATTAACTGCGGATTCATGTTCCTGCCACCGTTCAGCCCACACTGCCCTCTCCTTTCCAGAAGCCTTCAGGGAGACTAGACATCCTTCCACCAACAGCACAGAAGTCAACCACCTTTTTCATGTGTGGTAAGAATTGCGGGCAAACATCTACTAATCCAAAAATCGAATCCAATCTTTAACCTGTCCACATGCCTCCTCTCCTTGCATAGTCCAACTTTATCAAAAAGGCTGCTTAGGCCTAGTGACAGAGGCACCCACAGACATGTCAAGCAAGAAGCAAGGGCAAGGGGTGCGGGGCTTCATGCAAACCGACTGCCCATACACTTCCTTCCTGCCTTCTCCACACTGGCAAGCATTTTCCTTCACAAAGCCTGGGAGGGTAGAGAGCCAGATAGAATACTCCCCACCCTTTTCCCCTCAGTTGTCCCAATGTCTTGCGATGGGACTCCCAGTTCTCACTTGGGTCTCTGGGTACAGGTTTCCCTAGGCACGGAGTAGGATGGACAGCAGCTGGCTTCTATGCAAATACCTTGCAAGGAAATCCCATGTGGAAGATGTTTCTACACACTGTGCACATGGCTGCCCTTCTGCATGCAGGAACCTTTTTTAATGGCTTTGGGAAAGTCATAAGGTCATGAGCCAGTTGGTAGTTTTTTTCCTCTTCCTCATTAGATCCTGCTCTGATCTGTTCCATCAAACACGTTGTGTAGCCATGTGGAAAGGCACTTTTTGCTCTCCCCTGAACTTTTAGAATGCAAACAAGCAGGTCATCAACCCATGTGTTGTAATGTTCCAGCCCGAATCTATTTGGATAACCCGGCAGGGTCATGTGCCCTCTTGGAATAGGGCAAACAGTGTGTGCAGCCAGATTCCCAGCAAGCCCCCGGAGTGCTGGGACACGGAGAGAAGAGGGCACAGAGATAAGAGGCTGGGGACGGCTCTGGAGAAATCATCCCTCAGCAGTTAGAGGGAGGACTGTCGCATCATGAAACTAATCACCATCCTTGTCCTCTGTTCCAGGCTGCTCCCAGGTTTGAGCCAGGAATTCCTCTCCAAGGAAGTTGACTGCAAGAGCGAAGGTGTTTTTGATGCCGTGGATGCTGCTCTGAAAAAATACAATGAAAAGACAAGTGGCAACCAGTTTGTGTTGTACCGGATTACCCAGGTCACCAAGATGGTGAGTGAGCTGTGTTTGACCCTGAGGTCACTTGGGATATGAACTGTCTCGTGAAGTCCAGGCCTTTGCTGTTCCCCACTCCACTACTCCAAGACCCGACGAGCTTAGGTAGAAGGTTACCCCGTGGGAAAGGCGGTCTGTGGTGTGGGAGAGCAGTGCAGGACCTGTCCTAGGGTCACTAAGGCTGGCTGGTAATCAGAGGGGACAGATGAAATGAGACAAAGCTAAGTGAAAAAGGAGAAGGGGAGCAGGGGGCCAAAAAACTCAGAGCTAAGGGAACAAGAGATCTAAAATTGATGGCGAGAGGGGCACAGAATGCCTGGTGGGAGTTAATCAAGGACAATGTGTCTGAGAGGAATTACTGAGAGCCGAATCAAGGGTGAGCATGATAGTGGGATAGGAGGAAGGTGACAGGAAATATAGGGAAAAAGTAGGAGGCAAAAGCTATTTATAGAGATATAGCTTTAAGCATGTATATATGTAAATATACTAATTTATAATGAAAGAGATAGAGGCCAATGTACATATAGTTATATGTTACGTATTAAGATAGCAGATGGACTTTGGGCTTCTACTCAAGGCCTCCCTAAACACAAGAACACTTTGTTCCAATAACCTGGCACTCTGTGATACGCACCTTCCCTACACAATCGCTGAAGACAAAATAGGTACATAAGCAAATGTGGTGAAGAAAGTTGATGGTGCCTGGCTATCAAAAGATATAGTGTCTTGAGTCTAAAATGCTTGAAGTTAAACAAGGGGCCACCTAGCAGGAAAGCAATAAAGCCCACATGGAATAAGCACACCAGTTTGTGTGATCATGAGATGTCAACAGGGTCAGTTATCAAGTATCAAAAGATCTAAAACAAAAAATGATATCGACGTGAAAGAGGGGGGTTGGAATGAAGACCTAAAGCCTATCTGTAGATAATTGGACATCCCCCCTCAGAAAGGTTACAAGGGAGGGATGATTCAACCAGGGAGCAGTATAGCACCGTCGAAACACACATCATTCCTCTAGTTCCTGAGTGCTTCCTCTCCACCCCACTACCATCACCCAGTTCTACCTTACAAATCTGGCTAGACTGGATGGAGTACACACATTGGTACAGATAAGAGCTGTAGACACATGGAATTCCTGACAAACAAACCCCCCAGGAACAGTAGTGGGAGTATAGATATCATGAGGGTAGGGGATGGTGGGGGCAGGGGAAAGGGGGAGAAAAGCGGAACCTATCACAAGGTTGGATATATAGCCCCCCCCCTCGGGACAAATAACAGTAATGTGGGTGAAGGGAGACAACGGACAGTGTAAGATATGAAATAATAATATATAGTTGATCAAGGATTCCCAAGAGTGAGGAAGGGAGAGGAAAAGAGGAGCTGATACCAAGGACTCAAGTAGAAATGAGATGTTTTGGAAGTGTTGATGGCAATTTATGCACAAGTGTGCTTCACACAACTGAATGATGGATTGTTAGAGGATTAGTAAGAGCCCTCCCAATAAAATGGTGTTGTTTTTTTAAAAAAAAAGCTAAGTGGAATAAGGACAGACCAGAATGGGAGACACTGGCACTCAGGCCGGCTGCCACAAGGGGATTCCTTACAGCCACTGCCGCGGAAAGAGGAAGATGTAAATGAGGCTTCAAGCGCTGGGAGGGGTCAGAAGTGAGACTGACCAGGGTTGAATGCATCACATTTTACAATGTTTTGGTTCCTTCTAAGTCCTTTTCAGCCCCGCAATGAAAGCTCCCGGCGGGGTGCATGGCACAAAGAAGTGCAGGTGTGCTAAAGGTTTGTTTCAATGAAGTTCACCATCAAGGGTTATGTAGTGAGGGTGCGAGCCGAGTGTGAAAAAGCCGAGGGGACACTTGTTTTCTTTTGTCTGAAAGTGAAACCATGCCATTTTGTTTCTCAGATTAGCGTGCTTCTGCGAGGGCTGCTAGGCTCCCAAGTTCTAGGTGAGACCCGAGTGGCTCTCTTCCCTTCTTGGGGTCCTCCAGCGACCTTTTGTTGGTTTTGTCTTCATTTGTTGATGGTTATGACACGGGGTTGTTTGCTCGAAAATGTCCATTTACCCTCTTCTTGACCGCGTGCTTCCCTGTGTGGGCACGCAGACCACCGCCTCCGATTGCTTTATAGACCTGAAGGATTAAAGCCTGACAGAGTTAGAGAAGGAGCCTCGGAGAAGACACGGGGTGCCTTTGCAGTTACTTGAGGCGGTTACGTTGTGTGGAGTCTGGCCCTGGGTGTGGGGACATCAGAGGTCTGGGACTGGCGCTGCCTTTCTTTGGATGCCAGATGGCCTGAGCCTTCCTGCCCTGTCCTCTGGACCCTGACTTCTTTCATCTGCAAAAAGAGGGCGTAGGCAACATCCTCTCTCAGTTCTCTACTGTTGCTGACATGCTAGGGTAGTGCCTCTCACAGGTCACTATAAGCCAGTACTTTGAAACTTCACCTTTAACTTTGAAATTCATTATCTCATGGCCTCCGGGCCTTCAAGTGGGGAGGCAGAAAGCAGATGCATTCCTAAAACCCTTCCATTACCCCACTGTTCATGTCATTTTTACAGCAAAATAACTCGTGGCACATATTTTTTTCTAGTTGTAAAAATCACACATGTTTGAAGAGCAAATACATTTCAGACGGGAGGGAGGAAAAGTAATACATGCTTGTCTAAAGGAAGTCAGACAATACAGGAAGGTTTGTTTAAAGAAGCCAGGGGAAGTCTAGCACTGACAGGCCAGCTACTAGCAGCTTGCTGCACACGCTGCCAGATGTTTTGAGAATATATATATATTTGTTGTTGTTGTCCTTGTTGTTGGGTGCCATCAAGTTGGTTCTGACCCATAGCGACCCTGTGCACACAGAATGAAACACTGCCCTACCCTGCCCCATCCTCACAATTGTTCCTCTGTTTGTGTCCATCCATCTCCTTGAGAGCCTCCCTCTTTTTCACTGCCCTTCTACTTCACCGACGTGACGTCCTTCTCCAGGGACGGGTCTCGCCTGGCGACATGTCCAGAGTATGTAAGATGAAGTCTCAAGACCCTTGCCGCTCAGGAGCGCTCTGGCCGTCTTTGTTCCGAGACAGACTTGTTTGTCCTTTTAGCAGGCCATGGTGCTTCCTATATTCTTTGCCAGCACCGTGATTCAAATGCACCGATTCTTTCTCAGTCCTCCTCATTCAACGCCCAACTTTCACATGCATATGAAATGATTGAAGAGACCATGGGTTGGGATAGGCACACCTTAGTCCTGAATGCAAATAAATGCTTTTTAAAAATAATGGACTATATTAAGGGTTTGTGAGGGTGACAGGGCGGGGGAGGGAAGGAAAAAAGAGGACCTGATATCAAGGGCTCAAGAAGAAAGATCATGTTTTGAAATTGGTGATGGCAATATTTGTACATATCCCACTGATATAATGGATGTATTGACTGTTATATGTAAGAGCCGCCAATAAAATAATTTATTACTAAAAACAAATAAATAATAATGGACTAATACTGTGATTACTACTTTAAAAATATGTATTTGGCAATAGACTGTGTGAATGTTTTTTACAGGCAAATCTAGCTTTCAGTGCTCCTTTTAAAAAGATTGTTTTAATGGGGGCTCTTACAGCTCTTACAACAATCCATACATCATTGTATCAAGCATATTTGTACATATGCTGCCATCTTTATTTTTTAAACATTTATTTTCTATTTGAGCCCTTTGTATCAGCCCCTCTTTTCCCCCCTCCAACCCTTGTGACCCCTGGATAAATTATAAATTATTATTATTATCATATCTTACACAGACCACTGTCTCCCTTCCCCAATGGTTTCTGCTGATCACCCCCTTGGGGTTGGGGGTGGTTGTGGTTATGTGTCTGTCATTGCAATCAGTGCCCCCTTCCTCATTACCCCACCTTCCCTCTACTCTCTTGGTATCGATACTCCATTTCTGTTCCTGAGGGGTTTATCTGACCTGGATTGCATGTGCCGTGAGCTCTTATCGGTACCAGTGCACATGCTCCAGTCTAATCTGACATGAGAGGCAGCACTGGGCTCATGATATTAGGGAGTGAGGAAGCCTCAAAGAACCAGAAGAATATTGTGTGTTTCATCGGCGATTTACTGCACCCTGGTTGACTCACCCCTTCCTTAAAGAACCTTTTGCCTGGCATCATTGAGTCAAATCAAAATCAAGTATTTATAACAACACCAACTCCCACTCCAATTACATGTTGGATGGATGAACAAAGATATATTTGGTTGTTTTTCCGCAGGATGGCTCTGATACGTTCTATTCCATAAAGTACGAAATCAAGGAGGGTGATTGTCCCGTTCACAGCGGCAAAACCTGGCAGGACTGTGACTACAAGGAAGCCCCGGACGCTGTAAGTTGCTTGAGGGATTGCTCTGTCCCTCCAGCAGGTTTCCTGGAGCCTGCCCAGCTTTGGTACTCCTGCAGGGAATGGTTCATGTCTTGAAGTCTGCTTGTGAGAGGCACACAAACGCTCAGACTGCATCCAAGACAAATGCTTGCGAGCTATACTCTGTCGTAGACAGAGAGGGGTGGGAGGTCTCCGGTTAAAAATGGAGGAAGACGCCCTCCCTGAGAAAACCAAACCAGTCACGTGGGGTCGACTCCACATAGAACTGCTCTCGTGACCTTTCAGGAGCACATCTTCAGGTCTGCCCTCCAGGGCGTGGTCGGTAGGTTTGAACCTGTTCAATAACCATCATTAAACCTGCTGCAGCTTATTGGTGTGAACCGTTTTCATCCACTGCAATTGAAAGGTGAATCAGAATAGCTTAGCAGTTAGATTCTGAGACACTGTGTCTGTCTTGGTGCAAAGAAATATCTCCAGGGCTTAAAGACTCAAGGGATAAAACCTCACCATTTATATGGCCTCTCTTTCAACATTTCACAAATATCAGTGGTTTATAAAATAATCACCATTAGACTAGCAATGTGTTAATTCATGTGTCTCAAACTCTACTGGAAATTTTTCCACACATTTAAAAAGAAAACCCAAATCAAACTCACTGCCACATGGAGACGATTTCAGCACATACTGACCCTCTCTCTAGGTCAGGATAGATCTGCCCTGATGGGTTTCTGAGACTATAACCCTTTATGGGAGTAGAAAACCTCATCTTTCTCCCATAGAGCAGCTAGTAGTTTTGAACTGCTGCCCTTGAGGTTAGCAGTCCAACGTGTAACCACTGCACCATAAGGGCTCCTATATTTAAAAGGAAAATTAAGTTTAATAACAATCTAGGTCAATTTCCTCACTTGAAAGATTAAGGCAAATGGTCTCTCTCTCTCTGTCTTCTTCCTTTGTAGACCACAGGAGAATGCACAGCAACAGTAAAGAAGGGGAGTAGAAAATTCATCGTCTCTACCCAGAGCTGCCAGATTACACCAGGTACCTGCTAGCTGCAGTCAGCACACCAACCTTGACCATTCCTGGCTTTGTTTTGTTGATATGACAAGAGCAACCAAGGCCAGACCCTGCCCCCTGCTGGAGGGCAGCAATAAGAATGACAGTTGCAGCGGTGGGATGAGAGGGTCCTGGAGAGGTTGCTGGAGCAGTAGGACCTGGAGGTTGGGGCCAACCTCATGTCAAGTATCCCCTCATCATTATTCTCCAATGCAGTGGTTCTCAACCTGTGGGTGAGACCCCTTTGGGGGTCGAATGACCCTTTCACAGGGGTCGCCTGATTTATAACAGTAGCAAAATTACAATGATGAAGTAGCAACGATAATAGTTTTATGGTTGGGGGGTCACCAGCACATGAGAAACTGTATGAAAGGGTCGCGGCGTTAGGAAGTTGAGAGCCACTGCTCCAACCCCTTTCTCCCTAAGAACACCCAACACCTGCCCTGGGTTGTAGGTAGCACCCTCCAGTGAGAAATCATAGATTTGGAGGTCAGACCTAGCGGGAATCTTTCCAATCATGTTCGCTTTCATATCCCTGTCTGTCAGAGGAGCCCAAGGATCCCTGTGGGATAAACAGGGGCTGCTAACCACAAGCCACCCGCTGTCCCTTGGGAAAGAGATGGAACTGTCCACTCCTATAAAGACTCAGGGTTTCCAAGACCAAACGTTTATAGGAGCAAACAGCTTCCTCTTTCTCCTACTGATGGGTTTGACCTTGGAGTTAGTATCCCAGTGCCTAACCAGGGGTGCCATTCATGCTCCTGTGGCTGTGATAGAAGGGGGAGTGCAGTAATCGCCACTTCAAAGGATTTTTGTGAGATTGAAGCAGGATCATACATCAGAAAGTACAATGTATAAGCCCATTGCCACCAAGTCAATTCTAAACATCAAAGCAATCATGGCTCACTTGGATTAGCACTGCTGAAAGCACTTTACATGTCTTAATGTATTGAATCTTTACAACTCTTTGAAGTAGATATTAATATCCATCCATTTTACAAATGTGGAGCATGATTACATAGTTTTTTCAATATCCCGTAACTGGCAAGTAACTTGGAGCCCTGATGGCAGAGCGGCTGTGTGTTGGGTTGCTAAACGCAAGGTCAGTAGTTCAAAACCACCTGCTCCTATAGAGTTGTCTTTGAAACTCACAGGGGCAGTTCTGCTTAGTCCTATTGTGTTGCTGTGAGTCAGCACCTACTCAACAGCACTGCGTTTTTTGAGCAAGTCACCCCACATTCCTCTGTCAGTATGTCTACTGCTGTACCTTGCATGCCGCTGTATGCTGGAAGCAACACCACTGGTAGTTTGCAAACCAAAGGGTTACCATGGTAACAGCATCCAGACTAAGAACAGACTAGGATGAAGAAATTAGCAATCCCCTTCTGAAGGATGAGGCACTGAAAACCTTATATATACCAGTGGAACCCCGTGAGACATCATGTCAGAAGATGAGCCCCTCAGGTTGGAATGACCTCAAAATATGAGCGGCCTCTTCAAAGTAAAGTTTACTTTAATGACACAGATGAAGTGAAGCTTTCGGGACTCTAGTTCAAGCGTGGGCATGACTCAAAATGAGAAGACAATGCTGTAAAAAAAAAAATACATTGGAGCATAAACCAAAAAAAACCACCCAAGCTCGCTGCCATTGAGTTAATGCTGACTCATGGTGACCCCTGTGGGTTTCCAGGACTGTACTCAGCCCAGTCTTTCTCCCGAAGAGCTGCTGGTGGTTTCAAACTGCTGACCATGCAGATTGCAGCCCAATGTGTAACCACTATGCCGCCAGGGCTCCAATTGGAGCATAAAAGGTACAAAGTATAATTTTCGGAAAACTAGAAGTCATTGAAAATGAAATGGAGCAAATAAAAATCCGTATTCTAGGCATTAGTGAGCTAGAAGGGACTAGTATTGGCCATTATGAGTCCAACAATCATATGTTTCAATATTTCTGGAATGATAAATTCAAGAGGCATGTCATCCCACCAGTCATTTCAAGATCTATCTGAAGTACAATGCTGCCTGTGATAGGATAATATCAATATTCCTATAAGGTTGTCCAATTAATACAACTATTATTCAGTTTTACCCCAACAACTACTACAGCCAGTGATTTTTAAAAAATTGCAATGTTCTACCAACATCTTCAGTATGAAGTCAATCAAACATGAAATCAAGATGCAATGGTAAGTTACTGGTGATTGGAAGTCAAAAATTGAAAACACAAATGAAGGATTGTTATTTGGAAAAGATGGCCTTTTGATAAAAACAAAGCTGGAGATTGCATGGTAGAATTTTGCAAGACCAATACAATAGCTTTTTCATTGCAAATCTCTTTTTTCAAAAATACATATGGTGACTATACATGGAAACTTACCAGATAATATGCACAGGAATCCATTGAGCATAGTGAAGCTCAATATCAGCAGCCCAAGCAAGGCCATCATCTGATTATGGAAACAGACCATCAATTGCTAATATGTACGTTCAGGTTGAAGCTGAAGAGAATTAAAACCATTCCACGATCTTGAGTCTAACTTACCTGAATTTAGAGATAATCCCAAGAACAGATTTGACACACTGAGCATTAGTGACAGAAGACCTGACTGGCTGTGGAATAACATCAAAAACATCACATGTGAAGAAAGCAAATGGTCATTAAAAATACAGGAAAGAAAGCACGGAACAAAGTGATTGTCAGAAGAGACTCTGAAACTTGCTTTTAACTAAAGCAAATGGATGAAATGATGAAGTAAAAGTATACTGTATATACTCATGTATAAGCTGACCTTTTCAGCACATTTAAAATGCAGTTTTTGTGGTAAAATTAGGTACCTCAGCTGATATTCGGGTTGGCTTATACTCAAGTATATACGGTATGTAGAACATTATAAAGGGCAACTGTGGTAGTTACATAATCTGGTGTCAATTGGAGGATTAAGAGTGTAGGGGTGGAGTCTAGCCTGTCAATCAGGATATAGCCAATGAGGCCTCTGTGTGGACATTGCCTTCTCCTGAGGATTCTGGGAACTCCTGTATTTCCTCCTTGGAGACTGGAGACACACTCTCTCTCAGTTCATTCCCTGAGAGACATTCCTGTGAAGAAGCCACATGGACCTACTCTGATGCAGCCCTGGGGGCTGGAGAAGCCATGTGGAGACCCCTGCCAGCGCTGAGATGCTTACAACGCCATTGGATCCACAAGATTTCACACCCACTGGCCTGTGAACTTCCTGCATTCAGTGTCATTGCATGTGTTTCCTGAGTCTGAAGAGGACTTTATAGATTGGTTTTGGACATATGGGCTTATATCAGATTTATGGACTTGATCTGCACTGGGCTGGGATGTTTTCTCAATATTCAATTGCTCTTGTAGATAAATATATTTCCTACACATGAGTGTCTTCCTGGATTTGTTTTTTTAGTCAATCCAGACTAACACAGCAACTCTAGAACACAAAGCATTGTAATGAAATGTTTAAAGTCAAGGAGTTGGAAAGCCAAAAAGAAAGAATACACTCAGCATATCTCAAGCTGGAAGAATTGAAGGGGAAAAAATTCAAACCTTGAGTTGTAATAATGAAGGATTCCATGGACAAAATACTGAATGATGCAGGAAGTATCTAAAGAAGATGGCAATAATACATCGAATCACTATATCAAAAAGAATTGGTTGATAGTCACCATTTCACTATGTAGCACATAATCAAGAACCAATGTATTGAACAAAGAAGTCCAAGGTCCAGTGAAGGCAGTAGCCAAAAACAAGGCTCCAGTAATTAATAGAACACCTATTGAAATGTTTCAACAAACTTATGATGCACTGGAAGCATTCACGAATGTATCTGGCCAACCAACGCAAACAGATCCATATGTGTGCCCATTCTAAGGAAATGTGACTCAGCAGAATGCAAAAATTATCAATCTCATTCATATTCTTTGCAAATAATATACTGTGGAGATCCTTCAGAAACTGATGCAGCAGTGCATCGACAGGAAGCTGCCAGAAATGCAAGCCAGATTCAGGGGAGGGGCATCCTTGGGATCCCGTTGATGTCAGATGGCTCTTGGTTGAAAGCATAGAGCAGCAGAAAGATGTTTACTTGCGTTTTAGTGCATATGCAAAGGCATTTGACTGTATGGATAGCAACAAGCTGCGGATACCATTGTGAAGAATGGAAATTCCAGAACACTTCATTATGCTCATGCAGATCCTGTCCATGGACAAAGAGACATTGTTTGAACAGAATAAGAGAACATTGCATGGTCTAAAATCAGGAAAGGTGAGCATCAGGGTTGTATCCTTTTACCATACTTATTCAATCTGTATGCTGAGCAAATCTTCTGAGGAGCGGGACGATGAAGAAGAGCCTGGCATCAGGATTGGAGGAAAACTTGTTAACAACTTTCAATCTGCAGATGACACAAGCTTGCTTGCTGAAAGCAAAGAGGACTTAGGCACTTGTCGATGAAGATCCAAGAGTGCAGATTTTCTTATGGGTTGCAACTCAATAGAAGGAAACCAAAAATCTTCACAATGGACCAATACGCATCCATCATGAAAAATGGAGAAAAGATTGAAATTATCATGGATTTCACTTTCCATGGAGCAGCACATATGTTCAGTCAAAAAATCAAACAACAACTAATTGAAGTGGACATTACCTTGAACTCACCTGTAGCAGATTTAAGGGACTGAAATACCCCCTTGGACTGAATACTGGAACACCTTCGGATGAGACTACGTAGGTGAGTGTTATTCCAAGGATATGGAGTTGGAGTTTGTTGGACTTTGATTTGGATAGCTTGCTTTGAGACTACCCAGTGAACAGCACAAGGTCACCATATATTTGCTATTTGCATACTCTCTCTGCTTTTTAATGGCATGTCTTAGT
Organism: Echinops telfairi; assembly: GCF_000313985.2. Classification (NCBI taxonomy): domain Eukaryota; kingdom Metazoa; phylum Chordata; class Mammalia; order Afrosoricida; family Tenrecidae; genus Echinops; species Echinops telfairi. The sequence goes on along the minus strand of NW_022111307.1, from coordinate 5,423,854 downwards.
CTAGCAGGTATGGTTCTGTCTTTGTGAATGAATGTTATTGCAAGTTTCACCCTATCTCTAACCCTCACTGAAGATATGGGTGCTATAGCAAAGTATGATGAAGAAGATGGTACCTGAGGATCAGAAAGAATAGCACCTCGGGTCTTGATGGCTTGTCTTCAAATAAGCAGCGATCTAAGTGAGATGACTTAACCAAGTCCAAATAGAAGAAGCACTCCAGCATTTGTGATCCAAGGATAGTAATCAATAAAATCCAAGACTGGAGGGGGAAACAGGAGTAGAGCATAAAGTCTGACCACCAAATTTGCAGAAGACTATGGCTGACGAAGAAAGCCTAAAGTCCATTTGCAAAGTCCCCACTTGCAATAAGCCTCCAGTGAATCCCCTCTGACCATCGGCCAGGGGTGTGAATAGCCTTGCTATCAAAGTGCATTGGAAAGGGGACCGTAGATGTGATTAGGTTAAAATTTAACAACTTCTCATTTGTTCTATCTTTGGACCCACTTTATTTTTTTCCTAACAGTTTTATTGGCATGTAATTCACATATCATACAATTCAGCAGTTCAATCACATCAAGAAGAGTTGTGCAATCATCACCACAATCATTTTTAAAACATTTTCTTCATTCTTATACTCATTGTTCTTAGCTCCTCATTTCCCCTCAATTCCCCTGCCATCCCCTCAAGGAACCATGAGTCCAGTGACTGTTTCTATAGATTTACCTCTCCTGGATTTCATAGACAGAAAAACATTAAACAAACAAAACTAACCACCACAACAAAGTAAAACAGAGAAAAGCCTCAATCGACAAGAAAGCAGAAAATATTAAAAACTAAAATAAATTAAATGAATCTGAGAGGAGGTCACATGATAGGGTGCTAACTGCATCTACAACAATCCACTTTCTAATGCATTCTACAACTTAGCAAGTGCAACTTTTGGCCCATTTTAAATTTGTTCTAGTTTTTATTATTTTCTGTTATCTTTCCAACTAAGGTTTTTATTTTTATATTTTGTTGTTATTGTTTTGCTCAATATTTTCTTTTTGTCTTTGTATTATTTTTCTTTATATTATTAAAGGCAGGAGAGCCAAATCTATAGAGAAACTATACAGAAACTAGATTAATAGTTTCTTGGGGTTAAGGTAGGGGAGGTTGATGGGAACTGGGGAGCTAATAATAATGAGAATAAAAAGAAGAAAATGGTCTAAAAATTGATTGTGGTGATGATTGCAAAACTTTTTAACATATTTAAACTATTGAATTGTATGACATGTGAATTATATGCCAATAAATTTTCTGTTAAATCAAACGAAGTATTGCATTGGGCAAATCTGCTGCCGAAGACATCTTTAAAGAGGAAAGACATCATTTCAGGGTTGAGGTGAGCCAGACCCAAGCCAGGATATTTTCTTTTTCTTAAATCATTTTACTGGGGGCTCATACAACTCTTATCACAATCCATACATACATCAATTGTATAAAGCACATTTGTACATTTGTTGCCATCATCATTCTCAAAACATTTGCTCTCCACATAAGACCCTGCCATCAGCTCCTCATTTTCCCCCTCCCTCCCGGCTCCCTCATGAACCCTTGATAACTTATAAAGTATTATTTTGCCATATCTTGTCCTGTCCCACGTCTCCCTTCGCCCACTTTTCTGTTGTCTGTCCCCCAAGAGGAAGTTATATGTAGATCCTTGAAATCGGTTCCCCCTCTCTACCCCACCCTCCCTCAACCCTCCAGGTCCTGAAGGGATCATCTACCCTGGATTCCCTGTGTTTCCAGTTCCTATCTGTACCAGTGTACATCCTCTGGTCTAGCCAGATTTGTAAGGTAGAATTGGGATCATGATAG
>NW_022111307.1:5397373-5420803 GCF_000313985.2 Echinops telfairi | reverse complement strand
GGGATCAGATCGGGCGCAATTCCTATACTGTGTCTCCAATGTTGTTCCCTGTAGGGCTGTTGTGTCTCATAGTGGGCTGGCCATATGGTCTTCTCTGTGGATTGGCTGCACTGAACGGGAATATCGTCCTCAAGGCTTGGTGCGCCAGAATATGCTCCACTCTCTCTTCCTCCCCCTTCATTTGCTCCCATATGCTCTGATCAGAGATGTCCCTCTCCCTGAGCTGCGGCTTTAGTGAGGTCCTCTGAAATAAATTCTTCTGGGGGGAGGAGCACCTGCCCATGTAGTTGGGATTGGCAAGCCAGGATATTTTTAATCACCTGATCATATACCTGTGAAAGTTGGACCATGACTAAGGAAGATCACAGGAGAAGGGCTGCATTTGAATTATGGTGCTGGAGCAGAATATTGAAAGTACCACGGATTTCCAGAAGAACGGACAAATAAATCTGTCTTGGAAGAAGTACAACCGGAGTACTTCTTAGAACTTCTTAGAACTATTCTAGGATGACGAAACTTGATTGCAAGCAGGATAGACCCTGGAAAAGCACATCATGCTTGGTAAGGTAGAGGCTAAGTGAAAAAGAGGAGGAGGACTCTCAATGAAATTAATTGACGCAGTGGCTGCAATGGTGAGGTCAAACCTAGCAACAGGTCTGAGGATGGAGCAGGACCAGGCAGTGTTTCGGTCTACCGTGCACACGGTCTTTCTGAGTTGGAAGTGAGTGGGCAGCACCTAACAATAGAAACAAGCTGGGAGTGGAGGCCCTCAATACATGAAATTCCTTAAGAATATCATTTGGAGCGATGGATCAGCGAATTCAAACACTACTAGCTTCTTCCCTAAGGGGGCAGAAGTACGGAGCCCAGAGGAACGGACTCACTCTGTAAGGTAGGTGTTTCGTACATAAGCTCTCTCACTGCCATCAAGTCTGTGCTGACTCATAGCAAGCCCCCTGTGGGCTTCCGAGACTGTAACCCTTTGTGGGAGTAGAAAGCCCAGTCTTTCTCTCGAGGAGCTGCTGGTCGTTTGGGAACTGCCAACCAGGAGGGTCGATCCCAGTCCCCATGTAACCACGACCCAACCCAGGGCACATCTTGAAGCCTCACAGCTGAACATGGTCGTCATGGCAGTTGCTCTGGACCAGCTTCTGTCATCCATTTGGGGCTCACAACAATGCATATCCCTGGAGGGTCCATTCCTGCAGAAAATTGTATTCAAAGCAAAACCGTCCAAAGGGAAAATAAATCACACGTCATTAATATTTTTATTTCAATTTTTAAAGATCTCTAGAATTGTTGCTACTGGAAAATTATTTGGTCATACCACCCACCAAAAATCCAAAAGTGAATTTTATCTTTCTCTTCTACTCTCACCCTCAAAATCTCCTACTCAGAAAAGGCTTCTTCATCTCTCACCCGGATTCATCTTCTAAGTAAAAGCTGCCCTCTAACTAGAAACCTTCGGACAAAGTCTGTGAGTGGTGCAGATGGCTCAGAGTTCAACTGCTAAACAAAAGGTTCAAACTCTCCAGAGGCACATCAGAAGAAACGGTTGGTGACCTGCTTCCAAAAGATGATTTTCCGACTTAAAAACCCTCTGGAGCACAAGCCTGCTTGTACTCATGGGCTCGCTGGGTGCACTCATCAACGCCACGGCAAAGGGTTTGTTTCTGAAACCCCGGGTTGAAAAGTAGTCACACGATCCTTTTCTTCCTAATGGCGAGCTAGCATTTATCGTGGGTTAACCGCAGAGCCTTCTAATTTGTCTTATTTGTTCGGGGCAAGATAGCTGACAACAGGAAGACTGGTTTGAGTCTTTAACTCATTCTGTGTTTTGTTTAGCGGAGGGCCCTGTGGAGACCACCGAGTACAACTGCCTGGGTTGTATGCACCCCTTGATGGCCAATAGCCCCGACCTGGAGCCTGTTCTGAAGCATGCCATCCAGCATTTTAACAACAATACGGAGCACCCCTACCTCTTTGCGCTTCACAAAGTAAAGGGAGCCGAAAGACAGGTTTGTACTTTGATCATTTTTTTCAAATGGATTGTTCACATTTGTTACATCTTTATGTTTAGGGCCTCATTAACGACACCGAAGCGTTCTCCGAAGGAGCATGTAGCAGTAGACTACGGGTGGTGACAAGCTCTGTGGTGTATTTATTTTGTACGATTGGCGTAGATGGCGGGGGCATCCTTTTCATCAAGGTGGCTGGGATCCTGAAATAGGTAAAGGTCCAAAATGGTTAACCACACCACTTGCTCGGAGGTCTATTCTGAATGAACGAGGAGTGAGCATGGCATGTCTTCCCAGAGTCAATGAAATGGAAAGTCCCCCCGGCTTTAAGATTTTAAGAAAATCATATCCTTCCCTACCTGTGCTAAATCAATCATAACCCCCAAATGTTAACATATCTCTATAAAAGTGTGCAAGCCTGGCTGGGTAGCCTCTCGTTGTTCATGTCTCTGTCTGTTGTGGAACCACCACACATCTGTAGTCTGTGATGGATGTGGTGGCTGTGTGATGCTGAAAGGTGTCCCACTGGCATTTCAAGTACCAGCAGGCTCACTCAGGGATTGAATTGTGTCCCCTAAAAATATGGGTCAGGTTGACTGGGCCTGGATTCTCAGTGGGTTGGCAATTATAATGACATAATTACAGCACCACCACACCACCCCCATGATGTGACCTAATGTACTCAGCCGACGAGATGCAATGCCCTTACACAGCCCCGATAGGAGGTCATGGGTGTTTCCCTGGAGTGTGGGCTGCATCCATTTGTTACAAAAGATCAAAGCAGAGAAAAGCAGGAGTCGATGAAGGACCAACTACCAAGAAAGAAGAGCCAGGAGAAAATGCCCTCTTTCGACCCAGGGTGCCCACGTTGAAACCCTTCTAGACCCGGGGAAGATGACTACCAAGACATCAGTCTGCAAGGGATGCTGGGACCACAGATGTTGAAAGGAAACAAGAATGGATACCATAGGGTGAATGCACTGAATGCTAAGTTCGAGCCTCCTGAACTCTAAGAGAATACATTGAATTTGTTAAAGCATCCACTTGTGGTATTTCTCTTATAGCAGCACTAGACAAAGAAGACAGTCACATATGAGCAGTGCTTCCCAACTAACACAGACTAGGAAGACGGGTTTGGCATTCTACTTCTGAAAACATTGGCCAGTGGATATTTCATGAATAGTGCCAGAAGGGGAGCCCCCTCAAGTTAGAAGGCATTAAAAATACACCTGGGGAAAACGTGCCTCCTTAAAGCAGAGTCACTCTTAATGAGGTGAATGGCGTAATTTGCTTCATTTGCTGATGTGGCCTGACCCCAAATGAAAAGAAACGGTGATAAATATCCATGAATAAACAGAATGTGAAAGATGCAAAGTAAGAATCTAGGACAATTGAAAGTGATCGAAATGGAAATGGAATGCATAAAGATCTGGGTCCTAGATATCATTGGACTGAAATGGACTGGGATTGGCCAGTTTTCATCAGACAAGCATGTGGTCTACTATGCTGAGACTCCAGAAAAGGCATTGCCTGCCCCCTTTAACAGAGCCTTTCAAGGTCTGCTCTGAAGTGCCATGCTGTCAGTGACTGTGTGCTAGCCGTATACCTATCAGGAAGAACACGTCGAGCTCTTCTTTCTTGGTGATACTAAGCTCCCTCTTATTTCTGTTCCCTTTTCAAATCTCTTTTATATTTTAAAAGAAATTGACTGAAGATCCAACCTAACCCTGCATCATTAGCATAGCTGCCTCTATTACTCTCTCATTAACATCATAGAACTTAGAATTTAAAATCCACAGGATCATCACATTAGATCACAAAGTAGAGGATAATTATATAATGCCAATCCCCTAGCCAAGTTGACACGTATTTGGGGGTCATCCAGTTCAATTCATAGCACTTGGATTCACAATCAACACGCATGGAAGTACCCATCAAACATCAAGTGACATATTGCACTGGGCAAATCTGCTGCAAAAGGCCTCTTGAAAGTGTTACAAAGCAAAGACGTCCCTTTAAGGACGAAGGCGCTCCTAACCAAAGGCTCTACAACAGTGGTTCTCAACCTTTCCAATGCCACGACCCTTTCATACACCTCCTCATGTGGTGGTGACCCCCAACCATAAAGTTATTTTCGTTGCTACTTCCTAACTGTAATTTTGCTACTGTTATGAATCATCATGTAAATATCTGATATGCAGGATATATTTTCATTGTTACAAATCGAACATCATTAAAGCATAGTAATTCACAAAAATAATATGTAATTATATATTGTGAAATATTTATTTCTAATGACAAATACATGAAATTTTGTCTTGAAGCATGGTGTAGCATGGGTAACAGTCTTAATATAACAACAGTAAACTACATTGCTACATTTTGCCACAGTACGTGTAAAAAGCGGACTTCAGTGCGAAGGTTGAGATAGCTTCTTTCTCATGAGATCAGCACATCTGCATGTGGGTGGACCCCCCTGGAGACGGAGAGAGCAGTGGTGTCTCAGTTCCTAAGACCATCGGAAATAATGTGCTTTCCAGTAGTCTTAGGTGACCCCTGTGAAAGGGTCCTTCGACTCCCATCCAAGAGTCCTTCGTCTGGCTGCTCCACAGATCATTATGAGTCAGAATCAACTAAATAGCCGTGAGTTCTTTTGGGAACCACAGCCATAGTGTTTGTAATTGCTTCATCTGCATGTGAGAACCGACCAGTGAGTAAGGAAGACCAGACAGGAACTGATGCCTTTGAATTGTGGTGTTATTAAAAAATAGCAAATGTACCACGGGCTGCCAGTACACATCTGTCTTGGAAAAAGTAAGGCCAGAATGCTTCGTGCAAGTGAGGATGACAAGCTCTCATGTCCTTTGGACCTGTTATCAGAAGGGATCTGTCCTGGAGCAGGGCATCATGCTCAGTAAAGAAGAGGGCCAACCATAAAGACGGGGCCCTCAGTAAGACGGACAGGCACAGTGACCGCACAATGGACTTCAACATGACGGTGACTGTGAAAACAGTACAGGACTGGCAGTGTTCCATTCTGTTGTACATAGAGGTGCTCTCAAGAGGAACTAACTCAATGGCACCCAGTGACAACAACAAGAATATTGTCATCAAGCAAGGCACCCCTGGGTGGTGCAAATAGTTAAGCACTAAACTACTAACGAATTCATACCAACGGTTGGCAGGCCACGCCCGTCCAGGCATGCCTTAGAAGACAGGCCTAACAATCTGCTTCTGAAAGGTCAGTTTTTAAAACCCCATCTGTCCAATGAGAATATCATTAGACAAAAAACATAAATACCTCTGAACCCGGTCTTTCGCTGGCTCCGTTCCCTGAGTCCTCATTGACAGCTGAGTCTGTTGTATTTCAGCCTCTAAGTCTGAGTGGTTCACTTTGGTGAGTAACATTCTCTGCATTTCATCAACCTTCCAACTTACTCATTCAAGATGCATGTTCTACTCTGTTATATCCATTCATTGCCATCAGGATGGGCCCAGTCCAGGATAAAGAGAAAGAAATCTCCCTCCCTGCATTTGGAAACCCAAGAACCTACCATAAAGGGCATTCCAACTCCAGAGTGTTCTTAATCCATCTGGAGAGCGATATTAATATTTCACAGAACGCTATAGAACAGAGGCACTGTGCAGTCTAAAGGATGAGTTGGTAGGTTTCACTTAAAGAAGTACAATAACTCCTCTATGTCACTCTTTTCATTTCAGGTATGCAGTGTGTGTGTGTGTGTGTGTGTGTGTGTGTGTGTGTGTGTGTGTAAGGTTGTAAGAGTCTCAAAGTGCTCAAAATGCATTTAGTATCGACTTTTGCCTTTAACAACCCTATAGGACACTGTAGAATTGTCCTCGTGGGTTTCCAAGATTGAAATATTTGCCTATCAGAGAGGTTGATAGTTAGCAGCCCAACTCAAAACCCACTATGCTACCAGGGGTCCTAATAATATTTATTGATCACTTATGCTATGACAGGCAGTGTCCTAAGCTCATCATAACATGGTTGTTTATTTCCCTGTGAGTTCTGTTTAAAGTCTCTTTAAATAGCAATCCAAATATTGTTTCAGGTGGTGGCTGGATGGAACTTTGAAATCACCTACTCCATTGTGCAAACAAATTGTTCCAAGGAGAAATTTCTATTCTTAACTCCTGAGTGCAAATCCCTTTTGAATGGAGTAAGTATACAAAACTCTGATGACTAAATGCCTAGCATTTTGCTTAGGAGTGGGAACTATCAAGCTGTGTGGGAAGACCCCATCACTAAAATCTTAGATGGCATTCAGCAATTCATACGCACATTCACTTGCAAGCCCTGAAGTTCACATGACTGTTCAGGCCATCTTGTTGGCCCACTAAAGGATCTGCACACCGTACAATGCTAAGTATTTACATAGTAGAGCCAAGGACTGGGAATCCCCTGGGTGGTGCCAACAGTTCATGGGCTCTGCACTGACCAAAAGGTTGGAGCCTTGAACCCACCAAAGATGGCTTGGAAGAAAAGCCTGGCCATTGACTCCCCCAGATCAACCATTGGTCATCCGGCGGAGCACAGTTCTCCTCTGTAACACATAGGTTCACCCCGTGTCCGTGTAGACTGGACAGGAATAGCCCGAGACGAAAGGATGAACTAGTCCTGTGACTGTTACGTCTTCTCCCTTCCCCTCTTCATGTGCTAAATGTCCTCCTGGGGCTCAAGCTGTAAGCCCACTGCCATGGAGTCTATGCTGACTCACTGTCCCGACAGGACAAAGTGGAAGAGCCCGGAAGCTGATTGTCGCATCTCTCTCCAGTGGAACAGCTGGAGGGTGTGCACCACTGGCCTTGCACTTAGCTGCCCAGTGCTTAACCACCGCATCACCGGGTTCCTTTCTCCCTTAGCTCTTTGCTTCCAACTTTTCTCTGCTAAGGCATGAATCTTCCCCACGAATATTTACATTTTAGCAAAAGAGTGTGCTTTAACTACTGCAAAGCCCATTCGTCTAGAAATTCTGCTTCTAAAATTCTATTTCAAGGGGCAGGGTGGTGGTAGAGAATCCATTTAGCAAGATGTTAATTTCAGTGTTATTCGTTTAGTTTTATATTTCTAATGTGTGATTTTCTTTGTGTATATCCAGAGCATTTATCACTAAAGTTATTCCTCGATTGGTATTTTGTTTTGGTTATTGCTATTAAATTTCTTTGTTTCACTTTCTGTTTTATTTTTTTTAATGTTACTACTGTTAAATAAAAACCTATCATTTTTATAGACTTTCCTTATATTTAGCAACAATAGTGAACCTGGTCAACTCTTACAGCTTTCTATTGCTTACCTTCACTTTCTAGGTATATAATAATATCTCATGCAAATAATATTTTAGCCATGATTTTCCAATGCTTGCTTTTTTCATTATGTGATTCATTTAGTCGACTCAAACTTCCAGGAGTATTTTTTGAAATAACAGTGATCGTTGGCATTCATGTTTTATTCCAAATTTGACTGAGGGAGTCCCTAGAATTTATTAGTATATGTCATAGTTGCTGTGGGTTCCCAAGAAGCATTTTTCTGTCTTGTTAAGGAAGCCGAGTTGCTTTCTTGCTCCTTAAAGACTTGGCTTTCTTGTCGCTGTTGTTTTAGTAAGGAATGTACTGAATTTGGCAAGCACTTTCAGATCGCGCTATTGAACTACCGGATGATCATTTCATTCATATGCTGTTTCAATAACTTTGCTAATGTAAACTTTAGATTCTGAGATTAAGTCCTACTTGTTAAATATTGATTATTCTTTTTAAATGCATTTGGATTCTATCCCTGGGGTATTTAGGAACTCTACATCTATAAATAAAAGTAGTCTACAATTTTCTGAATTTTCTGAAAAATATTCTCTGATTTTGGCACCAGATTCTAATTTTATCCAATGAGTTCATTGCATGCCACTATTTTCTATATTAAGAAATAATTTATATGAAATGATGTTACTTTAATTTTAATAATGATTTATCTATGTATATCAGAAAGTGAATCAATGCAGACATGGGTTAAATTTTAACATCTCATCATTTGTTTTCCCTTTTGACTGAGTTTTAATTTGTTCCGTTTTTATTAGTTCCTGCTTTTTGGGGGATTGAAGTTTTTCTGTATTTTACTTAGTTATTATTGTTGGTGGGGAAGTTGTATGGATTTCTTTCTATGAGACCCAAAATAGGTAAATGTATAGAGACAGTAACTAGACAACTAGTTTCTAGGGTCAGGGAAGTTTGGGGGGAAATCGTGACCTAGTAGCAATGCGAACAAAAATGAAAAAAGTGTTCTGAAATTGATTGTGGTAATGATTGCACATTTAAAAAAAGTATACTCAAACTACTGAGTTATGTGGTGCATTAATTATGTCAATCAAACTTCTAATATTTATCTGCAAAACGGTTAAGCTGTTTTATGGTTTGTTGTATGAGGTAAAAAGTGAGATGGAAGTGAAGAGTAATGACAGCATTTTCGTTCCCTTCCTCAGTCCTCTGTCAATTCAAGTTTTGTTGTTGTTCCGTCTGTGCTGGTCATTTATAATTTTTCAGAAAAATAGCTTTTTGGGGGGTAATTAAAATTAGTGTACACCTTTTTATGATATTTTAAAATGTATACTTCTCTATAACCTTTGTTGTATTGCCTTATTGTGTATTTAATTTTTCCTTATCCCCAAAATTATCATTTAGATTTATTTACTAATGCTAGTGTTCTTGGTTTTCTAATTTTTCATTTTTCTTTCTTGTTTACTCATTGTTGATTTCCATAGTTCCCCCCCTAACTTATTGAAATAAGCCCCTGGGTTTTGTTTCGGGCTCTGGCTCGCATTGTGAAATATGAAAGCATATACCACCATGGATGGGCACTGATGCTACTGTGACAATATTTTGTGAACTTGTTATGTGTGCTGATTTTGTTTTACATTTTTCCCTTATTCGAGGAAAACCTCAACTGATTAGGGAATTATATTTACATTTTTGAAAGGGAGCCCTGGTGGGAGGGTGGTTACACTTTGGGCTGTGTTCTGCAAGGTCAGCAGCTCAAAACCCCCCGTTGCTCCACGGGAGAAAGATGAGGCTTTCTACCTATAAAGAGAGTCTCAGAAACCCACAGGGGCAGGTCTACCCTGTCCTACAGGGTCGCTATGAGTTAGAATTGACTCGATAGAATGAGTTTGGGTTATTTGGGGGAGTTTATATTGTGAAGAAGCCATGGTGGCACAGTGGGCAAGAATAGACTCTACAACAATGGGTTTGATTGCAATTAAAAAACCCTATTTACATACATCCTTATTATTAAAGCCTCCTCTGACCTTATTTATGTTTTATCCATTTGGCTGGTCTGATGTTTATAGTTGTTATATAAAGTTTCCCAATCAAAAATATTTCTACCTATTTCTCATCGTATATTTAATTTTTGCATATTTTGATTCCATGCCTTATAGACTGTACCTTTTAAAAATGAAGTTACAGTTTTACTGCTTTTATATATCATACCATTTTGTAACCTTAGATTTTACTTTATACAATAGTAATGGGACTCTAGTTTCTTTTTATGGTTTATATTTAGTTGATTCAAGTTTATCTTGTCTTCATAAGCTTCTTTTAAAAACTTTTATTGTAAAATGTTTCCTGGTGCTATAATAAATTCCTCACTTTTAATTTAGTTCTGAAAATCTTTGTCTTTCTGTAAGGCAATTTTACCCATTTATTTATATGGCAATTATTTCCATTCTAAGTATTGTCGTTTTATTTTATGCCTTCCTGGGTGTTAGTGTGTGTGTTCTGTTTGTTTTATTGTTATTGATGTTATTATCCAATTGCTCTTATTTGCAATTAGAATATGTTTCTTTTCTTTTTTCCTATGTAATGTTTGAAAAGTGAATATCTTACTTTTAATTTAACTAGTGTCTACTTTTAAGGTTTTCTAAAACATTTTAAAATTATGTTTGTATTTTCAAACATTAGGCTATGGCTGAATGTAGAGATTTGGCATACATGGATCCTCAGCTAAGAATTTCTTCCTTGACACAGAACTGTCAACTGTATCCAGGTAGGGGTTAACCCATGCTGGGGCTTTGATGAGGGGAGGTTGGTCCCAGACAAGTGGCTCTGTCGTTCCCTCTGAATTGCCTTTCGCCACCCAAGTATGGCACAGCCCTTACAGGGAACATGCCCACCCAACGTGCTCTGCCAATGACCGGAAGGGAATACGTTGGCAGAAGGGAAAATGGGCCAAGCTGGCCTCTGCGATGAAGCCAGATGGCCATCTGTGGTAATAAAACGTGCGTGGTCAAGTGGCATAAGTTGAGAGACCTGTATGTCATTTTTACCCACTCAGAATAAAACCTTTTCTTTTTTTTCCCCTCAGAATAAAACCTTTTCTGCTAGAGTTTTGCTTATTTTTTTTCTACATGTCACACAACAGAGGGTGGGAAAGATATGTGTGAGTTGATGGTCAAGTCCGTTTTTCTTGTAACGAGAGCTGGCTTCGCTCCTACTTGGAAGACAGCTGTGTCCGTTGCAACAAAGGACTACTCCTGACCCTAGCTGTCCATCGCAGCCACTGAACTCAGAATGTTCCCTCTGGGAGTCAAGCCTTTAAGTGAAAGATTGTCTTTACAGAGTTTCCACCACCACCGCCGCCAAAAAACGCAAACACTCAGAACGACAGCGTGTCGGCGTCACTGACAGCTTCCAGTTGGATACCTTGTCCTGAACACCTTGGACTTGGGAGGAGAGGGACATGGAAGCAGGACAGAGAAGGACTTCTCTCACTCTCACTCGTCCTAGGACTGCCACTTCGCCCTCGCACACCATGGAAACCGTGGCCGTAGGAGAGAGGCGCTGGGCTAGTCTGCTCTTCCAGTGTACATGCTGACTTAAATCTGATCTTTTTAGGAGAAGAAGTTGTGCCGCCACCTACCAGGATTTGCGCTGGCTGCCCCATAGAGATAGCTGCCAACACCCTGGAGCTGCAGGAGGCTTTAAATCATTCCATCACAAAGCTCAATGCGCAGCATAACAAAACGAACTATTTCAAGATTGAGAGTGTGAAAAAGGCAACAGTACAGGTTTGTAAATTAGACCACAAAATGCAATCTTCTTTTTTTTTTTCTCTTAAATCATGTTATTGGGGGCTCTTACAACTGTTACCCATCCCCTTCCTCCTCCGCCGCCACCTTCGTGTGATCGTGTGATCGCATTGAGGGAATGAAATGAGAAGCGACATCAGACCCATCGCATACAACCTGGAATTTTTGTTGTCAAACATTTCTACCTTATCAGCAGGATGGGCCGCCGTGCTAACTCATTGGAGGCCTAGTGCACTCAGCATGGGTGGATAGAAAGATAGCTAGATGATCATTAGAAAGCGTGAAGTAGAGCACTGCCATCGAGCCGATCCCAAGTGTCAAAAAATGTGGAGAGTGTAACATCAAAATTCCAAAATCCCTCCTAAGAATCCTTAGAGGAACGAGATACTGTAGCTTGTGCACAAAGGTATCGGTGCCTCCCGTGGACTCCCCCTTGGTGCTCCTTCCAGGTGGTGGCGGGGAAGAAGTACTCCGTGGTGTTCGTGGCCAGGGAAACTGAGTGCTCCAAAGATGGTAACGAAGAACTGATGCACACCTGTGAGACCAGGGCAGCTGGAGTGAGTACCCTATCCCTGAGGAAGCTAGTTTACAGAAGCATCTGTTTAGCTGTCATATTAATCATCCTGTTTTCTCGGCTGGCTTTTGTTTCCGTGGCCAGGACGTTCTAGAATGCAATGCCTCCATCTATGTGATCCCGTGGGAGCACAAAGTGTACCCGACTGTCAACTGCCGATCCCTGATCAAGGTATGTTTTGGATTACCATCTGCTGTGGGTTGACGGTGCTCTTTCTGAAAAGTCATTATGTTGATGTGGAAAATGAACTTCTTGTGACAGGAGTTGGGGACAACAATCTCTTAAAGTGTTCTGTGCTGGCTTCTCTTTTCTACGTTCAAAAGACAGCGGCAGCCTTCCTAAGTGGTCCTCCTGTCATACCTGGTCCAGGTTCCCGCAGGCTCTCACTGTGGGAGGTGTAGCCCTTCTTCGGGGCACTAATATGGGAGGTACCTTCTGCACCCCAACCAGGAGCTTGGGGGAAATGCAGGCTCTCGGACACAAACTCCAGCCCACCTCCTGCCACACTGACCGGTTGATGGAGTCGCAACCGTGGTGTGTCAGAGTACAACTGGGCTCCCCAGCACCTCAATGGTGGGTTTTTCAGAACGAGATTCACAGGCCTTTCCTCCAAAATGCCCTGGTGGGGGGACGGGACTAGAACCTCTAACCTGTCAGCTGGCAGAGGAACAAGTGTCCACCACCCAGCGACAATTTTACCACCTCTACTTAACCAGAATCCACTTTTCAATAACCCCCCTGATGATTCCTATATGCACTTTCACACTGTAAAAGCATTAGCTGACTTTGTTTTAAGTCTTACAAGAACCTGTGAGGTTAAGGAATCCCCTCTCCTTTGTCAAGGGTGAGACAACTTGACAGGCTAAAAATTAGACTCTTAAGCTTCCAAGAAGGAGCTCTGATGGTACATTGGACTACTGACCGCAAGGTTGGTGGTTCAAAACAACCAGCCGTACCCCCACACCCCGCAAGGGAAAAAGATGAGACTGTCTGCTCCCTGGAAGATGTCCAGCCTCGCTCCTGGGGAGAACGATGAGAATACATAAAGGTGTACAAACTTGAACCCTACCCAAAGTCACTGTGAGTTGGAGTCCGCTCAAGACGGGAGGTGGTGGGGGATCCCAGAATGATCAATAGTATTATACTCAGGCCATGTGTAGAGTCAATATTTTTTAGTCCTTTGAGATGACTGCTATCATTATTTTCTATTTGCATATGATTAAAGTGACCCGCAAGTAATTTGCCCAGGTTTACACAGCCAATATTAGCAACGGTGCACAATTCAAATCTAGGTCAAATTAGATCCCACCTTCTGTACCATAGGCTGATAATTAGCAGTCTGGCCAATTGGATTCCTAAGCCGGGGCTTTTGTGACCACTGGGCACAGCTCTAAGCATCCCGTTCTCACAGGTAGGAATAAGCCACAGCTCCACATGTTTTAATGCAAGTTGCTTCTTCTCCGTTTTCCTCACTGAGGTTTGCGCCATGTGTAGAGGTATATACTTGTAGAGCCCACCATCAACAGTCTACAAAGGCTGTAAATAGATCTATTTTAAGCTAGTGCACATGTGTTCTAATGTGTTTAAGCCGAACTCAGTGATTGTGGCTATAGGTTCTGTGTGGTTTGCAAAGTTTCTTAGGCCCTTTTAAGTTAAAAGCAGTAATTATGCTAACAGAAATATGTCAGTTAATAAATAGTGTGCAACGGACTTGCAAAATCAGAGGTTGCTAAACCTTCAGAGGGTACCCTAGAGATGTTGTAGTTCAACCACACGGTTGTTTCCAGATGAAGGAAAAAAATTCTCTGGGTTGCTTCAGAGTGTTATTAAAAACAATAAACCGTGTCTGAAAAGCTAAAAATGAATGAAAAGAGGAAAGACCATTGTTTATTTTCATCCTTTCTGGAATATTAATATAATATTGAAATCTGGTAGACACCTGCCCATTACAAATCACGATAGCGTTTCCAGGTCTCAGCCCCTCCCTCTTCACTGGCAGTGTGGTTGTCACTGTAATGCCTCTTAATATTTCCTGTTAGGACTCATTGAGGAAAAGGCCTCCAGGTTTTTCACCTTTCCGATCAGGATCAGCGATAGAAGCGGAAACGGGAGAAGTGACAACTGTAAGTCCACCCCACACTTCCATGGCACCCGTACAAGATGAAGAGCAGGACCCAGGAAGAGAACAAGGACCCACTCACGGGCATGACTGGGGCCATGACAAGCAAATAGAACATGGCACTGCCCATGGCCGTAAACATGAGCATGACCAAGGCCATGGGCACCAAAGAGGACATGGCTTTGGTCATGGACATCAACGAGAACTTGACTCTGATCTTAACCACCCAAGGAAACATGGCCTTGGCCATGCAAAGGGACGTGGCCCAGCCCATGGACGTAAACATGAGCATGGCCATGGTCATGGAAAACATAAAAATAAAGACAAAAACAATGGAAAGCACAATGGTTGGCGAACAGAGCCTTTGGCAAGCATTTCTGAAGATAGCACTACATCTTCTGCACAGACACAAGAGAAGACAGAAAGGCCAACACCCATCCCTTCCCTAGCCCAGCCAAGTGTAGCGGTTACCTTTTCTGGCTTTCAGGATTCAGATCTCTTGGCAGCTGTCACGCCTAGTACACCACCACCTCCCACAGATGACGAGGACGACTGGATCCCTGACATCCAGACAGATCCAAATAGCCTTTCATTTAACCTGGTATCTGATTTTCCAGAAACAATGTCCCCCAACTGTCCTGGACGCCCCTGGAAGCCAGTTCACAGGACGAATCCAACAGTGGAAGTGAAAGAATCTCATGATTTTGATCTTTTGGATGCTGTTAACTAATTTATGCAGCCATGAGTATTCCCTTAACACGTCATCACCCCTTCTCCCCACTGTCCAAACACAAATATCCTGTTGGGAGACACCCAAACCCCTAAAAGTTCACCACAGCCCAGAGGGAAGGGGTGAGCTGCCCAGCTGGACTGCTGTCGACCTCTGGGGAAGACATAAAATGGTGTGCAGAATCCGAAATCCCTTCTGAGTCGCCCTGACAAGTTTTCTAAGCTAGCATAGAAAACAGATGAACTCATTTGCCTTGTGGCCTACTGCTTTGTGTTTTTCTGATAATCAACACGTACCTTAACTGCCATATGAACGATTTTTATAGGTTCTTGACAGTCTGAGTAAGCGGTTGATGGCACCTGGTTCCTGAACGTGTGTGAACATAAGGGGAGCCAAGAGCCTGAAGGTCGGGCTGCTTAATGGAAGGGATGGGGGCAGCATAAACTCCTCAGAAATCAAAGATGGATCATCAGGAAGAGAGACAGAGGAGGGGAGGAAAGACTCAGGGACATAAATCAATTAACTTTCTGTTTCCCAAATGTGCTAGTGGTATCGCAGAGTTACTCCCCTATTCTGCTAGTCCCTTGTCTGGGTCTTTACTGAGGTGACCAGACGTCCCGCTTTTGGCAGGACAGCCCCGATTTTTGGCGTTTTAAAAAAGTCCCGCGTTTTGGAAAGAATGCACGACAAACTAGGGAACGGTCTATTTGGTCCATATAGACCAAATTTTTAATCAAGAACACACACCCCCCCACCCCCCACCCACCCCCAACCCCCCGCGATCAATGGTGTCCCGCTTTAAATCTGGTCACCTTAGGCCTTTACCCCAAATCAGTAAGTTCTGTGCGCTTATGAATCACTCTTTGCCCGAGGACTTCCTAATAGAAATCATGTTTATTGTTCCCAAGGCCACGGTAAATAACCCATGAATCCCAGAAGCACTGAGGTTATGGATGGAGGTGGAAAACAGAGGCAGTAGTATAAAATTGGCCAAGGAAACTTTTAAAAGAATCTCGACAAGATAGTATTGTGGGAGGGGATACAAACTGTATTCAGAAATTTTGTAAGAAAAGTCCTCCCTCCCGCCCTGAAGAAGATGGCCTTTTGCAGATGAGAATCGTCTGATTGCTTTCCGTGGTGTTGTGCTACGAGAGAGGCCTCCGCTCTAGAGCCCTGGCTGTCCTTGGGCCTGGAGAAATAAGACGTGGGTTTCAATAGCTGCATTTGCCTTTGGATGTGTGTGCCACTGCTCCTTCAATTTATTTGAAGGCTCCGTGTGTTTTTATTTCACTTCAAACATTATCTGTACTTTTAAATAAAGAGCCAGCCATAACAGGAAAAAGCCTCTCTTGCCTCATCAACTGGGAGCTTCACAGTCTTTATTGAATGACAATAACAGATTAATGGAGTTTTACTGTACTTACAGAGGCAACTAACGCCTTGCGAGTACAAGGGCCGGCCCCCAAAGGCAGGGGCAGAGGCAACATCTCAGTGAGGTCTCTTGACCAGTGGCAGAAGCTTCCCGCCTGGCACCTCCAGCCCAGCAACCTGTGTTGGCAGCCCCGAGGGAAGGACAAGAAGATGGGATTGAATTTAGAGAAGAATTGCTAACTTTTCTTTCTGCTCCTGAATGAAATAAAGTTCCCTTTCGGTATTCTCACTCCTGGTTAATTGACAGTGGTCAGTCACCTCCTCCCAGCCATGGCCACCCTGCAGCAAATCTGAGCTGCTCAGAGAGCGGGACAGGGTTCCTAGTTCAAGTCTGGAGTCCTCTCTGAGCAAGACAAGAATCCCAGGGTCTTGCCGACCAGGTATGCCTAAATCAAGGGATACCCATTGTCCTTGAGTCCATGTTGACCTATGCAAACCCCATGTGTTACAGAGTAGAGCTATTTTCATAGAGTTCCCTTGACTATAGTCTTTTTTTTAAATCATTTTATTTGGGGCTCATACAACTCTTATCACAATCCATTCCTTGTATCAAGCACATTTGTACATTTGTTGCCATCATCATTCTCAAACCATTTGCTTTCTACTTGAGCCCCTGGTATCAGCTCATTTTCCCCCTCCCTCCCCATTCCCCCTTCCCTCATGAACCCTTGATAATTTATTATTATTTTGTCATATCTTACACTGTCCGATGTCTCCCTTCACCCACTTCACTGTTGTCCATTCCCCAGGGAGGGGAGAGGGTTATATGTAGATCCTTATAATTGGTTCCCCCTTTCTACCCTCCCCTCCCAGTATCGCCACTCACACCACTGGTCCTGAAGGGATCATTCTCCCTGGATTCCCTGTGTTTCCAGTTCTGATCTGTACCAGTGTACATCCTCCGGTTTAGCCGGATTTGTAAGATAGAATTGGGATCATGATAGTGGGGGGAAGAAGCATTTAGGAACTAGAGGAAAGTTGTATGTTTCATGGTTGCTACACAGCACCCTGACTGGTTCATCTCCTCCCCGCCACCCTTCTGTAAGGGGATGTCCAGTTGCCTACAGATGGGTCTTGGGTCCCCAATCTGCACTGCCCCTCATTCACAATGATTTGATTTTTTTGTTCTTTGATGCCTGATACCTGATCCCTTTGACACCTCGTGATCACACAGGTTGGTGTGCTTCTTCCATATGGGCTTTGTTACTTCTGAGCTAGATGGCCGCTCGTTTAGCTTCAACCCTTTAAGGCTCCAAGTGCTATATCTTTTAATAGCCGGGCACCATCACCTTTCTTCACCACATTTGCTTATGCACCTGCTTTGTCTTCAGTGATCGTGTCGGGAAGGTGAGCATCATGGAATGCCAGTTTAATAGAACAAAGTACTCTTACATTGAGGGAGTACTTGAGTGGAGGCCCAATGTCCATCTGCTACCTTAATACTAAACCTATAAATAAATACACATAGATCTATTTCCCCATCCTCATATATAAATATATTTACATATGGACATGCCTTTATTTAGACCTCTATAAATGCCCTTTGACTCCTAGTCCCTTCCTGTCTTTCCTTTTACCTTCCTCCTGTCCCACCATCATTCTCAGCCTTCATTTGGGTTTCAGCAATTCCTCTTGGTTATATTACCCCTGATCAAGCCCTACCAGGCCTCTTACACCCTCCTCACCACCAATTTGGATGACTTGTTGTTCCTTTGTCCCTGGGTTTCCCCCCATCTTCCCCTCTCCCATGTTCCCCCTGAACTATTGGTCCCATTGTTTTCTCCTCCAGATTGTTCATCCAGCCTATCTTATTTAGACAGACCTCTGGAGATAATATCATGCACAAAAACAAGACAGCAAAACAAAGCAACAAAAGAAAACAAAACAACAGCAAAAAACCAATGACAAAAAATATATACAAGCCTGTAAATAGTTCAAGGTCTGTTTGTTGACCTTTAGGCGTGTTTTCTGGTTGAGTCTGATGGGGTGCCACACCTTGGTCCCCAAAATCTGTTTTTGGTACTCCCTCAGGACTTCCTTGCTCTGTTCCCCTTGCTGTTCTGTTGCACGCCCTTAGTGTTTTGCCTCAGTGTGGTGGGTTCAGATCGGGCACAATTCCCACAGTGTCTCCAGTGTTGTCCCCTGTAGGGCTATGGATCAGTGAGGGATGTCCTGTCTCGTAGTGGGGCCAGCCATATGGTCCTCTCTGTGCATTGGCTGCTCTGGCGGGGATATTGTCCTCAAGGGTTGGTGGGCCAGGCTGTGCTCCACTCTCTCTTCCTCCCCTTTGACTAAAGTCTTCATGGAAGCAGATCTCAGAACTTTCTCCCACAGCGCCACTTGGAGGGTACACAACCGTCGTTTCCAGGTGAGCAGGCTATCAAAGTAGCAGCTCATGCCATCCAAGGACCTTCTAATCAGAGTTTAAGAAACAAGCAGCAACAACAAAAGCAACAACTTTGAGTCAATTCCCACTCATAATGACTTTATAGGACAGAGTAGAACTACCCCTTCAGGAAGCAGGCCTGCCACCCTTGGGCTCACCACCAAGAGCTTAAGCACCGCACCACCAGTGCTTTTGTTACTCAGAGGCCTGCGGGCCATGTTTCTACCAGCAACCTGAGCACACTCTCTGTGGGCTGTGTCCTCATTGTTAGCCCAAAGCTATGAGTAATTTGCTTATTTTATGAATTTTTTTTATAACCAAGATAGGTTCCCTAAAAGAAAGAATCTATGTTCCTATGATGCCTACCAACTTCTTATCTCAAAAAAATAAGTAAATAATAGCATCAAAACAAAAGGGTTCAAAGAAAATTAGAAATGTTAGAGTTTTTAAAGTTCCTATAATAAAGACATTTTTGAACATCTGTTATAGTCATTTGCTGTGATAGGAAACACACAAACGCTTGTTCTGGAGACATGGGGAGTGTGTGGTAGAACCTTCCCACCACTCAGGGCCCCGTGATCATGTCCTTTTGCTGTGCAAACATTGTGGGTCTCTATGGTGTCACTAACCAGGGTCAGCAGGTACTGAACACCAGAGCTGGCCCTCAAGCTCAGCCCTTTTGAACTCCACCACACCAGGGGCTTTCATTATCCATGTTGCCATGGAAAAGCACACCCATCTCAGTTCTGATTGGCAATCCCCGAAGTCTGTATTAGGTATGTCATTGTGGCTGGAGGTGTTCTGAATACTGCTCAGGGTGGCCTATGCGCTGAGTCAAGGACCAGGCTTTGACTCATGACCGTGGGTTTTGCACTAGGTCCTAAAGAGAAATGAATTTTTTTAAACTGAAATCTTTTCCCTCAAAGAGCTTCCAACCACATTCGGAAGTGGAGACTAAAGCAGCGGTCCTCAAACTTTTTAAACGGGGCCAGTTCACTGTCCCTCAGACCGTTGGGGGGCTGGACTATAGTTTTTTAAAAAGCTATGAACAAATCCCTATGCACATTGCACATATCTTATTTTGAGGTAAAAAACAGGGAAAAACACCTGGCAGGCCGGATAAATGTCCACGGCGGGTCGCATGTGCCCCGCGGGCAGCAGTTTGAGGACCCCTGGATTAAAGCATACGGAAGAGAGAGAGGCTCTGAGCCATGAACATGTGCGGAGCACTGAGCCGACCTGCCCAGGACCAGCGGTTATTGAGCAGGTCTAGGGACTAACTCAGCAAAGCAAAATGATCCAAGTTGAGAGTCTAGATTGAAACAGGAAGTAGGCATCCCTGGTTGGTACAATCTGGGAAAGTGCCCGGCAGCTAGCTAAACGGTTGGCAGTTTGAATCCACCCAGAAGAAAAAGCTAGAGATCTACTTCCAAAATACCAGCCATTGAAAACGCTGTGGAGCACGGTTCTATCCTGACACATATGGGGTCCCTCCTTGAAAGCAAGTGGTTTGAGCAGTGGGGTGTCTTGTATAGTTCCCATGCAGCCTGGGTGGTGCTGTTGGTGAGCGTTGGATTGCTAGCCATGAAGTTGGTGATTCAAGACCCACCAGCTACTTCATGGGAGAAAGATGAGGCTGTCTGCTTCTCCCAGGAAGATTTAACCATCTCAGGAACTCTCTATAAAGATGAGTCAGAAACACCAGGGGTCGGGGGTGGGGTGTAAAGCATTTAACTCCAGCTTCTCAAGAGATCCTGCACCAAACCACTCAACTAAGCCTCTCCTAAATTCCTGCCCGCAGAAACTTCCAGGTGATAGATGTTTGCTTTTTCAACTGAAGAGGAAAGAGGAGGAGGAAGACGAAGAGGTGAAGGAGTGTTTGAAACAGATATTCTGAAGATTCTGTGCGGCATTGATTTAAACATGCAGAGATAGGAAATGGGCATTATCAGACTACCCAATAAGCAAGGTGCTTGCTCCCTACTCTCTCACGAACAACTTCACATCAAAGATTCTGCTGGCATCTGTCTTGCTCCCAACTCCATAGCACCTTCCTCCAGAATCAAAGCCTCTCTTCACCTTTACAATCCCTGACAGGGAAGGAGTTCCAGCAAACAAAGGCAGAAGCAGTGAAACTGTGTACTACGGATCAGTGCTTACATTACTCCCCACGACAGGGCATTGTTGGTCCCCTTTTAACAGAAACATGGAGCCAACAGCGCTCCCTGTAGAAACCATATTTCCACTCTAGACCTTGGCTCGATAATATTCTCAGGAGCTTCCTGTGACTCAGCACCTACTGTTCTCCTTTTTAAAATACGGGCACCCTCCCCTAGTCCTGAGTCAAAGTCACACTCTGTATTGATGACGGTGGCTCTGGAAGCACACAGCTCCGTCAATCAATCCCACAGCTTATCAGGGCAGGAATTTCCCATTGTCCACCCCACCCTACATTCCTTGCATGGTTTTGGCCTCCTTCCTCAAGCAGGATGCCTTTTTATCCCAAACTCCATTTCCTGCTTCCAAACCTGGCTTCCAAGGTCTCCACTCACAGTAGCACCTGCTTATGTTGCCTTCATGCCAGCCTGGCCTGAACCCTTGACCCACCCTCCTTGCTGGTGCTGTGGGCTTAGCTTCTGGGAGAGGCCAGACCCTTTCAAGACTCCTACAAAAAGACGTGAGAGGCCCCAGCACATAATGTTAACTCTCCACTCTTCCAGAAACCCCAGTGTCGGTCCCTGTAATCAAAAAGAAAAACACTATCTCAACACCTTGCAAAATACATTTCTAAACTTTATTTCATGTTAAAATAAATTAATTAAATCATTTAATGTTCTACCTTTAGCCTTCATGCCACAAACATTTGAAAACCATCGCGTCTTTGCAACTTTCATTCGATGTAGAGATGGATACCTGCCGTTGAAATTGCAACTTCACGTACAACCAACCAAACTCCCCTAATCACTAGCATGTTCAAGTGCATCACTGTACCTCTTGTGTCCACTCCATTTCACCAAGGCACTCCTCCTGCCCTCTCTGGCCCTCTACCAAACCTGCTGTTCTTCTCCGGTGGTTGAGAGGTCATGATGTGTCCAAAGCAAGCAAGTCAGACACCTTTTCTTATGACCATAGTGTATTCACTGGCTAATAATCAGAAAGGTATCACCAGGCCTTTCTTCCTAGTCAGTCTTAGTCAGAAAGCTCCACTGACACCTGTCCACGTGCATGCCTCTGCTGGTATTTGAAATACTGGTGTTATAGTTGCCAGCCGCACAGCAATATATAAACCACAATCTTATGACCAAATAACAGAAGAGTGGTGAGAACTGGAAGTATTTTCAGTGTTGATCTTAGAAGAAACAGTGAGACGATTAAAAAGCAGGGTCCTGAAGTTCCCATTGATTCTAATACATCCAAGCTTGAGAACAATGGATTGAGGCCCTCTTTGTTCTCCCTTTAATTTTCCAGTTTTAGATCATTCTAGTTTCTTAACCCTTCCAAATATTCCTTAAAAGTGGAAGGTTAAAAGTCTCCCAAGAGAGGACACAATACTGAAAGGTTGGTAGTAAGAACACTCCCCAGAGGCCTGGCAGGCAGTAGCCAGGAAAGGTATCAAGCAGGAACCCCAGTGGGGCTCAGTTGTGCTCGAACTTTTGGAGTTGCCATGATCCTCCATCTGCCAGGAAACAGCAGGTTTGTTTTTGTTGTTTATTGTTACATGAGTCGGACATAGACAACAGGGAATGTGGTTTGGGTGGAGAGGAGAATGTTTCATCCGGCAATGACACCAGTTTAGCCACAGCCTTTGTAGCTGGGATTCAAAGGTTGAAATCTGCGCATCTCAAGTTCTTCTACTTACCCCTTCTTGCTTCCATGGGTCCTCAGCTTTAGCTGCGCTACAGAACCTCCCAGGGAGCTGTTAGGATGCTCTGCTGGCGCCCCTGGCTACAACTCAGAGGGCAGGAAACCTGGCAACATACTTCCTTAAAGACGACAGCCCAGAAACCCCAGGGAGCAGTTCTGCTCGGTTTCGTGGGGCTGCTATGCAGCCACAAATGACTGGATCACACCACAGCAACAACAGGGAGCTGATAAACTATACGCCGGATTGTTTTCATCCAGACTTCTTAGGGGTTCAGCATTATTCAAAAGTTCTCCCATGACTTGGCACTGCCTCAGACCTGATTGGAAAACATTCTTAAGGGTCAGCAGATAGGCCTGGAACTATCTGTAGGCTATTTTGTTGTTGTTGTTTCATGTCTATCTATATAAGATAGGTAAGATAAACAACCCCGAGGAGAAAACAACAGAACTAACAGTTCTGAGGTGACAGGGGAGAGGAGGCTGGTGGGGAAAGAAGTGGGGAAACAAACAAACCCAGGGACAAAGGGACAACAAGAGATCTAAAATCGATAGCAAGGAGGGCATAGAATGGCTGGTGGGGTTCAATCAAGTGCAATGTAGCCGAGAGGAAGTACTGAGAACAAAATGAAGGTCAAACTTGAATGAAGGTCGAACATGATAGTGGGGCAGGAGGAAAGTAAAAGGAAACAGAGGAAAGAATTAGGTAAAAGAACTAGGAGGCAAAATACATTTAGAGAGGTATAAACAGAGGTATATACATATGTAAATATATTTATATATAACGATAGGGAAATATATCTATGTACTTATATTTAAATGTTAAGTTTTAAGGTAGCAGATAGACATGGGGCCTCCACTCAAGTACTCCCTCAATGCAAGAATATTTTGTTCTAATAATCTGGAATTCTGTGATGCTCACCTTACCAACACAATCACTGAAGACAAATGGGTGCATAAGTAAAAGTGGTGAAGAAAGTTGATGGTGCCCAGCTATCGCAATATATAGTGTCTGGGGTCTTAAAAGCCTGAGAATAAACAAGTGACCATCTAGTTGAGAAGCAGCAAAACCCACATGGAAGAAGTACACCAACCTGTGTGAACCTGAGGTGTCGATGGGATCAAATATCAGGCATCAAAAAATCATATCACTCTGAATGAGGGGGAGGGTGGAGTGGAGACCCAAAGCCCATCTGTAGACAATTGGACATCCCCT
>NW_022111307.1:5390830-5397273 GCF_000313985.2 Echinops telfairi | reverse complement strand
GGGAAAGGAAGTGGGTGTTAACAAACCCAGGTACAAGAGAATAACAAGTGATCTAATGGTGAGGAGGGGAAGGAGACCTGGCGGGGCTTGATCAGGGCAATGTAACCAAGAGGAATTACTGAAACCTAAATGAAGGCTGAACATGATAGTGGGACAAGAGAAAAGTAAAAGGAAATGGAGGAAAGAACTAGGAGGCAAAGGGTATTTATAGAGATTTAAATACAGGTATGTACATATGTAAATGTATTTATATGTGACAAGGGGGAAATAGAACTATGTACATATATTTATAGGTTTAGTAATAAGGTAGCAGATGGACACTGGGCCTCTACTCAAATACTCCCTCAACACAAGAACACTTTGTTCTATTAACCTAGCATTCCATGATACTCACCTTCCCAACACGATCACTGAAGGCAAAGCAGGTGCATAAGCAAATGTGGTGAAGAAAGCTGATGGTGCCCGGTTAACAAAAGGTATATATATTCTAGGGTCTTAAAGTCTTGAAAAAAGCAAGCAGACATCTAGCTGAGAAGCAATAAAGCCCACATGGAAGAAGCACACTAAACTGTGTGATCATAAGATGTCGATAGGATCAGGTATCAGGCATCAAAGACCCAGAACAAAAAATCATATCATTCTGAATGAGGGGGAGTGTGGAGTGGAGACCCAAAGCCCATCTGTAGACAATTGGACATCCCCTTACAGAAGGGTTGCAGGGAGGAGATGAGTCCATCAGGGCTCCAATGAAACACACAACTTTCCTCTAGTTCTTAAATGTTTCCCCCCCCTCCCCACTATCATGACCCCAATTTTACCTTACAAATTTGGCTAGACCAGAGGATGCACACTGCTACAAATAAGAGCCCGCAACAGGGGGAATCCAGGACAGATAAACCCCTCAGGACGGATAATGAGAATAGAGATACCAGGAGGGGAAGGGGAAGGTAGAGGGAGAAAGGGGGACACAATGATCACAATGCTCTACATATAACCCCCCCCACCACAGGGGGAAAAACAACAGAAAAGTGAGTGAAGGGAGACAGTGGACAATGGAAGATATGAAAATAATAATAATTTATAATGTATCAAGGGTTCATGAGGGAGGGGGTGGGGGAGGGAAAAAATGAGGCATTGATACCAAGGGCTCAAGTAGAAAGAAAATGCTTTGAGAATGATGAGGGCAACAAATGTACAAATGTGCTTGACACAATGGATGGATGGATGGATGTGATAGGAGCTGTAAGAGCCCCCAATAAAATGATTTAATAAAAAAATTTTAAAGGAAAGACAAACAAATGCAGGAAATTCCAGATCACCTTGCTTTTGTAAAATGATTGATCACTAGAATCTGAACCCACTGTCATCACGTTACTTCTCAAACAGTTGACAGTCTGACATTCGGCCTGCTGCGCCGCCAGGGCCCCTGGATGATGACGATCCAAAAGAAAAACGAACTCATTGCCATCAGGTCGCTTATGACTTGTGGCAACCCTGCAGGGCAGTGTAGAACTGTCCCTGTGGGTTTCTGAGGCTGTAACTCTTTATGGGAGTAGAAAAGCTCATCTTTCTTCCTCAGTGTGGCTAGCGGTTTCGAACTGCTGGCCTTGCAAACCTCGGCCCAATACATAACCATTGAGCCACCAGAGTTCCCTCTGATTATACATCTATCAACTTCTAATTGAAAAGGCTTTAAGAAATCCTTTAAAGCAAATTTATTGTCTCCACACAACCTTTAAAACATAAAGTTTTTAAAATTTAAATTATTTTATTGGGGGCTCGTACAATTCTCATCACAATCCATACATACATCCATTGTGTCAAGCACATATGCACATTTGTTGCCCTCATCATTCTCAAAACATTTGCCTCCCACTCTAGCCCCTAATATCAGTTGTTCATTTTCCCCCTCCCTCCTACTACCCCCACCCTCATGAACCCTTCATAGTTCATAAATTATTATAGTTTGGTCATATGTTACCCTGTCCGATGTTTCCCTCTGCCCTCTTCTCTGCAGTGCATCCCCCAGGGAGGAGGCAATACTTAGATTCTTGTCATTGGTTTTAGAGGATGATTACATAAACTCAGATTGTATTTTGTTCATGCATTTTATTTTATTTCTTTAAAAATTTATGTTTTATAATTGGTTCTAAAAAGAAAACATAAAATTTTAAAGAAATAAAATAAAATGCATGAACAAAATACAATCGGAGTTTATGTAATCATCCTCTAAAACCAAACTCACCGCCATCAAGTTGATGCTGACGCATAGCAACTCTACAGGATAGGGTAGGGCTGTTTCTTTAAGTTTCCGAGATTGTAGCTGTTAACAGGAGTAGAAAACCTGGTTTTTCTCCCTTGGGATTCCTACTCTTCCTCCTAATGGGTGACTGGTGGTTTCGAACAGCCAACCTTGTACAATGCATAACCACTACACCACCAGGGGTCCCCCTTCTCAAATAATTTGTTAAATGGTTTTGTGTGTTTGGGGTGGGGAAAATAGTTAGAACTCTTCTTCCGTTTTACCATGTGAGAAATAAAAATGCAGTCATAACATTTTAGTTCACGTGAACAAAAGAAGTTATTTTTACCGAATGGTAAATTAGAGTTGCGAAATTCTAAACACCTGCCTTATAAGCCAGATAAGCTATTACTGCTTATACTAATATTTTATGCAATCATAAATATGAGTATACAACTGGATTGAGTGTCAATTTATAAAGCATACTAGTCACTACACAAAGAAGCATAAACACTCATTTCTTGTTAGCTCACCCTCAAGCTTTCATCCTGACCATTGAAACTACTCCACACAGCGTCACCAAAAACATCCATCTTGCAAGCCTAGTAGTCAATTCTTGTGTTGTTAGATGCCATCCAGTAAGATCTGATTCATAGGGACCCTATCTATGGACCATAGAACCAAACACTACCCAGTCCTACACCAGCCTGACAAGCGTTGCTATGTTTTAGTCCATTATTGCAGTCAATTCATCCCTTTGAGGCTCTTCCTCCTTTTCATTGACCTACTTCCCTGACACTGTTCCCTCTGAGTGACATGTTCAAAGTATGTAAGTGCCACTCTCCCTTCTAGGGAGTATTCTAGCTGTCCTTCTTCCAAGACAGATATGTTCCACTATCCTGGTCAAACACCAACATCTAATGATATAGCAAAACTATATCATTATATAGTCTATATAGGTCTATATAGTTTTACAGACCTATAAAACTATAGCTAGATTATAAATCTAAATCTAACTCTATATAACAAAAACCAAACCAAGCACAATGCCGTCAAGCCAATTCTGACTCATAGCCCTGTAGGACAGCGTACAACTACTCCGCGAGGGTTTTTGAGACTGGAACTTTTTATAAGAACGGACAGATTCATCCTTCTTCTACAGAGAGGCTGGTGGACTTGAATGGCCAATCTTGCAGTTAGCAGCCCACTGTGTATCCCATTTTGCCAACAAGATAATAAAAACTCCAGTACTCTCGTGTCATTGACCATGAAGCTACAAGTATACCTTGGTGAGGACCCTCGATGAAGAGACCTTGTATTTCACCATCTTCGGGTAGTTTTAAGGTACAAAAGAGACCTCAGTCTCAAATACAACCAAAGGAGAACATTTATTAAATCTTAAAAGGGATAAAGACAACATATAAACATGACACATTATTCAGATGAGGGAGACATTTAGCTTGATGGCAAAATGGCATCCCAGGATTTGTTCAGATACCGAGCCTTACAAAGAACATGGGGTGTTCAAATGACGTTGGGGTCCCCCCCTCCAAAAAAAAGAACATGGGTGGGCAAAGGGAACGGTCATAAAAGTAGATCAGTATATCACAATTATAGGTGGGACCACAAAAAGCAGGAATAGGACCAAGATTGGGACAAGTACATTGTTAAATATAAGGGCTTACAAGATTGGTCCAGGGCCTTCCAACCAAGGCAGTCAGGGTATGGCTGATAGGACAGGACTGAAGAGTATGCAGCCCCCTGTCCTGTCCCCAGTATGGTGCTATGAATCAAGGACACACCCAGGCAACCCCCTAAGAGAGACTACCCTCCCTGGGCTGAGTAGAGAGGGGTCCAAAAGCTCACTGTCATGAAGCTGATGCTGACTCATAGTGACCCCATAGTAACTGCCCCTGTGGGACGGGTGAAGATAATCTATTTTCCAAATACACTCTGCTTAGGTCAAGATTATCCCTGGTTATTGATCAGAAACTATTCAATGGAGGCTTAGTTTATCTGGGGATCCTGCAAATGGATTTGGGGCTGTCACTGTCATACACGGTCTTTTAGAAACTGAGGTGGTCAGAATTTAAGCTCTCATACAAGACTATAGAGTTCGGCAGAGTGAAGTGTTGCCTATAGGGGAAGACATGGCAAGCTGATTCTGTAAATATCGCTCATGCTGACTTTGTTAGGTGCCGTTGAATCCGTTCCAACCCACAGCGACCCTCTGCCCAACAGAACAAGACATTGTCCGCTCCTGTGCCATCCTCACAGTTTCCTATGCTTGAGTCCACCATTGCAGCCACCGTTTAAATCCATCCCCTGAAGCCTTCTCTCCTTGGTTTGACCTTTTAGCAGTCCATGGTACTTTCAATATTTTTATCCAGCACCACAATTCAAATGCATCAATTCTTCTTTGGTCTTCTTTGTTCAATGTCCAGCTTTCACATGCACATGAGGCAAAGGAAAATACCATGGCTTGGGTCAGGCACAACTTAGTTCTCAAAGTAACATCCTTGTTCAACACTCTGAAAAAGAGCTTATGTAACCGAATGACCTAATGCAATTCGTCTTTCGAGTTCTTGACTGCTGCTTCCATGAGTATTGACTGTGGTTCCAAGCAAGACAAAATCCTTGACAACTTCGACCTTTTCCCCGTTTATCATGATGTGACCTATCGGTCCAGTTGTGAGGATTTCAGTCTTCTTTACATTGAGCTGTAATCCGTCCTGACAACTACATACCTTGATCTTCATCAGCAAGTGCTTCAAGTCCTCCTCACTTTCAGCAAGCAAAGTTGTCGTCTGCATAGCACAGCTTATTCATAAGCCCTCCTCCAATTGATAGCAAATTCTTCTTCATGTAATTCAGAATTCATATAGTTCTTCTTCATATAATCTCCATGTTGTCCTCTGGTGGCTTGAATGTTGATGTGCTGCTGGAAGGTATGTTGCTGGTGTTTCAAAGGCCAGCAGGGACATCCAAGGGGAGCAGATTTCAGGGGAGCTTCCAGACTCAGAACAGCCATGGGAAGGGACTCAGCGCCTCCCCACTTTGGAGGAAGAAGCTGCTGCAAGCCATATGCAGATGCCCTGTGTGAGGTCACAATGAGTCAGAATCTACTCCATAGGAAGGGATTGGGTGTGAGTGGAAGTAGACTTGATGGCAGTGGGTTGGGTTTTGGTTGTTATTTTTCCTACACGTATACCATAGGAAAGGAGTCCTGGTTTTTCAGTGGGTTACTTGTTGGGCTGATGACTACAAGGTAAACAGTTTGAAACCACCTGCCACTCTTCAGGAGAAAAATGAGGCTTTTGACCACCATAAAGATTCAGTCGTAGACCCCATAAGTTGAGTGGGTAACAGTTGCTATGAGTTGACATAAACTCAGTAGCAGTGAGTTTGGTTTGTTTTTAGAGCATATGAGACGTCCTTTGTTTTAATCGTTAGGTAATTTTAATCAGCATTAGAAAAATACAAGTGAAACCTCAGATTTCCCTGAGAATAAGTAAGTGGAAGTGATGTAAAGAAAATTAGGAACGTAATTTAGATGGCACTCAGGTGCATAGTTAAAGAATGGCTGGAGCTATTCCAGAGACACAAGGTCTATAAAATGCTACTTCACTTCAGCATCCTCGACACAGGGACGGGAGCTTAGAAGCACCATTAACCAACTCCTGCCCCAGACCAGCTTCAGGTTAGGAGCGAAGGCAACCTGCACGATTCACAAATAGCATCAGTGAAAGCAACAGTGCCATGAACCAGCGAGGAAGGGGAGCCCGAGCAAGAGGAATCTGAGCTGGAGGGCGGGCCTGCCACTCTCAGCTTAGGTTCCTTAATGTGGAGAAATCAGATCTTTTAGAAGTTTTTTGTTGTTAGTGAAGTATCATTTGTGGAATTAAAAAAAAAAAAAGAAGAGAAACTGCAAGTCGAAAAGTAGTTTGCTTTACAGGCTGGACACTGTAAAAAAAAAATTCACTGCCATCCAGTCAATCCCAACTTCTAGTGACCTTGGGTAGGCAAGCCCCAAATGGAGGCACTTCACCTTTGTTTTGTCCCCCCCCCTTTTTTTAGTTCTTTAAAGCATTTTATTGGGGGCTCGCACAACTCCTATCACAATCCATGCATCCATCCACTGTGTCAAGCACATTTGTACATTTGTTGCCATCATCATTCTCAAAACATTTGCTTTCTACTT
>NW_022111307.1:5365678-5390166 GCF_000313985.2 Echinops telfairi | reverse complement strand
TCCGCCCTGGATTCCCTGTTTTCAGTTCCTATCTGTACCAGTGTACATCCTCTGGTCTAGCCAGACTTGCAAGGTCGAATTTAAGTCATGGTAGTGGGAGCGGGGAGGAAACATTTAGGAACTAGAGGAAAGTTGTATTTCTCATCGTTGTTACATCGCAGCCTGACTGGCTCATCTCCTCCCTGAGACCCCTCTGCAAGGGTGTTTTCTGTTCTTATCTGTACCAGTGTACATCCTTTGGTCCAGCCGGATTTATAAGGTCGAATTGATAACATAATCGTGGTATGAAGGAAGCACTAAAGAACTAGAGGAAAGTTGTATGTTTCATCTTTGTTACACTGCACCCTGGGGGGCCGGTTTGAGGGTATTGGCTATTCTTAGTGGCTGAATTTAGGCGCAAGTATGACAGTATTGCTGGTTTTGTTAAGTTGTTCGCACGATTAAAGAATTCAAGCCGAAGCCTGTTTTGGAATCCAAGTGGGTTTTTATGAAGGACGGGACAAGCTTCAGGTGTTACAGTCTCAAAGGGAGTAACCACGTGGGAAAGAGCACCCAGGAGTGCGGAACTTGGAAGGGACCCCGGGAGGCCGTGGGAAAGAGCACCCAGGAGTGCGGAACTTGGAAGGGACCCCGGGAGGCCAGAAGCCCAAGAATCCTCGAGGCAATAAGCATGTGGGCCCGGAGGCCGTGAGCCGCGCACAGGCCAATGCGGCCAATACCAGGCAGTGCGTGTGCACCCCCACGCTGACCAGGTAAGAGGGCGCAGCCTTCCCACAGCCAGGATATTGCAAGCCTCTGCCTGGGGAGGCGGGGTTGATGGTATTGGTTGACTCCATTGGCTGAATTAAGCCCACCTCGGTGAGGTCATTGAGCCTGGGCCTGAGCCTGAGCCTGGGCCTAGGTGTACCTCCCACTGGCTGGGGGCTTGAGTATGAGCATGCTCAGTTTGGGGTTTTCATAGACATCTCATGGTTGCCTGATTTCCTTCCAACCTCCTTTATGGGGGCCTTTGCAGGCACGGGAGGGGCACCCCTGCCTCCCTCCCTGCCCGCCAAATCTAGCTACCTAACAGTTTCTGGTGTGCATGCCCAGGTGACCCTCATCTGCAAACGCCCAGCTTTGGACCTTCCCCTAAGGTGTCTAATGCGTGCCTGATTTCTTTCAACCCCCTTTATCGTGGCATGGCCAGCTAATTTTCGTTTAGCATAGGCATTCGGTGGAGACAACCCCTGTATCCCTAATCTTCCTGCCTGCACAACCACGAGTGATTCTCTGGACAACTTTGGGTCAATGATCTCTAATTCCTTGCCTCCACCTCAGGGGATGTCCACTGAACCAGCAGGTGCCCCAGGTTTACAGTAACATCTGGTGATTTGGATCTGTTCACTGGACAAACCACGAAATCAGAAGAATCCACAAAGAAACTGCTCTCCAAAGAGCCCATCTTAACTCTGTACGGTACCGGGACCATTCAGCAGCAGACTACACCAGGTGGCCCCACAAATATGCCATTTACCTCACAGGCACCAAATGCATTTCAAGGTTTTCTGGTCGCATAGTAAAGGAAGCCGTGTTCACAGAGACAATTCTTCCTTCTATCCTGCATGCAACTTCTCTCTTTCACCTTTATTATCTTTCCCTGTATTAGCAAAACAATTCTACTACCATATTTTTATGAAAATAATGCACTCCTTATATTGATTTTGCAAACTACATCATTCTCTCATACTTAGTTTTCTATGTATTAGGGGGATAAGTAAAAAAGCACTGCTACAAAATCAAACTTTTATTACATAAAACTATCAAAGTGCAAAGGAGCCCTGGTGGCGCAGTGGTCACCTGTTGGGCTACCAACTGCAAGGTCAGCAGTTTGAAACTACCAACCGCTCTTCAGGAGAATGATGGGCCTTTCGCCTCCTGTAAAGTTACAGTCTCAGAAACTCACAAGGGCAGTTCTACCCTGCCTTGTAGGGTCCCTGTGAGTCAGCATCAATTCGATGGCACTGAGTTGGGGTTCTTGGTGAGAGCAAACCATGAAGCTGTTGTCTCTTGACGTATCTTTCATCGAGGCCTATAAACCTCTGAGAGAGAGTGTCCATCTCTCTCACACATCCCTCCAAACTTCTGCTCTCAGATTCACAACACATCCAACCATCCGTTTTGGCATCTTCAAGAGAGTCAAAGTGTGTTCCTTTTCAACATTCTTGAATCTGGGGAACAAAAAGACACCTGAAGGAGCAAGGTCAGCGCTGTAGGGCAGGTGAGGTCAGTTTCCCCAACAACATTCTCTCAGGACAGTCTTTGGTATTCTTGAAGAACAAGCAGGTGCGTTGTCACAACAGAAAGTGTGTTATTGGTGCAACTTTTCTGGTCTTGTTCTCATCAATGCAGTTCTCAATTTTCTTAAAATGTCTTCAGAATAAATCCCTGTGTAGGGATGAGTCAATCAGGGTGCAGTAGAGCACCCATGGATCACACAATATACCTCTGGTTCCTTGAGGCTTCCTCACCCCCCACTATCACGACCCCAGTGCTGCTTCCCACTCTGGACTGGACTGGACCATGCACATAGGTATAGGCAAGAGATACAGCTCACGACACACAGAACCCAGGTACAGAAACAGGAACAAAGATACCAAAAGAGGGAAGTCAGGGAGAGGAGGTGGGGGAAGGGATGGCACATAACCACACACCCACCTCCAGGGGGAAGAACAACAGAAACCAGAGAGGGAGGGAGACAGTGGTCGGTGTGAGATATGAAAATTATAATAATCTATAATCTAACAAGGGGCCATGAGAGTGGGGGAGGGGATAAGGAAGGGGAAAAAAACGAGGGGCTGATCCCAAGAGCTCAACAGAAAGTAAATGTCTAGAAAAGAATGATGGCACTATATGTATAAATG
Organism: Echinops telfairi; assembly: GCF_000313985.2. NCBI lineage: Eukaryota > Metazoa > Chordata > Mammalia > Afrosoricida > Tenrecidae > Echinops > Echinops telfairi. The sequence continues at coordinate 5,387,263 of NW_022111307.1, read as the reverse complement.
TGTCATACAATTGATGTATGTATTATAACAAGAGTTGTAAGAGGCCCCAATAAATCTTAAAAAAAAAAAAAAGATAAATCCCTGTGATCATTCTGTGCCCTTCAAGAAAATCAATTAAGATTGCCTCTTTGAAATCATCCCCAGTCAACATAACCTTCACAGTGACTTTTCTTGAATTAAACTGGCCCAGCAGATCCCCTTGGAAACCACTGTTTAAACTGCGCCTTGCTCTTCTATATTGAGTGGGTGGATGCAAGCATGTCCTCACCACAAATTGTCTTCCTTAGCTTCAACTTTGCATAAAAGACTTAACAAAATTCTTTGAACTGGCTGATCTTCACGTAACACTTTTGGCACCCATTCAGCTGAGAGCTTGCTGAAGCCAAGATATTTGCTTAAAATTGAAAATGATGCACCACGTGAGGGCCCAGCTTCAGTAGCTATCAATCCACGATAATTGTACGCTGTAGTCAGTTTCTTCACTGGTCTGTCTATGGTCTTCTCTCCCTGCTCATCTTTGAGACCTTCTCAACCTTCCTTACAACGCTCGATGATCAAAAACCATTGTTGCACGCGGGGCAGGATTCCCGGAAACTTGTTGTAAATGTCAATGATTTGGAAAGTTGTCCACTTGAGTTTGTTATAACTTTGACATTAGCCTAGACCTCAACATTGGTTTTCCCCACATGACCCAGAGGGCTTTTCCCTCTTTTCTTCCTTTCTTTTCCTGTTTAGGGCATGCTAGAGAAAGCAAGACAGTGTGCTACTGAGAGAGAGCTGGCAGCCATCCACTGACTGCAGGGCCCTGTTTAAACATACTGTGTGTGGAATAAACCCAATCGGAACTCTAATAGCAATCTTTTTTTAGTTACTCTTCTATGTGAAAAATAAGGTAATTCCTTGATCCTCTGGGGAATATTGGCTTACAATTGCTAAATGGACCAAAGGCGACGAAAAATGTTAGGCTTCGAATTGCTTGCTGAGGCTTTTATAGGCGCAGAACGAACGCAGAGGGCTCTCACTGGGAAAGTGTATTTGATTGTTAGCATCATTTTATCTGTAAGTGGTCTCACACACTACCTGTTAGCACCGAAGCATTTCGAATTTTAGATCTGAGGTAAGAAGAAATACTAGTGTATTGTCGAGTTGTAGGCAATTATTGACTCTGTATTAACCCCGCCCCAGCATCGATAACTTCAACCTTAGGCTTTACCATTCCATACCAGTTGCTGTGGAGCCTACTCCAATTCATGGGGACCCTGTGCACATCAAAGTCGCATTGTGCTCCTGGACGCTGTTGGCAGCTGGTTTTCTCAGAAGCAGATGGCCAGTCTTTTCTGGAAAGGCCTGGGGTGGACTTGAACCTCCAACTTTCCAGGTACCAGTCACGAAGCATTTGCACCCAGACACCACTTTAGAGCCTAACCCATGTGTGCAGAGTCGAAGTGCTTCAAGGGTTCTCAAAGCTGTGATCTCCTGGAAGGAGACGGATGGTCAGGTCTGTGAGAAACTTTAGGTGTTCTCAAACTGCCCATTTGTTAGCTATGTAGTTACCAAGTCTGCGATCATCTGCACCATGTTAAGCCTTTGATCGTTTCCTTTTAAGAGACCCCTGCAAAGCTGACTCCTCCCTCCTCCCAATTCTAGCAGAAGTCCTAACATGAAAGGAAATGTTCAACAAGTAAGTATTAATTGCTGATTGATTTCACTGAAGACTTGAATGAGCATAAATAGCTGGCCATTTTTCTGACTTAACTTTTTTCTTCCTGTTTCTTAGGTTCTGCCCCTCCCCTTTTGAAAACTCGTCTTGGCATGAGGAAATAAGATTCTGTGACCCCGTGTTCAGAAATGTCTGCCATCATCTCAAATCTGGATTTGAACAGTGCAAGGGAGCTAAGGGGCAATGCACTAATTTTTGTCCCAGTTTCTGCCACAATAATGATCTATTTCTTTTTCCTTTTAAAAAGTATTATAATCAAATATCTTCTATAATTAATATAAAAAACCTGGTACATTTTTCCAGTTATTACACTTCCAAGTTGCGCTCCTGAACTAAGAAAATGATGTCCTGATTGGGGCTACCGTTGAAAACCCTTTGGACTTTAATGAATCCGGCAGTTTATTTAAGAAGCAAAGGTTGTTCAGGCCCTAATTCAATAATGAAGGTTGTAGTCTGCATGAACCCGCCCCTTCTTCCCCTCACACTCCCCCAAAAGAAAACCTTAAACCAAAGCTATTACTGACTACAGCGACTTTATCATAGGGCAGAGTAGCACTACCCCTTAGGGTTTTCTTTAAGAGGCCAGCTAGTGGATTCCAACCTCAGACTTTCTGGTTAGCTGCACAGCACCAGCTATGGATAGCTAACCTAAAGGTCAGCGGTGTGACCCTTCCCCCCTCCCCCATCAGTCGGCCTCTGGAAGGATTACAGCCTTGGAAACACTATGGTCACTGAGTGGGGAATAGCTTCTATGGTAATGAGTAGAGTATATTATGCGCAGGCAGTTAGAACTCACGCTCCTGAAAACAAACAAAAAGCAAAATTGATGGAAACCCAATCACATCTAGTTCCAAAACAGCGTGTGGAGCACATCTAGTGAAATGCCGGCGTTACAAGGGCAATGACTCTTGCTTAACTTTTAGCCATGTGCAAAAGTTAACAATAATCATAATTATCAAGCAAACCTATTAGGTTAGGGTGGGTTTGTTAGCAATTTTTAAAAGAGCAAGAGGAAAGCAGAAGCAACGTGGGAACAGCGTTGGCTGTTGCAGACGCTTGTAAATAACCGGTTTTCCCCCCTCGTGCTGTAAAATACACCGATAAACAGGATTTTCCGAGACGCGCTGGCTTTCTGCCCCAAAAGGGAGCTTCCCAAATGCATAACCCGAAGGGCTGGGAAACGCTCGGGCAGAAGACCAGGTGGTTCTTCCGCGTCAAATTAAATGGCGGCGGGGTCAGGCGGAAACACCGAGTCCCCTTCAGCACCTGAAGGTGGCTGTCCCTCTTCGCCAGCTGGCGGGCCCGGACCACCCGGTGCGCGGCGCCCCCGGCCCGGACCCCCCGGACCCCGCCCAGCCCCCGCCCCCAGCCCCGCCTCTGCGTCAGGGACGCGGAAACCCCGTAGGGGGCGGGCGGGCGCGGACCTCGAATCTTGGCTTTCATTTGCTGCAATATTCTTCCGCCGCCTGTCAAAAGAGTCCCAACCTTTCCCCCACGGCCCTGGGATTTCCCGCACCCCCGAAGTATCGAGGGACTACCAAACTTGGGGTTCTCCACCAACGTGCGCAAGGTTGCGCTTGCGGTCACCACCTCAGGCTAAAAATCGTGTGGCAGGTCGAGGCGGGAGGGAAAATCCCTCCGCGGGAAACAGGTTCCGGCCGCGAGCCTATAAAAAACGGGTGGCGCGGCGCTGCTGTCTTTTCAGCCGAGCTCGGAGTGGCTTTTCGGACATGTCTGGTGGCTCCGCGGATTACAACAGGTAAGGCGCTCCCGCGGGGCGGCCTTAAGTGGTGGCCGTCATGCAGCGCCAGAGGATGTTAGAGGAAGGTGGCACGAGGCGAGAGACTTGGGACTCGTGTTGGTTTGGGGGTTCAGCACCCCTGTGTGCGCTGAGAAACTTCCGTAGTGTACGGCCCCAGCTTGTGGGGAGAAGAGATAGGAGGGGCATGAAACTAGGGTGCCTAACGGGTCTCTCTCTCTCGGGGCTCGCTTTGACATGCCAACTGCCTTCCTCCCGGGGCGCAGCGGGACAAACAGCCGTGGCGCAGCCCGCCTCCGGCGCCGGGAGCCGAACCCGGGGCGCACTGCGGCGCGAGTTGGGTCCCCGGGCTGGGGCGGGCGTGTGCGGCAGGCGGCGGCTCCTCCGGCCCCCGCGCCCGGAGCGGGCGGCCTCCACCAGGGGAGCTGGGGACCCGCGAACCGTTGGCCCGGCCGGGCCGCTCGGCCGCGTCAATCACCCGCTTGCGCATTGCGCGGGGCGGAGCTCGGCCTGCAGCTCTCGCGAGAGGCGTCCCGCTCGCCGCGTCTGCGCTCGGGCCCGGCCGGGGGGCGCCGGGCGGCCGCCCTCGTTTGCTGCCGGCGAAGGCTTGGTGGAGGGCGGGAGCGGGCAGCATGGCTTCCATCTGAAGCGTGGCTTGGCGGAGGGGAGATCTCTAACTGCGCTTGTCTCGCCTGCAGAGAACATGGCGGCCCCGAGGGAATGGAGCCCGACGGTGTCATCGAGGTAAGAGATGGCGGGTGGCTTTGCAAACTCTTGAGAAGATGCAATTGTGGCTCCAATTTACCCCGGTTTTCTTAAACTCTTTAACAGAGCAACTGGAATGAGATTGTTGATAACTTTGATGATATGAATTTAAAGGAGTCTCTTCTTCGGGGTATCTATGCTTATGGTTTTGAGAAACCTTCAGCTATTCAGCAGCGAGCTATAATTCCTTGCATTAAAGGTAAAGCCCAATTCCCTGTGGCCTATTTAAAAATTGAAAAGGAATTCTTGTTCTGCGCAGATGTCAAGGGTAGCAGGGAAAATAACCTGGGGGACTTAGCCACCTGTTTGTATTCCTTAAAAGTGAAATGATGGCAATCATCTTTCGGGACTGAACCTGAAATGAAGAGAGTACTCATTGCTGATCACTTAATGATTGGGCGTGATTCATGTTCCAAGTGGAATACATGGTGTGTGAACTAGAAGTGACGGTTTGCTGTGGGATCGGTAAATATGTATCCTACTTTTTTTAGGGTATGATGTGATTGCTCAAGCTCAGTCAGGTACTGGCAAGACAGCCACATTTGCTATTTCCATCCTGCAACAGTTGGAGATTGAGTTCAAGGAGACCCAAGCACTAGTATTGGCCCCCACCAGAGAACTGGCTCAACAGGTATTGATAGTGTAGTTCAAAAACTGCTTGCGTGTTGCATAGGTTTCAGGTTTCACAACTGTAAAGGATTTAAGTTAGTGTTAATTGGTCCTGCCAGAGCCCTTTCAATCATTGCCTATGCATGCAGGGTAGGTGAGCAGGAACTGGGTGTGCAGCTAGCTTTATTTGCAGGTTTTTCCAACATTGAGAAACCAAAGCTTTCTCAGGTTGTGCTAGTGTCTACCACTTCAGGTTCAATGCAGTTGTGCAACATGAAAACTGCAGTGACATGTTAACATTTGACTGTCTCAGTAGTTTGTGATGCATCTGTTGCATGCTCTGTTTTTCAAAGCTGTTATATTGGCTTTGAAGTAAATCTTCCTAATAAAGCGCTAAGCTTTATTAAGGTCAAGACTAAGATAGTGTGTACTGTGGGAAATTTTTTAATGGACGCAATTTCCCTATATGTAATTACAGAGCTGATTTATTGTATTTTCTACATACCCACTGAAGAGTAATTTAGGGGTTATTTTTAGTACAATTAGCTGACAAGACCCCAAGTTTGACTAGGTACAAGAATAAGACCTTATGGGAAAGATGACAGTGTGTTCAGTCTGCATTTTAAGCTTGGAAGTAGTTAGGTGCTGTGCATGCATAAAAGCTGTTTGCAGATCAATAAGGGTATTGTTTTGGAAGTTAGTTGTTAATGCCCGGAGTTCTGTAGGATAGTAATTAAGGTTTCTGGCTTTTAGATCCAAAAGGTTATCTTGGCACTTGGAGATTATATGGGAGCAACGTGCCATGCATGTATTGGTGGAACCAATGTTCGAAATGAAATGCAAAAACTGCAGGCTGAAGCACCACATATTGTGGTTGGTACTCCAGGGAGAGTATTTGATATGTTAAACAGACGATATCTTTGTAAGTATTACTCCTTAAAGCACACAATTTGAAACACTTATTGGTAAATAGAATAGGAAAGTATGGTTGCATCCACAAACAATTGTGTGTTTTTCAACAGCTCCAAAATGGATCAAAATGTTTGTTTTGGATGAAGCAGATGAAATGTTGAGCCGAGGCTTTAAGGATCAAATCTATGAGATTTTTCAAAAATTAAATACAAGTATTCAGGTGAGAATTTTATTTTGCTCCTTGCGTGTAGACTTGGTTTCGTGCTGTTTACATGATTAAAGTGTACCTCTATCATTGTGGTGCTTTCTTCCCCCCCTTAAGCAGTTGGTATGTAGCTCTAGTTGAATTTCATATAAAGTAGATCTGTGAAAGCTGTGTGTACTTCTTGGCCAACGTAATTCTTTTTTCAAAGGTGGTGTTGCTTTCTGCCACCATGCCTACTGATGTGTTGGAAGTAACTAAGAAGTTCATGAGGGATCCAATCCGAATTCTGGTGAAGAAGGAAGAATTGACCCTGGAAGGAATCAAACAGTTTTATATTAATGTTGAAAGAGAGGTAATTGATAACCATAAGCACCCAGATTTTTTTCCTTCTTGTATAAGCACTGTGCTAAAATTACAGAAACTGGGGCACTGTCTTGGTTTTTGTAATAATGCTAGCAGAGTACACACAGGAAGGAAATTGAAACTGCACCCGGTCTGGAAAGACTGGGGCGGACCTCTTTCTTAATGTCCAATGTCCTTCGTCTTAAGATTTGGTGCGATAAATCTATTAGTGACTAGTGGAGCATTTTTAATGATGAAAACAAAATAGCTAAACCATTTTCACTTTTGCAGGAATGGAAGTTGGATACGCTTTGTGATTTGTATGAGACCCTGACGATTACACAGGCTGTTATTTTCCTCAATACAAGGCGCAAGGTGGATTGGCTCACTGAGAAAATGCATGCGAGGGACTTTACAGTGTCTGCATTGGTAAGAGTTCTAACCTAAGAAACTCTTTAGAACAGAAAGTTTTTTATTACAGCAGGATTTAGACTACAATATAGCTGTTTAGTGCTATTTTGTCGTTCCCCCTGCTCAAAGTAAAGCTGTTTCTTATCTATCCCTGTCTGCTAGTTTCTTGTAGCAGCCCAGGGACGCTTGGTCTCATACATACTGATGCAGTTAACAAATACTGGCTTTTGACTACTGATTCCTGAATTAAGGTTTGTTCATTTTATCTTGTAGCATGGTGATATGGACCAGAAGGAGAGAGATGTGATTATGAGGGAATTTCGATCAGGCTCAAGTCGTGTTCTGATCACTACTGACTTGTTGGTGAGTCCATCTCTGGTGTTTTAATTTTCCCTACCAAAAGTTGATTTTTGGAGGCAAGGGTTTTTTCATAACCTTTACCAGTGTGGGCTGTTTGGGAGAATAAAGAGACCACACTCCACAGTGGACTATACCACTTAGTATAGTTCGCTACTATTTTGTGGCCTACAGTTTGTATTACACCTTGCTCAATTGTGTGAATTAGAATTTGAACAGACACCATTGTATTTCAGGCTCGTGGGATTGATGTACAACAAGTATCTTTGGTTATAAACTATGACCTACCTACCAATCGTGAAAATTATATTCACAGGTGAGTAAATAGAATCTTGACTATTGAATTATGTTGGTCAAATAAATTCACACACTGCTGTTTTTCTCCCTGAAAGGTAACATCAAATCAGGGAATTGAAACCAATGATGTAATTTTTAAGTTACAATGATAAGTTTCACTTGGGAAGGTTTAGGTAGTCAGCAGTGGGAAAAAATTGGTCAGTCTGTAGTGGGAAGAGAGTTGTGGCCCAAATTGTGGCGATCAGGCTCTAACTTAAGTTGGTCCAAGTTTATGTTCCGAGTCTCACGTTGCTCTTGTGTCCATGTGCTTTTTTTGGATCGTGTCTTCCATAGTTGGGATTTTCTTGGTGTCGTCTGGTAGCAATTTGTGTGTTCCCTGGTTTATAGTGGCTTTATCCCTAAATTGAATTGTACTTTGTTATATGATGTAAAAAAACTTTTTAAAAAATACAGGAGTCGATAGCAGCAGTTGATGACGAGATGGCACTCAGAAACGACGTTGACGTAATTTAGGACGTGGATTCATAAGCGAAACAGCACACTGTTTGCATAAAGAGCGAGTCGGTATTTATATTTGTTTTTCTTTTGTCATGATTATTTAATATTTTAAGTTGCTCTAGTCTGGCATTTTTGTATATTCCTGTAGGTGGTTTTGTATTGTCTGGTTTAGCAGAAAGGTAGATGAGTGTTTCGAGGTAACACATTTGCTGAGCAAAAAAAGCAGTGATAAGTTTGGGTCACCATACCAAATTTGTGTTTTCCCAGTGGGAAAAATTGTTGTAGGAAATAGTTAACCTTTCTGCATTTATATTTACAGTTCCAGAATTGCGTCGAAATGGATTACATAACTTCTTTTTGTTTCATCCCTGGTGTTCACATCTGTCCCAGGCTGACACCTGCTCTTGGCTGGCTGGCCCACTTTGGTATGGGCTTTAATTTCACTACCCCAAACACATTAGTGTCACCTGCTTTGTAAAAAAAAACAATGCTCAAGGCACCTGATAACCTATTTTGCAGCCAGACAGCCTTTGAATCCTTTTGGCACTAACTTGCAAAGGAGACTCTTTTCTCTAGATACATAGCAGCTAGTGCTCCAATTACAACCACAAACCTGTAACCTTGATTAGTAAACAGCAGCTGATGGTTAACAAGTGGATCAACATGTGCGGTAGTCCATGCAGGGCTTTAAGTACCTTTCTAATCACTGTCATTTCTTCTCTCCCACAGAATTGGCAGAGGGGGTCGCTTTGGGAGGAAAGGTGTGGCTATAAATTTTGTTACTGAAGAAGACAAGAGGATTCTTCGTGACATTGAGACTTTCTACAATACTACAGTGGAGGAAATGCCAATGAATGTGGCTGACCTTATTTAATTCCTGGGATGAGACTCCTGAACGCCGTGCTCGCTGTTGCTGAATAGGCGATCACAACGTGCATTGTGCTTCTTTCTTTGGGAATATTTGAATATTGTCTCAATGCTCATAACGGATCAGAAATACAGATTTTGATAGCAAAGCGGCTTTAGCCACAAGCTCTTGTGAGGAAAGTCATTGGCTTTATCCTCTAGATTAGTAGACTGTTGGGGTTGGGTATAAAGATGGGGCCTGTAAAATCTTTCTTTCCTAGTTCTGTAGAAATGGTTGTATTAGATGTTCTCTATCATTTAATAATATACTTATGGACTAAAAGATATAAGTGCTGTATTAAATCAGCCAATTATGTTAAACTTGCATACCTGCCTTTATTGTGTTAGGCCTTTAAGACTGATTTTTTTTAAAGAAAGTATTTGAATGCATTTTGTTGGTATTTATTCCATAAAGTATTTAATTAGTGTTAAGTGTGAACTGGACCCTGTGGCTATACCCCAGTAAGCGATCATATCCTAGTAGGGTTGAAGAAAACCCAGTAAAATTGCCATATTGCACATGTCTTAATGAAGTTTGAATGTTAAATAAATTGTATATTCACTTTAAAGTTGGTTTACTTTTTATTTCCAAAATGCAATATTTACAAGTACAGTCAAGCAGAATTAAAATTCAGCTTAACAATTCTGAGTTAGCTGCTGCATCACAGTGGCACAGAGGCTGATCAGCTGCAGGTGTTCATCAGCACCATTGGCTAAACACTGATCCACTTCCTGTAACAGAGGAGACTGTTAGCAAGTAAAGATTACCCTCAGCTATGTAGTCAGACATTAAAGGTACCTACTTACTGCAAGCTTTTCTGTAATAATAGACTTCTGTTTATCAGAAAGGCTGTCTTCAACGATGGTGTCATGGAATTGATTGACCAACTGAGTTGCTGCATGTCCCTCATCTATCAGTTCCTACATAAAACACGTTTTATATCATCAGTATGTTTGCTCAATTGCCCCAAGTTTCCGGTAGTTGAGAAGGCTTTACCTTAACAGCAGCTTCTAACTTGTCAAAGGAGCCACTCTGACACGCGGTGTACACTCCATCAATTGTCTCCGCCGGTATTACCTGAAAAGTAACGCTACATGATTTATCATTGGTGAGCAGGACCAATTCTAGAATCACCACCTCTACACTATTTGCCTAAGTGCAGTAGTTGGTGCACAAGCATTGTGATGAGAAGTGGAAGTGACTAAACTCTGCCTTCCAGCAGGTTCTGAGTTAGAACTGCCCCTGGGGGGGTTTCAGAGACGGTTTACTTCTGCTCACTTTGGTTAACAGCCCAAAGCATAACCCACTGTGCCATCAGGCTCTTGTAAAGAAAGCTCTTCAACTTTGCTTAAAAATGCTAAACTACAGTTTATGAACCTAAATTCTGATGTACAACCAGCGTCTCTCTAGTCCCCACACAAGATGCATAAAATGGAATGACCTGAAGATACCTTCAGAACTAAAAATGACAGTATTAGGGGTGTAGTGCTTGAAAGATAAGTACTGTTTTATACATGATCCCTTGACAAAACGTACTTAACGTGTACGTGTGCTTAAACACCATTACTGCTTGTATGTGCAAATGGAAGCATGTAGCTTTTCTGAATGATCTATTGAACATGCTTGGCACGCTGAAAAGCTCAGTAGTTAGCGTATTAGACTGCTCTTCCTGACTTGAACATATTCCTAGGTTTATTTACCTAGTGCAGTGCTTGGCACATAGTAAGCATCCAGTGCCAATTAGAAACAACAAAAAGTGCTCTTACCCCAGCAATGTCTGTGATCACTTTCTCCGTGACCTCCTTTCCACCGGTTAGTCGAGTGGCACTCTGAAGATACGTAATAGCTTTCCTTAAGTCTCCTTCTGACACTTTGACAAGGTAATTTATTCCCTTAAGAAAGAGGAAGTTATTTTGATAGACCAGGGGGCCAGAATTTCATAAGACCAAGTTAATTCTTGAGGTGGGTTCTCAGTAGGCTAGAATCTTGTCATTATGCAGAGACGTGTTGGAGAATCACACTTCATGTGTGACACTGGCCTTTGCAATACAGATAAGGTAGCATTAAACAGCCCAACTTAAAAGGCAACATCTTTTAAGTGCAAGACATTCCGACCACTGCTTTCCTGTAGCTTAAGATCCCTTTCCATTCTTGTCAAAGGGTTTAGTAATTACACTAATAGTACCTCATTGCTGATTTTGACGTTTTCCTTCTCAGCAATGTCTAGTAATCGCTGCTGTTGAGTTTTATCTGACAGAGGTTTGAAACGGAATTTAGAACATCTAGAAGTTAGGGGTTCAATTATTCTGCAAAACATAAGGTTGGAAAAAGCAAGTAAGGGTCTGGGTCCAAATGACTTTCCCAAAAGAACTCGTTCTTATTTTTTTTTTTTTAAAAAAAGGTTGCCTAGAAAACTTCTATAAATTTGTTCCCATCCTAATTGGGGTTATCAAAATTACTATCTTCAGGGCCATGTACATACCGACTGACATAGTTACAGATGAGGCAGAAACGGGTGGTCTTAGATTCTTTCTCCATGGTTCGTCTTAAAGCTGCCTGAGCAGCTGAGGTCATGGAATCGGCTTCATCCAGAATCACAATTTTAAACGGAGGGCATGGTTTCCCGCTGATTTAGACAAACACATAAGAGCTGAACATCAGTACGTGGACCACGTTTGTTGTTAAACAGCTTTATCGGGGGATAATTCACAAACCATATAATTCCGCCACTTGAAGCTCAGTGGGTTTGTATCACCACTGTTCATGCTCTTAGATCACGACTCCAGGAAGAAATCCTATGCCCAGAGGATTCCTCACTTCAATTCCGCAGCCCAAACCACCCACACATCTACTCTTCTCTTCCGCATATTGACTCTTTTGTGACTACCTGTTGATTTATGGTCAAAAACAAACCAAAAAGCACTTCACTGCTATTGAATCGATTGCAACTCACAGTGACCATATAGGACGGAGCGGAACTAGTCCTGTGGGTTCCTGAGACAGTAACGCTTTGCAGGAGCAGAAGGCCTCCGCCTCTCTCAGGGTGGTTTCCCTGCTGACCTTGCAGTTAGCAGTGTCCAATGCATAACCCACTATGCACCAGGGCTCCTTTTGATTCAAGGTAAAAATACAACAAAACTCAAACTCACTGCCATCGACTGAGTCAATTCTGACCTATAGGAACCCTACCGGCCGGGCAAGGCCGAACTGTGACTCTTTATGGAAGTAGAAGTCTTTTCTCTCTCCCGAAGAGTGGTGGTTTCGAACGGTCAACCTAGGGGTTAGCAGCCCAACACATAACCACCACGCTACAAGGTAGGTATCACAAGTTACTTCCCACCAACTCTGAAGTGTGTTCTGATAATGAATTTTAAATATAATCTCTCTAGGGTCTACACATTGCATTTTAGAACACTTGCCACCTAAGAACTTAAGCGCACCACTGTTTTGCAGCAGGGTAGTTCTACTTTAATTATTAATAGCATTGCCTTCTAAAGTTCCAGTTTGAATAAGAATGTATATTGTCACCCTCACGACGAGGAACACCCTGAAGCCTGAATTATCTGACAGGAAAGGAAAGGCATTTTCTCTTTTCCAATTCAACTGTAGAAAAGTCAGGATTTTCATAATGAGCAACTCAAACAATTAAATATTCTTAACACATAAAATGTCAGAAAATCTTGTGAGTCATGCAACTTAAATCTTATTAAAAATATCATACAAAGTCATTCCTAAGTTTACAGGATATAGAAAAGAATATGATCTAACAACATACAAGAGGAGTCAGGAATTGGGCACCAACTTATTTGAAAACAAGCACAGTGACATGCCACCGAGAAAAGGAGACGCTGGCTTACTCTGGGCGACTTCCTGACACAGTTAACTGAGCAAAGTGCTTGACTTTCTCGCGAACCACTTGTATTCCACGCTCATCAGATGCATTTAACTCGAGAACTCGCAATCGGAAAAGTTCAGGCCTGTACCAAAATGAAACACATATGACAAGACAGAGGCTCAACTACAGGTTAACACTTGCATAATTTAAAATCCACCACAACTAAAACAAAATCTACCATGTACAAAATATAAAGTGACAGTGCTGACAATTTCAGCCTTTTTTTCTATTTGCTTTTTGGAAAGACAGCCACCATCACAGGGTGGTAATTTCCTCTTTCCATGCAGTACTTATTGTATGCATCCTATCATGTCATCAAAATCATTGTAAATGCCATTTCCATAGTTGAATGACATTCCATCCTAGGTTTACTTACTTTACCTCACAACCTTCTATTGTCAAACAATCTGTTTTTAAGTACACTACAATTTTAAATAATGCTGCAATATAGCACATTTTGATTTCCATAAGGCAGCGTGTGCAAGGAAAATTACTAAGCTCAATCAATTGTTTTAAAGTTTTGTTTTTAGTCATTTAAAAGTAACATATGCTCCGTGTAGAAAAATCTCAGAAATCAAAAGAAAGTTAAGAATGACTAGCACACTTTGCCAAACCAGCTTTGAAAACTCTCTAGTTGTTCTTCTACAGATACACGTTGCCTCTGCCATCTGAGAGCAGAGCACTCCTCATGGTTTCGCAAGCTGAACCGGCGTAAAGCAGAGAAGCAATTACCGTTTGTTTATAAGGTAGGTTTTGAGGGCATATTCACCGACTCAAAAATAACCTAATAAACAACAAACACCAAACCCAATTCCAGTCGACTTCAACTCTTAGCAACCCTCCAGGGCAGAGCTGAAGCCCTCTCAGGATTTCCAAGGCTGTAAATCATGGGTTCTCCAGCTTGTTTGGCCTACCACTGGCAATGGGTTTGAACTACTGACCTGTGGTTAGCAGTTCAATGCTTGATTCGCTGAACCACCACAAAATGTAAACTGACATGTCATGTTCCCTAACACAGTTCGAAGCGATGGTGGCTTGAGGCTGAGATACGGCGTGCAGTTACTCAGGGAGCCTGGTGACGTCCCATCACAGCTCCAGGGGTGCGTGCCGCCTCCATAGCAGCACGCTACCAAGCCAACCCTCCCCCGGGGTCCCTTCCCTTGGGGAAAGCAGCCAGTAAGGCAGGTCTTCTGTAAAGCTGGAGGCGTGTAAAAGGAACTTTCAGACAAGAGGGGGCTGCGATTAGGCTCATCGTAGCAGCTTTCTGCTTTGTCCTCGCTTACATTTCAGCAGAACAAATCTTACCTATTTGCTGGCTTACTTCAGATGACCCCTCTGTGGGCCATATGCCCCCAAATTCTGGATAAATTCAAGAGAGCTCTTGCTATCTCGCACATTCTTCAGATCTCAAACTTGGGTTGTTATATGAGGGGATTTCAGAAAGTCTGTGGAAATATTCCATTGTCTTCCCATTGTATTTCTCCACAAGCTTATTTTTGAAGCCCCCTTGTATATTTTAAAATTCTGTGTAAGGGCTGCTCTCTAGAATGGATGGCTAAGGCAAGAGTAAATCGAAGAAGAAACTCCAAAGGTAGACTGCAGAAATATTTACTGCTGTAATGGAATCCAACCCACTCAACAGCTACCCACTCTGCTTCCACTTGGAAATGAGGGCCAGGGGCTCAGGGGGCCACCCCAGAGGCAGGGCCACCTCCGATGCAGGACCTCAGGAGGCCCGAGCAGAGGGAACTTACTGAAGGGGTAAGGGGATTGGCAGCCTCAGATCCAGGAAATTCTATCAAACCATCACACAGATGAGAATAGAAATATGATCTACATGACAGGGTTGGCTGGGTCCTCTGGGCTCCAAAATCTGAATATACAGAAAACGAGGGAAGAAAAAAGAGAGGGAAAAGCACAAACAAAGACCATTACAAGGCTCCTTATATTGCATATCTAAATAAAGAAACTGAAGACACAAGCCCAGGACCGTTGGAAGAGCACGTTCCAGATCAGTCTGAAGTGGCAGAAGCCGAGAACAGAGGCACCTGAGACTGTGGCACGGAGACAATGGGACACAGAGCAAGAGGAGCGGCGCCCAGACTATGGGACTGTGAGACAGTGACAGGTGGGCTGGCGTCCTGGCCTACTGACGCAGAGGCCACGGGACCGCATGGCTGAGGCTGGTGACCAGAGATACTTGTCTGCTGGCAGAGCAGAGGTGTTGCTGTGGACCAAGATTGTATCCTTACTGTTTACTGATCCTGACCTGTGGTAACCTACTACGATCCCTAATTACCCCCATAATGCCAGGCTGGAGGGGTGGGGGAGTGGGGAGTAAACGAACAATGAGACGTACAAAGATGTAGGCAAGAATGTGGGGCGGCAGGCAGGCAGGGAGAGAAAGGAAAGGCCCAGTTGATTAGTAAATTGTTCAGAAACAAACAAAAAAAGAAATCCAACTCTACACAAAAATCAAATGCAAATGTCTAGGGAAAGAAGTAGTACTGTGATTTTTGGTGTCAAATATTAAAAATAAAAGAACAATGAGAAAAAAGAAAGAGTTGAGCTTACCCAAAGAGTTCCCGAGCGGCGGCCAGGATAGTGGATGTTTTCCCAGTCCCAGGCGGCCCGTAGAACAGGAGATTAGGGAGCTGCAAGAATTAATTTTTATTTTTACAAATTGTATTAAGGCGCAAACAGATGGAAATCATGATTTAAAAGGTCTGAGGAACAGATCGGAGACTCCCCTAATACCGAGGGAAATCGATTTCTTCCTTTCATTGGTATCATGCTATTAACAGTTCTAAATCCTGCTCCCACCCTGCCCTCACCCCCACTTCAGGCTATTCATTTCTCCCAAATGCCTTTCTTAGCTGGTCAATGGCATCAATATGTACAAGTATATTACTCTTTATCTAATCTACATAGGCAGAACATTTCAAGCTGGAAATAAAGATGTCTTAGTATTTGTGATGTGAAGACCAAGATTTTGTTAGTTCTTATTCCTGACCTTGTTCAGGAGTTGGGTGGGAGTTTGCATTTCATAAAGATGGCAGTGGAAACAGACACAAGTGAATTTGACCAACACCGAGAGAAAAAGGAGTAAAAAGGGCTGGGAAAAAAAAAATAGGCTATCAGCCTTTCCCGAGAACAGAAGTATTTTAACTAAATGAAGCCAACGAGGTGCTTGCAATGCACAAGCTGAATCAGAACAGGTATACATTGTTGAATGTGAAACTATGACCTGCTCTAGAAACCACCAAGTTCAAAATAAAGAAGCTAAAAGTGGACTCAGCAGGATCGTGCGCCAGGTGTTGTGTGAGATGTTGCATCTGTACCCTGTCTGAAGGACTGCTTGGGTTAGAGGAGAAAGCGGTTTTGCTGTACTTGTTACAATGTGCACAGATTACTCACTTACCCACAGGGTTAACTTGTGAAATGTCTGTCTGCCTTGACAGATTTCAAACTTATAAAGACCAAAACCCTTATCTGTTCTGTACATATCTGTATTTTCAATATCTCGTGTAAGACTCAATTATTTGTAAATAAATAAGCTGACATATAGACAAAAGGTTTATCAGAAGATTGTCACTGTTATATTGCTAACGCACAGCTTAACATACTAACTAAGCGATTCATTACTTAAAAACATAAAACAAAACTGGTAGATCTCTTAGTTTTTAAAGGTATAACTATTATTTTGATATGTGCATGCCTCAGCATTTGTAACGATTCCTTCAGGTAACAACTATATACAATATTTTAAATAATTTCTTTAAAATGACAAAATTATTGAACCTTGCACTATATCATTGATTAGTGCATTCTAGATCTATATGTTAGTATCAGTTCTTAAAATTGATTACTGGGAAGAAAAAAATCCTACTATAGTTCTACAGGTAGTCTCTGAACTATGATATATTGAAGTTATGACAAATCACATGTAAGATTATCTAGTTTTGGGGGTGGTGGTGCATTTTATTATTGTTAATAAATACTACATATAATGTTACAGAATATAATTTGCTCTCAGATGTTCACTCCCTTGAAAGATTGGGTTTATAAAGATATTGATAATAAAAAGTAATCATGAAAATTAAGGGAAAAAGCTATTTGATGCATGTCAGAATTCATTTTTGACGGTCACAGAAATGGCACCCCAATGGTCAGGGACAGACTACTTGTACTTTAAAACCATTAAAAGAAAATGAAGGGAATAATTATGTTCCTTTGCTCTTTGGAGTTAAATTAAGAAAAAAACTTTCTTAAAGTTTTACATAACTTTGAAAAGGAATATAAAATAATAAACAAGAAGTTACAGATGAAAAAAAGAGTTACAGATGAAATTCTTAATCTAGGCTCATAAATTAGCTGGCATAACATCAAGATGTGGGTCATAAACCCAGGAGGCAAGAGAATTTTGGGAATGATGAGGGCAACAAATGTATAGATGTGCTTTACACAATTGATCTATGTATTGTGATAAATTGTATGAGCCCCAATAAATTGATTAATTAAAAAAAAAAAAAAAAAAAGATGTGGGTCATAATCCCACATTTGCCTATAGTTGGAAACACCTAACAATTAAAATGCATCTTGTCATCTGTGAAAGCATAACTAATTAAAGTGGTAAAATTAAAAGGTGAAAGGTATACATCTCAAATTGGAGCAAGCGGCAGTAAAGAAAAAGGCTTGCACCGGGTGGCAGATGGACCGTCAAGAATGCGGACTGCAGCACCGCTCTGCCAGGAAGAGTTCTGATGGCAGCCACACACACACACTTCCGGTTCAGAGCAGCCAGGATTAAGGGAAGGCAGCAAGTCCTGGGAGTGACCCCAGTTACATCTTGCTTGCATCTGCAACTTCCCCCCTCTTGGCGGAGCCCTTGAGACACTTTTGGGATTTCATCCAGTACAAGTTTAAAGTGCTCCTTCTTCACTAAGGGCTTATCTTGTCTCTGAATACGAATCTAAAATACAAAATACATGCCACCCTAGCCAGGGAAGGAGACGCAATGGTCTATATACAGTTACATGTTTAGAGTTTTCTTATCTTGTGGTTCAGCCTAAATCAGTAAAGAAAGGGCAATTTTACCCTAAAGGTTGATGGTTCAAACCCACCCAGAGGGCCCAGGCTCAGTGATCTGTGTCTTCGTCCCAGCCAAGAAAACCCTATGGCGTGGTCTACACTGTCACACAGGGAGCTACGTGAGGGAGAACCCACTCAATGGCAGCTGGCGGGTAGGTAGGTTGGAGCGTATTACATGCCACACAGGAGTGACCAGGAGATGCTCAACCAGTAAACACGTTTACCTAACTAGCATTGTACAAACCAAGGGACTACGGTCTCTTTAGCATGGTATTTAATTGGGGCAGGAGGATTTTAAAGCAGGGGGTTAAGAAGCCTTAAGCTCCTAATGGCATTAAAAGCAATTTTCAACTCACATCGGCTCCTTCTAAAGACTTTTTCAGCACTGCAACTACCTCTTCCTGGAAAGCAACTTCATCCACACATTTTGGCCGGCTGGGAAGGGGAAAAGGTTTCTTTAGTATTTTACAGTAGTCACAGAAAAGTTTCTAAGTAATGCTTCGGCTAAAATAGCAATGAAGATTCTTATATCAAAATGAAAAGAGAAATTGTTTCATAATATAAAGTATTTGAGAAACCCCATTTGAATTTATCTTATACAAATACACGGAAGGAGTGAAGAATTTTTCACTACCACATGTATTTTCTACACCTGTTGTTTACAAAACTTATCCAAAAGGATTTCACTTTGCTACAAGGGTTAAAACGTCCGAATGGATACTTGTCTAGAAAGTAGTTTACTCTGACAGAACCATGAACCTGAGCTTAGAAGAGTCCCCTTCAGGGACGTCAGGTTAGGGGCTCTGACATTGCTAGCCCCGGTATCTCCCACCCCGACTGAGCACACAGATACGGGGCGCGTTCACTTCATCAACTGACGGAGGGGCCCGGCTGAGGCATCACAATCACATTATACAATTTTAGTCTCCCGTCGTCAACTAGTGCTTTTAGTGGCTCAGCCACACTCCCAGCCCTAAGATTGGGCGCTGCTCTATTAACTCATCTAAAGCTTTGCTTTTCTCATGAATCAGGCCCATTATCATCAGGAATTATGCCAGAGGATGTTTTATGGGGAAACCAGTATATCATATAGACAGCAGCTCATTCTCATATATCTGCTGGCATCAGGTAGAGACTGAGAGTGAAGACTGAATGTACGACAAGAGAAAATGATGGCGTTATGGCCAACTGAGGAACACATGACTTGAGAGGCGGAAAAACTTGATTTATATGTTAATTCTCCTTGTTTCTTTCCCAAGCCTTGTTGGGGTCAAACAAAACATATGTGGCCTTTATTTGGCCTATAAGTCACCTGCAAAAACTTGGTAAAGTGCCACCAGGCCCCATCCCGTGGTTACAGCTGCTTTATCTGGTGGTGTAGTGGGTACATGCTTGACTGCTAACAAGAAGGTGGGCGATCCTGGGAAGCCTAAGGGGTGGAGTGGGGTGTGTGTGTGTGTGTGTGTGTGTTGGGGTTAAGGGGAAGAGTTCTACTTTGTCCTGTGTGTGTATGTGTGTGTTGGGGTTAAGGGGAGAGTTCTACTTTGTCCTGTAGCGTCACTATGAGTTGGAATCAACTCGATGGCAATAGGCTTTTAGGTAATCGTAATGAAATGGAAAACAGATGATTTGTACTGAAGTAAACTCCTCAACAGAAGTTTATAGAAATTTTGTTTTCTTCTAGCTGCTGCCAACCCTCAAAAACTGTGCTTAGTGTGGAGAAAACCTTGGTTCATCGAAAAAATGGGGGGATGAAACTAGAGCACTTTAGGGTATCTTTCTGTTCCAATCTCTATGATTTAAACAAGTGGTGATTTTCAAAGACACTATCTGAGCAAGGCAAACCCTGCCCTCCTTATGTAAACCAAGGGATCCAAACTTGACGGCGCTTGGTGGTTTCTGTGGAATTAAATTCAGATTCCGTCAAACTGGCTAGAGAAGTCATTTGTTAACTGTTTCGATAAAAACACAAGTGGACTTACTATTTTTCTACCCATGGTACAGGCTTGGCTTTCTTGTTCTCTCCACTGCTTCCTGCAGTGGCAGCAACTGCTCGGTCCTTGGTCGGCGGTAGTTTACTAATAGATGCACCTTTGAGAAATGCCTGCATGGCTACTTCACTCTGACCCGGGGAAGAGAGAAAATGAAAAGAAAGCTATCTTGAAAGGATAAATTACTACCAGAGCACCGTAACCTTATGCAAAGGCTAGGACCCTCCCAATGCACTGAGGTGGGCTGTAAAGGCAGGAAAGAGTGCACGCCCATAGGAACTTCGTGGGGGAGTTACAGAAGAGAACCCGTGTCAGAACCAACACAGTTTCCAGAGAATGTCCTGGACTTTGATAAATACGATGCACTAGTAGCCAAACTCAGTGACCCTACAGGACAGAGTAGAACTGCCTCTCAGGGTTTCCAAGACGGCTAACTCTTTATAAGAGCAGAAAGCTTTGTCTTTCTCCCAAGGAGTGGCTAGTGGTTTCCTGTGAGTCGAAATCAGTGTGGTGGCAGTGAGAAAAGATACCCTGAAGGCAGGCCTCTGCCCACTCAATTCCGACTCATCACAATCCTCTAGGGCAGGGTTGCCCAGATTAACCTTCCTTTTCAGTTTTATTGACATACGATTCATATAGCCTATGGTTTAATAGTCCATACATATGAAAAGTGCTATGCGATCATCACTACCATTCATGTTTGAACACTAAGACCCCACCCACTTGCCTTGCCATCACCCCAGGGAAGTATTAATCCATTACTGTCCCTGTAGATTTCCGAGATGAATCTTTACAAGAGTAGAAAGCCTCATTAGAACTTGACTTTGAACTCTTAACACACTCCGCCACCAGGGCTCCTTTGGGAGGCTACAGACTTTCAGTCCAGGGCTTGCACTAGCTGAAGCCCTGGGATGAGCGCAGCAATCAGTTGTGCTGGGTCACAAACGAGGGCCTCCACTCTCTTCTGTGCCATAGAGCTCCGCAGGACAGACTTTACTGGCACAGGGCCAAATATTTTGTTGTTGTTTTTGGTGGGGTAGCCGATTGTTGTAAACTAGAAAAATGCTCATGATAAATAAAACCCATCGTCCACATGAATTCACGTGTAAAAACTTGAATGGGGCGTATGTCTGGCGCTGTGTACTTTCAACATTTATTCAGAAATCTAAACAACGCGGTAAAGCATGGGCAATGAAAAATTAATGGGCAAACCCACTTAAGAAAACAAAGGCTGCCCATAGATTAAAAAAAAAAAAGCTTTACTAGCCTACCCACAAATTCCCAGACCAGTGGCAAACCTACTTTGTTCATCGTTGTATCTATCCCCTAGTGCCTACAAGAGTGGAAGATGCTGCATCCTGCTTAGTGAACGAATTCCCACCTAAGAGACCCAATTCTCCTTGTTGTAAAAGAGGCCGGAGCCTGTTCTATAAGGTAGCCGACTTCAATCAAGACGTGTGCTGCGCTTGCTGCGATCCAGGTTTTAACCTGGTTGTGGGGTGTCTGCGTGCGGGCCGCAGGCTGCTCCACAAGCAGTCCAGCCAAAGCAGGGCTCGGGCGGCGGGGTGCAGACTGACCACCAGCAAGTGGCTGGGCGGGCACGCCGGTGCGCCAGAACGGAAGCAAAGGGCGCGGGGACGGAGGGAAGAGGAGGCAGCCCGGCCCGGGCTCCCGCCCGGCACCTCGTCTCGCCCAGGGCGCGCGCGGGGACGCGGGCACCACCGGGGCTTTTCAGCGAGGAGGGGTCCGGGATGTGGAGGGGCGGGAGTGGTGGCTCCTTCCCCTAAAATGGGGGCACCAGGCCCCCGGGGCGCCAAGACAGCTGA
>NW_022111307.1:5355561-5364537 GCF_000313985.2 Echinops telfairi | reverse complement strand
GTTTTCAAATGTACGTTCTCCAGAAAGAAATGTTTTCGAATACACACACGCCTCCTGCAGTCGTCCTCCATTAAGGAACAGTCTTAAAGGAGCTAGAGAGACGTGGCCACTCTTTGGGCCACCACCCCCGGGAAACCAGAACGTGCGAGGACTGCCCCTGCACAAGCAGTGTCTCGGGTGGCTGAGGACATCGCAATGGTCAGACCTTTGGAATTTGATGACCATTTTTGGAAGGGTTATTAAACATTAAAGATGGTGAAAGACTGAGAGTGATCAATCACCAATACACGACCGAGTGTGGAAGCCACAGGGACTGGTTCCCCAAACCCAGCCAAGACCACTGCCATGAAGCTGATTCCGACTCACACTTTCAAAGAGTGTGACTCTATGGGAGCAGCTAGCCTCATCTTTCTCCCTCGGAGCAGCTGGTGGGTTTAAACTGACAACCTTAGCAGCCCGATGCTTAATCCGCAACATCACCAGGGCTCCTTAGAGCATGGGTTGGCAATTATAAAATTATTCTCCTATTCTGCGGGCAAAAGAAAACCACCATATCAACTCAAAACACGGTGGGCTAGGCATGAAACTCAACTTCAGGAGTAGCAGACTTCTGGGGTCTGGGGCCATTGAGTCAATTTCCACTGCCAGCCACCCCCTGGAGAACGGAAGGAAGCACCGCCCAGGCCCGTGCACAATGTTGATTATGTCTGGGTCCATTGTTTCAGCGACTTCGCCAGCCCATCTGTGGCAATCTTCCTCTTTTTCTCTGTCCTGATACTTTACCGAGCATGATGTTCCTCTCCAGGATAACATGACTGACCAAAGTATGTTGAGACAAAGTTGTCAACCTTGCTTCAAAGGAATATTCTGGCAGAACTTCTTCCAAGACAGATTTGTTTGTTTCCTAGTCATGGTACTGTCAATATTCAGCACCATTATTCAAACACATTTTTGTTTTTTTGTCTTCCTTATTTAATGTTGAACTTGAACATGCATATGAGGCCGTTGCAAATACCATTGCATGGGTCAAGTGCACCTTTGTCTTCAAAGTAACCTCCTTGCTTTTCAACATTTTAGAGAGGTCTTGTGTAGCAATTTACCCAATGCAATGAGTCATTTGATCTCTTGACTGCTTGCTTCCATGAGCATTGATTATAGATACAGGCAAGACAAAAATCCTTGATAACTTCAATCTTTTCTCAGTTTATCATGATGTTACCTACTGGTCCAGTTGTGAGGATTTGGGTCTTGTTTACATTGAGTCATAATCTGTACTGAGGCTGTAATCCTTGACCTTCATCAGAAAATGCTTCGAGCCCTCCTCACTTTCAGGAAGCAAAGTTATGTCATCTGCGTAATACAGGCTGTTAATAAGCTTTCCTCCAACCCTGATGCCACATTCCTCGTTATATGAGCCAGCTTCTCTGATGATTTGCTCAGCGTGCAGATGGAATAAGTTCAGTGACAGGATACAATCCTGATACACGGTACCTTTCCTGATTTTAAACATGCAGTTCTATTCACACAACTACCTCTTGATCCATGTTCCACAGGAGCACACAATGAAGTATTCCAGAATTCCCAATCTTCTTAAGATTCATCCATACAACTGAATGCCTTTGCATGGTTAGTGGCATACAAGCAGATGTCTAGAGAAGGCTAAACTGTCAATCACAAGGTTCAACTGCACTAACGCTAAGGCCTGAATATGTATGTGTGCGTGTTGGGAGTGTGTTGCGTCCCGGCCTGCGGGACACACGAGCAAGGCCCTGCGGGGAAAGACGAACCTGGATGGAGAAAAGAAGACACGGGGGCGTGGAGCAAGACAAAACTCTGATCAAGCTCATTTATTTGGGCAAAGCTGGGGTATATAAAAGGGGGAACTGGGAGGTGCATATTTTAATAAGGTGTGCGACACAGCATCCAATCCAACAGGTACATTAATGAAGCGTAAGAACGTTAACCAATCAGCTGTAGGTAAAAGGGCGCGCGCTAGTTCTCAAAGACGTCCTGCATGCAGATTAAGGTCCATCAGGTGTAAAGCAAAGTCCATCTTAGTCCAATGAGCGCCTGGCATTATTAACCAATGGGTGAAAAGGTCAACTTTACAACTGCCCGTGCTACAGAGCACGTAGCTAGGAACGCGGAGGCAGGGTTGGGCAGGGATTTCAGGCAGGGCCAGTTCCCACAGATTTAGCAAATGAAAGACACACAACAACCAGGAAGCAGCCAAGTTCGGCTCGTGGCTGAGGCTAAGGCCTTCATGGCCACCGGCTCCCAACGGGAGTGGGGGTGGGGGGATGCAGAGAATTGGACTGGAGACATCTGTGTTGGTGGGCTTAAAAAAATCTTACTTTTTCACAGACCCCTCCCCCATGCTATTGAATTTTGAATATTGAATGCTATATGCATTTCACTCTGTCTTCCCAGTGGAAGGCATATGCTCCTTTCTGACTTGTGGACGATGTGAGGGTACCTGCCTTTTAAAATGACACAAATCTCACCTGCCCCCACAGTCTGCTCATCTTTCTGGCCCCCAGACAAATGACCAACACAAATAGCTCTGAGGAGCCGGATTTGGAGAGAGACGTGGCCACTCTTTGGGCCACATAGCCACGCCCTGCGCTGAGCTGGGGAGCTGCAGACCCAGGAAGCAGGAACAAGAGGGTTTCAAAATATTCGTGGACAAATGTCATGAAAAGATAATGGAGCTTCTCATGAACCTTTTGGAGCCGCCTTGTATAATGTTTGACAAGGGAGAAATCAGCCAAGGCACAAGATTTAGTAGCCTGGTAGAGATTCAGGGGAGCCCCGGTGGTGTTGTGGATTAAGCGTTGGGCTGCTAACTTCAAGGTCAGCAGTTCAAAACCACCAGCTGCTCCTTGGGAGAAAGATAAGGTTTTCTACTCCCGTACAGATGTATCTTGGAAACCCACGGGGCTAGTTCTACTCTGTCCTATAGACTCGCAACAAGTTGGCATTGATAGATGACACTGATTTTTTTCTAAAGAGACCCTAGTGATGGTATTTGGAAGCTTCACCAAAGCAATGGCCCACATGTACTGAGTAAAGCAGATGTGTCAGAACTGCTGTAGCAAATACTGAAGGGATCCAGGAGAAGGCTTCACCACGGGGAATGGACTCTGGGTAAGACCCGCACTGCCCTCCGGAAGCCTGAAAGCACGCTCCGTGTGCCAAAGCGAGCCGGAAGGTGCCGGTGAGAGGGGCACCGGCCAGGCTGGTGCTCTGTGCAGGAAGGCTGCTGGTAAGAGTTGATGGAGTAGAGAAGGGGTTCCTAATAGCTGTGGGGTGCTGCGTGCCACAAGGCTATGCTGACGCACAGTGAGCCCCTGAGTACAGGGTAGAACCGCCCCACAGAGTCCTATGTCGTCCTTACAGGAGTAGTTGGGCAAGTCTCTCTCCCATGGGGGTGGATGGGGGGGTGGGGGGGAAGAACTTCCAGGATTCCATGTACAGTAATAGGGACCAGATGGCAATGATTACAGCGATCAAAAGCAAAACTATAGACAGGTCTCTAAAAGGAACAATAACATGACCGAAGTGCCTACACCTTAGAATAATCAACTCTACACTCTTTTGACCACAGCATCCAGCACTAATGTTTGAGGAACAGTCCCTAAGCAATGGACAGCACCCACACACACACATTCCCCACATCACATCCACCACCCCTGAAGTGACTCTATAAAGCTGTCTCCTACACACCTGGCTCCTCAGGTACACAGTTAAAGGATGCTTATCTCAAAGAGCAGTCAGCTCCCTGTCTCTTTTATTCGGAAGGAGCGATTCACACAGCTGGGCTCTTCCTTAACTGATACTTCCTATGTAGTGTTGCCCTAGAGAGCTCAGGACATCAACGATGAACACTTTGCCCATTCTACTGTGTAAGCGTTAACTGGAGGTGTGCAGGCCTCCTTACAATATAACCCCAATGCTGAACAAACTTGAGACTCTTCCCCCGATATTGGACATTGGTCCAATCTTCTGTCTTCCCTTTTTCTAAAATCGTGCCATCTCCTTAGGACCTTGCTTGACTGTGGGGCTGGACCCCACACCCCCACACCCCCACAAAATCCAAGTTTTATGAGATGGGGAATGAGACGACAAATAAAAACAGGAGATTCCAATTGCCGAATTAGTAGGAGAAGCTCATTCTCCAGTTGCCAATCCCGAAACACATGGATAAGGTTTCCCAGAAGCCAGGTACTGTGCTTGTATGTTGTGATGGGAACGAGACACATGACATCTAATCATGGAGGAAAAACGCACACACAGATGACCTGGGGACTGAAAGGCAAGGGTGCTCAGCACCTTCCTGATACCAAACCCACTGCCGCCAAGTCACGTTTGGCTCAGATGGACCCTATGGGACAGAGCAGAATGGCTCCCCAGGTTTTCTGAGACTATAAATCTACATGTATGGGAGTAGACAGCCTCCTCTTTCTCCTATAGAGCAGCTGGTGAGTTTGAACCGCCCGCTTTGCGACGACATTCAGTCGACCAGGTCCATGAGGGCTCCTCCCAGCTAAGTCAACACAAAGCCATTTTCACACAACTGCTTGGCAACAAAACAGGGTACACGGAGCCAGCTCTACAAGTATCAGCAGAAATGGGGAATACCGGTCCCTTCCCCTCCCTCTAGATTTTGGACATGTTGTCAGGAGAGACCAGTCCCTGGAGAAGGACTTCGTATTTGGTAAATGAGAGGAGCAGTGAGAAAGAGGAAGCCCCTCAACGGCATGG
The DNA here is from genome assembly GCF_000313985.2 of Echinops telfairi. Lineage (NCBI taxonomy): Eukaryota > Metazoa > Chordata > Mammalia > Afrosoricida > Tenrecidae > Echinops > Echinops telfairi. The sequence continues at coordinate 5,359,773 of NW_022111307.1, read as the reverse complement.
ATTGACGCGGTGACTCGTTGGACCCCAGCCTAGGGACAATTGTGAGGATCGGGCAGCATTGGGCAGTGATTCCTTCTGCTGGGCATCGGGTTGCTGTAGTAAACGGAGGACTTGGTAGAAAGTATTTGACTTTATTTCTACACGCAAACACAGGCGTGGAAAACTAGTCCTATTTTGAGAAAGACCGCCATTGTTTCAAGATAGAGATGTTTTCAAATGTACGTTCTCCAGAAAGAAATGTTTTCGAATACACACACGCCTCCTGCAGTCGTCCTCCATTAAGGAACAGTCTTAAAGGAGCTACGATAAAAGTTGAATCGTCCCTCTTCTGGCTAGTCACTCTGTCTGGAGGTTATCTGTAGATTAGAGCCATCAGGTTCTGCAAACAGCCAACTCACCGCACAAGGTGGCAAACTCTGTTGTGACGTCTCCCGCTGATGCTGATCAGACACTTCTCCCCCTGGGGAGGGCTCGGGGGTCTTCCAGGTCAACTAGTACCAGGTCAAGACCATGACTCACCTGGTGCTGGTTTATTATGTTACCTGCTTATGATATCACCCAGCGACGATGTAATATGTTAGCTGTATGATGTGCCTGCCTTCGGAGAGATCTGTACGCCCCATTAGATATACCCACTGGAAAATACATTCACGCTCTCAGTCCTGACGTGGGATGAGGAGCCCCTGTGTCCCGCTTTATCTGTCTGTCTTTACCATTTCCCATCATCCCAATTGGAATCTCCTGAGGACCAGTTTGAGTGTTGGGGACCCCCTCAGCCCAACAGGTTGCTATGGGTCTGAACCGACTTGGTGGCATCTAGAAACAGCAATATCCACACCACTAGAGGAGGCTTGGTGGTGCCGAGTTAAAAACTTGGCTCCTAACAGAAAAGCCGGTGGTTCAAACGCACCGGCCGCACCCCACAACGATGAGGACCCAGCAAAATGTATTGAGGCAGTTCGACTCCATTCTACTCTAGAAGACAGCCAGGCCAGAGAGCCCGCCGGACCGACAGAGAGGGCAGCACAGAGTCAGACAGGCTTGGGGCTGAAAAGCGAGAACCTGAGGGGTGGCCATCCTGAGAAGCCAAGGAAGAAGCAGGTCCCGTGGTTTGGGGTTTCGAAGGTTTGCGTTCTTGAAGAGGCAGGCGCTTCATTTCCGGCATAACCACCTGGGACCTGGCGCCCTGGGGAGACTTCCCGTGGGATCAGACCTCCCCAAGAAGAGATCTGGCCCAGAGACCCTGTGGGATCGCACCATGGATGGACACAAACTGGAGTGTTTCCGACAGCTGGTGAATACCTGATGAAGCGTGTAATCCCTCTCTGGGGGACGTGAGGGTTTCCCTGGCCTGGTGATCCGGTTTGCGTTTGTCTGTTTTCAAGTGTGGACAATGCGGCGGGCGCGCTGGCGCGGTCTCACTCCATAGCGGCAGAGCGGGTGGCGACCACGGGGATGGATTCGAGAGGGAGGCCTGCTGGGGACTCGGCAGGGTGGGGCTGAGAAAAGAGAGAGGATGCCGGGGGCTGTAGGAAACTTTGTGAAGGTCTGAGAAAGACAAGGTGAAGACATCAGCCTTGACACCCGTGTTCATAGCATTCTCTGTGCGTGGTGACCTTTAGTGCTTGCTGCTCAGACGTGTCTCCGTGTGTGTATCGTACAAACTATATTAAACTTGACTTACGTTTGTGTGCTGATTTTTGCCCCCTTTCACTGAAATAAGCTTCTGCATGACGTAGGCGGAATTGCTAACCTGGATACTTCATTTTTTCTTTCAAAGAAATAGCAAGTGCTACTTTTGAAAAGGAAAAGAAATGATCAAGCCTCCAGAGCTCACGTTGAGTATAGATTTTCTTAGCTTACCATGATAGTTTCTGTTTTTGAAAGAAAAATACCAATTCCTTCCCCGCAGTTATGAATAACTCTGATTCCTCTTGCTTTGTATAGTGAAGACAGCCTTCAGAGACGGAACAGTCCAAACGTGCACATTGAAGGGCTGGCTCACTAAGCAAAGCTGCCAACGGTCCCAGTGCAGCCGCTCCCAATGCAAACCCACTGCCATTGAGTGGATTCTGATTTTTAGCGACAGACCCTGAACAAGAGAGCAGAAGGGCCCCTTGGAGTTTCCAAAGCTGGTATCTCTGAGAAGCCTACTGCCACAGCGTCTCCCACACAAGTGCTAGTGGGTTCAAACTGCCCACCTTTCCGCTAGCAGCCAAGTGCTTTAACCACCACAGCACCACCCCGGCATCTGCCCTGTAACCTAGACTAATCTCGACTCCTTTCACGAACTCTAGGTTGTTAGTGGGACTGATTAGTGGTTTCATCTGAACGGCAGCTAAGTCATTTAGTTGGCAGTAGCACAATGGTTAAGCACAGCTTGTCCGTTTTATGTCTATGTGCCTTAACGTCTTGATCTTGTATTTTACAAAGTGGGGGCTGCATTTCATGGTCTCCCTGGGCGGCCTGAGTAAACTGGAGTTCCCAGCAGTGTCTGAGTAAACTCTCGCCCGCACATGAACGCCGGCCACTCTTCCTCCAGGGGAGCAGGACACAGCTAAGACGTAGGTCTTCGTTCAGGGAAAGGGTTTCTCGGTAGCTCCCACTCCCCTGGTAAAAATGACTTTACTTATGTGATAAGCCTGGCCCCCCCAAATTTGCTTATGACATGTTTACCATTTGTTTCTCATTAGAAAAGATAAAATCTACATCTTTTGATACGATCAGGTTCTTACCTGCGTTCTTGTTTATATGGCGGAGTGCGTGAATTGTTTTTCGAGTGTCCACCCATCCTTGCACCCCCGGTATGAGTCCCGCTTAGTAATGATGAATTTTTTTTTTTTCATATACTGTTGGATTCTATTGGCCAGATTTTTGTTGAGGATTTTTCTGTGTTCATATGGGATATTGGTCTAGAGTTTCTGTCTTTGTGGTATCCTTGCCGGGTTCTGTTATCAGGGTTATGTTTGCTTCATAGAATGAGCTGGGAGTGTTTTCCTTTGTCTAGGTTCTGGGATAGTCTGTGTAGGATTGGCAACAGCTTTTTCGGGAGCAGTAGAATTCCCCTGGAGAGCCATCTAGCCCTGAGTTTTTCTTGTTGGAAGTTTCTTGATGGCTTTCTTTAGTTATGCATCTGTTCGGGCGCTCTATGTCTGTCTGGGTTAATTTGGGTGGATGGTGTAGAAAAGAGAAAATGGAGATGAGATGAAAACAAACCGTTTTACTACTTGAGGTTTTCCATGGAGAGCTACAGCGGAACTAAGGGGCTTTAACATGGGCATATCCCGCCATCTAGTGGACAAGAATGGAAAAGACATTTTGAACCAAATACAGTATGGTAATTGCTCTTGTCATGATTTAGTTCAATGTTTGTAATTTTAAAAAACGTCTACTGATAATATGGCTGAAACTCCCTGATGATGGAAACAACTGTACTTGACACAATGGGTGTATGTATGGATTGTGATAAGAGTTGTACGAGCCCCCAATAAAATGATTAAATTTTAAAAGAAAGAAAAGAAAAGAAACTCCCGGGAGACCTTGATTGTCAGAAATGCTAGCCAAGGAGTTCGTGGGTTGAACCCACCCAGAGGATTCTCTGAAAACCCACGTGGCTGTCTGCTTCCCAATGGTCCCTCTTGGCAAAGCTGTCCTAGGTCCGCACACAGGGGGCAACCAGTCGAAGGCATCCCGTCCACAGCAACGAGCCGGAGCGGTGTATCCATCAACTTCGTACAGCGGGCTGCAACCCAGGACCCTACACGTCCTAGGGCATGTCTGCTCGCACACGAAACCATCCACGTCTACCGAGTGGGCTGCATTTCTCTTGGCATGCAGAGTGTGTGTGGGGGGCGGGGGTGTTCTGAGGGGTAATGTCTTCCCCAAATTGCTGGAGGAAATTAAAGGGGAATAAAGTCAATCCATTCATTAAAAAAAACAAACAACAACAAAAATGCTTACCAATTTAAAATTCTATGTAGTCCAGATGAATCTCCCTCCTCCTCCCAACCTAGACCAGCATTCTTAGTCTCAGCTTCTGTCTGTGGTGTGTGTATGGTGTGTGTGTGGTGTGTGTGGTGTGTGCTTGGTGTGTGTGTGCATGTGTACGTATGTGTGGTGTATGTGTGTGCTTGGTGTATGTGTGCATGTGTATGTGTGTGTTGTGTGTGTGCTTGGTGTTTGTATGGTATGTGCTTGCTGTTTGTGTGTGGT
>NW_022111307.1:5350536-5355461 GCF_000313985.2 Echinops telfairi | reverse complement strand
TGTGTGTGTGCATATGTACGTATGTGTGTGCTTGGTGTATGTGTGCATGTGTATGTGTGTGTTGCGTGTGTGGTGTGTGTGTGTGCTTGGTGTATGTGTGGTATGTGCTTGCTGTTTGTGTGTGGTGTGTGTGTGTGCTTGGTGTGTGTGTGGTGTGTGCTTGGTGTGTGTGTGGTGTGTGCTTGGTGTGTGTGTGTGCGTGTTGCTCGGGTCACCCTACCAGGTGTCTCGGAGGATTCCCTTGTGAGCAGGATGCAGACTTTGACAGCACACCTTCTTGCAGCAACAGTTACGGCAGCACACCTCAGGTGCCCGGTGCTGGCGTGAGACCCCCAGGTTTTATTATTACTCAGTAACAACACTGATAGCAGGTGCTATTTATTGCGCTATGCTATGCCAGGCACTGTTCCTTCAGTATTACTCTTATAGTAGTAAAAACATGGGTCACAATTCATTTGACATTTCAACACATTTTACATATGTAAATCAGCCATCCCATTGTGCTACCGCTCGTGATCCATTTTCAGAAAGTTCCACTGCCCTTTAGAGAACTCAGTGCCCCAGAGCAATGGCTTCTCCTTAGCCAGCCACGCCTGGTGACCAGGAGTAAACTTTGGTTCCTCTTTCTCTCTCCTCCTCCTCCTCCTTCTCTCACTCAGTCTCTCTGTCTCTTCCTCTCTCTCTCTCTCTCGTAAATATATGAAGGGGCCTCAGAAAAGCCTGTGGAGGGTGTGGGAGTTGATGAGTGGGTTCAACTGTTGAATTTGGAGTTGATGGTCTGAGGTGTGACCCTCCCCCCAACACACACACACACACACACACACACAGAGCCTAGGTTCCCAAATTAAAAAAAAATGTTTTGTCCACACATTTCTTCAAGTCCCCGGGTAGATGCAATAAAAGTTTGCTGCGATGGTGCATTTTGCATGTACAATTCAGTGACATTTTCATAGTGTTCAACTTGGGTCCTGCTCTTGAGGTACTCTGTGCTGATTCCTCGACCTATATTCCAAACTGGATACCATTGCCTTCACTACAGGGAGAGACACAGATGTCCATCCTGTGGGTGCCCAGGGCCGGCAGGCGGGCCTTCTCTCCACGGGCTGCCTGGCCCTTCGAGGAGCAGGCTCTAAACCCAGACTTGCTGGAGGAGGCATTTTCTAGAAGGCTTTCCCTGATTCTGCGCAGTCCTCTGCTAGCATCCACGGGACTCGGGGCTTACAGAGAGAAACACCCCCGTTGCCCCTGGAGCTAAGTAGCCCAAGGCCCAATGGCAAAGATTTGGCTGCAGGCACCCACTGTGGGGTGTGGCTTATGTCAGAAGAGGCCTGTGAAAGGCCATTGAGGCAGGCTTTTGTGTGACCCACCTGCTTCCACACCCCTTTCAGCACCCTGTCTCTCTCTGTGCATCCTCCCTTCTCCCACTCCTCCCTGACCCACGCCATCTCCCTTCTGCTCCTCTCCCTCTCTCTGGAGGAAGAAGGGGAGAAAAAAGAGGAGCTGATTCCAAGGGCTCAAGTAGAGAGGCATGATGATGGCAACATATGTACAAACATTCTTGATACAACCGATGTATGGATTGTTATAAGAGCTCTAAGAGCCCCCCAATAAAATGATTTATTTTTAAAAAAAGAAAGAAAAACTGTCCTTAGGACGAACCCAGGGCATCACTGGCCCTTGGCTCCTGAGCTCAGGGGGCCACGGGCCCACGGGTCTGGCTGGGTGGCTGCAGGGCCGGCAGAGGTGGCCGCTGGGGTTTCTCTGTCGAAGGCCCCGCTGGCTGTGAGCAGAATCTAGTCCTGGGCCCGGCTTGGAGGATGGTTCTTCTTTCTTCCCAAGGGAGGAAGGCAGCGAGTGGCGCTGCAGAGTTCCTGCGCTCAGCCCTGTCCCTGCGCAGCCCCTGCAGCCACAGCTGCCCTGCAGGGCTACCACAGAGAGGGGAGCATGCAGCTGCCAGCCTTGCTACCTGGAGCTGCCAGTCCCACCCCCTTATTCCTCCCCCCCCCTCCGGCAATGTCGGGCTCCTGGCTGTGTTGCCTCCCAGCCCTGCCCACTCCCACACCCCCTACTCTCCCAGTGGGTGTCTCTGGGACTCTGCCAGCCAGCCATTGAGGCCATGGCACAAACACAGCCACCACGACTCATGCAGGTGGTCAGGGCAAGGCTGCCTCCTCTCCCTGCAGGCCCTCGGCAAGCCCCCCACCTCCCTGTTCTCACTGTTTGCTCCGGGGCAGCAGGACCCCAGGGCTGGCTGACAGACCTCATGAAGATTCCCCTGGGGTTGCCTGCAGGTGCCCCCAGGTGACATCGGGATGAGGGAGTCACAAGGACATCCCTGAGCCAGTTACTCCTCTGGGGTCCACCCCTCACCCATACCATCAGGGGAGCGAGTGGAGGGTCGTCATCTGAGAGGACCGAGTCTGGGTGCACGTGAAACCGTCTGCCTGTAGGAGAATATTGCGAAGCTGACATTTTGACACTTGTCGAATCTCATACCACACACCGAATGTGTGCTGGTGAGATTTTATGTCCACTTGCTGAAGGTAGGGGTGGAATCCCACCTATCAATGAGGTCACAGCCTAAGGACACCTCCTTGGGGTGGTGGGTCTCTCTCTTGCCCCTTTCCTTCCTGCTTGACTGGGTCCCACCCATATGGCCTCCTGGCTATGGAGCTGTGGGCCCCCTGCCATATCCCTGCCAGCCTTGGATCCACATGATGCTGCATCCACCGGCCTGAGAGACCCAGTTTCCTGCTTCATCTGCTAGTGGCTGTATTAGTCTGGAGGGCCTCCAGATGGCACGCATCTGAGTCATGGGCTTGAGTTGTGCTGGGCTCGGCTACTGTCTTGATAGAAACAGTTCTTTCTAATACAGATTGTGTTTCTGTCTGGTGGGATGTTGGGCATTTGGTGGCAGTGGTGGCTGCTGTTCCCACCGTGGGCAGTACCACCTCAAATATATCGCAGTTGCACAATGGGCATGATTGATTGGTCTGTTGATTTCCTGGAGAGACAGGCAGTGTGTACTTGTGTGTTCTCCCAATGGGAGAGGGAGGTGCAGAGATTTACTTGATAGGAACCTTCTAGGCAGAGTTGTCGTAACCCGCATCAAATAACTGGATAGGACCAGGCAGAATGATTGTGTTTGCCCTTGTCCTGATGGGCTGGGTAAGAGAAGGTAGGGGAAGATGCTGGTAGGATTATACCCTTTGAGTGATTGTAACAAAGTTCATGATGATTCTAAGCACTTGGAACACTCATGTGAGGATTGGTCAATTTTGGCATTGTGTTGGGTATAAAAGGAACCATCTCAGAAGCAGGAACAGAGGATCTCACTGCTATCATGGAAGAGAGCCTTTGGGTCCTGAGACCCAGGAGACAGACAGCCATGACACCAGAGGCATGGTGTGGCAGTAGAACCAAGAGCACCAGGAAGAGCGACAGACTTTCCAGCCCATAGATCAAAACACCTGTCCCTCTTCCTGATGGGTAGGAAGTGTGTTTGCCTCCAGGCACTTACTCGGGGAAGATACGTTTGTGAGTCTTTGGAGCTAGAGCTGAGGGGCTTTGGATAGAGGCTTCTTTAAGCAGAGGGGAGTGCCCTAGAGCACTTATCAGTAGAGTCAAAGGAGCTGCCACATGGTCTGAGCCTGGGGTACACCAAGGGCTGAGAGTGCAAGGACCAGAAAGAGCTACTTCTGAATGGAAGAACTGCATCCTAAGCATTTCTGAACTTTAATTGTTCATCTCCCCAATAAACCTCATCATTGTGAGTGTGGTCTGCGGATTCGGTGTGGTTGCTGCAATGAATGTTCATTGAACCCACCAGAGAGTGGAGAGTGTCGTGGGGGAGGTGGGCAGTTGGGTCAGAATTGGTGAGAAAGTTGGAGGGTGGAAGCATGCCTGACCTCTGCCTCATAGGAATCAGCCGTGGGCTACTGAGTTTGACTCCCCTCACCCCTTGTGAAGTCAGAGGGCAGATGCCATTCCCAGGTTGTTCTTACAGACGGCAATGACATTTGCCAGAGGCAGCAAGGTGAAAGAAAACAAAATCATTAAAGAAAGAGATGAGGCTGGGAGAGAGGAAGGCTGGAAAGGGGAGGCGGGAAGAAGGAGCCAAGAGACATGGTAGGGGGGCTGCCAAGGGCAAAGAGAAGTGCTGAGATGGACTATTTTTTTGCGGAACAGAATACCATGGGACTCCCGAGACTCTGGTCCTTATCCTTCAGGCTTGGAGCTGACCCCACTCCTGGAGGTCGCCTCTCTGCCGAACAATAGATCTGCTTGTAAAGGGAACAACAACATCCGAGAGGAAGGTAACCCCCCTAACAATCAAGCGTTGGAAACCAAAGGGCAGCAGCTGCCCAGAAGCCAAGGTCAGAAGATAGGGCGGGGCGCTAGGAGAGTGGAAAGAGGAAACGAAGGGAGGAAGTGGGGAGCGTGCTAACACACCCAGGGGACTGCAGCAGGGTCACAAAACAGGCTGTGTCTAAGCTGTTGAACGGAAAATGGACTTGCTCTCTAAACTTTCCTCTTAGCCAAGCAAAAGTGTTCACGAAGATCCCCGCGGGTCGAGGGTGGGTGGGTGGGGGGTAAACAAAAAGGGAACTGGACACCACTTGGACATTTCTTCTTACTCCTGGTTAGACAATGTCAGAGCTAGAAAAGGCTCTGGGGTCCCAGCCCCGCTCCTTCACAGTTGCGGGCCGGGAGCCCGAGTGAGAGTGGGTCCCCGAGGACGGGCAGTGTGGACCCTGCGGGGCCCTGGCAGAGGCGCCTGCCTCCCCCTCCGCATCCCACAGACGCCCAAGAACTCCCCCTTCTCTTCTCAGGCCGCTCCAGCAGGGACGTCAGCTCCACGGAAATCTTTGAAGCAAGTGAAGGTGCAGAAGATATGGAAAAGGAGAACAGTGCTCTGAGTGTAA